>NC_049205.1:25623190-25928200 GCF_013347855.1 Anguilla anguilla | reverse complement strand
TAGATTCCAGTATTTTACATGTGATGCAAGTTAAACTGACAGGCCTATAGTTTCTTTGATAAGTACAGTCCCCTTTCTTATATATTGGTATTATATTACCTTGCTTCCAGTCCTCAGGTATTTCTCTAGTTTCTAAAGAATGTCTAAAAATACCTGCCAGTGGTTTAAAGATGATCTCCCTTAACTCTTTGAGTACCCTTGGGTACCTGTATATGCCATCAGGTCCTGCTGACTTATTTGTCTTTTGTTTATGTAATTTATCCAGAGAAAATAACAAAATAAATCTCTAGAAAATAACTAGAAAATAACTATTTAACCCCTTTGCGCACATGCCAAACCTGGCCAATCTCTGCCCATTTAGAGGGTTTTCCATTTAAAGCTTTATGACTCCAGGTGTGAGCAGGGGTTAAATTGGGATTTGGGAGGTGGGTGGACCCTGAGATCCGGTGGGAGGTGGGTGAAAAAAGGTACAATGAATGTCTCAGCTCTCAGCTTTAATGTATTGTGCGCATATTTGTAATTAAGGAAAACAATGTTTTAATAAGAATGTATATTATTGATGCAAGCTTTTACATAATATATTTAAAGGTTATTGAGTGTCAATAATGCTGAGAATTTTTTTTACCCACGAAAATAATCGGTCATCCTCCTCGTCCTCACTTTCTTCCTCCTTTATCCATCTTTCTTAAACTGGTGAGGCGCAAAACTTTCCTTTAAACTAATCATTGATCTCAAACTGTTTTAATTAATTTTCAGTGATTAACAAGCATGCAAACATCTGACTAATCAATTGAAAAGGGACACAGCTTCTTCGCATTGTGTTAGGGAGATTAAATGATAAATGCGATTTAGAAAAATCCATTTTAATCACTAAGCAGTGGCGGAATCTTCCGCCCATTTTCATTGGGTATCAATACAATTAATCCACAAAATAGGCTACTCGATACTATAATATATAACCAGCTCTTCCCAAATAGGCAGTTTTAGCGAGTAGCCTAGGCCTTATAGCCTACATTTATTTTCATTTGCAGTATGAAATTGTGCACACTTTTAATCAACATTGTTTGCGGATACATGCACGTCTTTCTCCGCACTCGTATTCATGGCAAATATCTGCAATGCGTAGATGGTAAACAAAATTTTGCTGGGTTATTCTGAAAACTAACACAGTAGATAACAGACTGGTGTATCTTGTTTGTTAAATGTAGACTACTTGGTGATTAAACGGATTTTTAACGGATAAATTGAATTTATGATTTAATCCCTCTAACACGGTATGAAGACGCTGTATGTTAGGCTACTTGCCATTTGATTAATACGATCGTTGGCACGCTTGATTATAAAGGAAAATTACTAATGAAAACAGACTGAGATCTATGATTAGTTTATAGGAAAGTTTAAAAAGCGCCCCACCGATTTTCAGCTCACCAGCCGCCTCTGAATAAAACGTTATGTAGTTTATGTGGAAAATATTCAATCCTAGCTTAGCTGCTGACCAGCAACCTGCTGATTTTTCTCAAGCAATCAAAGTTGCCGTTAATAATAGCCAGCGTTCGTGGGGGCTGTTTATTCATCTCTCTTTAAAATATTGCATAGATGAAATTACCTACCGCGCCCACTTCCAAACAAGACAATCAACGATATTTCTCTTTCTGTGCCTGTCTATATAAATGACTGTTTTTTTTCTTCGGATTTTTGATTGGTTTGAGCGAGTAACTGGCTAGAGGGAACACATGGAATGGAGCCTACAAAAAATGGACTGGACTGTCATAGTTATTTGTAAAACTGCCGGTCAAAATCATTTATTTATTTACCAAAGGTCGGTGGACGCCGTCCACCCGCGTCCACCCCCAATTTAACCCCTGGGTGTGAGCATCACAGAGACTTGGAAAATGGCTTAAATGAAGCATGACAGTTGTACAAAAGATTATTTTATATTCATAATTTAGGTATAAATAAAGTGCCACAAATGAAATTATCTTGGCATATATAAGTTGTTCTTTTTTTAGTTTGAAATGAAATCACATGTATAGCAGCTATACATTTCCTGGATCATAAACTCTTTTGCCACAAGTGACCTAACAGTGATATGCAGAACTGCTAAAGACCTATGAAGCAAAACGTAAGCAGTGTACCCTAGTGTCTCCAAATCTTTCTAAAATATCAAAATTTTGCATTGCTGTAAAGCATAGCATAATCATACAAGTCAATACAAGTCAACTACAAATCAACTGTTTTTACTCATGAAACTTACTTTTGCATCATTTTCAAGTGAGAATTTCGTTTTATCAATGTAGGGATCTATCTAAAACCTCTTCAAAAAAGAATAAAATCCTTTTTGTGCATTGTGACAAACAGTGGTACACATACCTAAAATGTAATCATTCACACTTGTATGTTTTTCTGTACTCTATAGTATGTAATCTTTTGTTCCAAGGGGATGGGATGACGTGTTACTATAATGATCACTTCAAGGGAAATTTTATCTGGCACATATCAGCACACAGAAAATTTGAATTAAGGATTTTCCTTGCCATTTCCATTCCATACTAGGGCTAGGGCTGTTAGTTAGCCCCCAATTCAAATGTGCTGAGCAGTATTAGCAAAGGCTAACAGTTGTTTCTTACAACTAATGCAAATATTACAATATTGCTTTCGCAAAGGGGTTAAGGCATCAGCAGTATCTTTATTGTTATAAAGCGATGCTCCTCCTTCTTTCCTAATGCACCTGACATCTTACTTTCGGTTTCCTTTTCCTACTGCATTATTGAGGATTACTTTTTGCATCTTGGGCAGTTTGCCTTTCAAAGAGCCTTTTAGCTTCCTGTTACTTTTTAACCGTAGCACACATATTACAATTATTCAGCCTTATTACTCTCAGTGCTGTCACTTTTATATATCTCTGGCTTGATTACCTCTGTCCTACAAATTCTTTCGGGATCATTACATAGCACCAAATCCAGAATTGATTTCCGTCTTGTAAACTGACTGACATACTGTGCCAAAAAAGGTCATTTATAACATCTAGGGGCGACATAGCTCAGGAGGTAAGACCGATTGTCTGGCAGTCGGAGGGTTGCTGGTTCAAACCCCGCCCTGGGCATGTCGAAGTGTCCTTGAGCAAGACACCTAATCCCTAACTGCTCTGGCGAATGAGAGGCATCAATTGTAAAGCGCTTTGGATAAAAGCGCTATATAAATGCAGTCCATTTACCATCTAAAAAATCTTCCTTGCTTTTTCCTTGTCCTGTCATCAGCTCCAAATTAATACGGGAGTAATTGAAGTCTCCCATTATAATAGTATCAACTTCCTGTCACGCTTGTTTTATGTTTCCAAAGAGCACTGACTTCACACTAGTGTCTGAAGCTGGCAGCTGGTAACACACGCCTACTGTAAGCCCATTTTCATATTCCCCAATGAGCTTAATCCAAATATCATCACTAGGCCTGAGCTGTTCAATTTCTGTAATTTCCTACACATTAAAATTTTGTTTTACATCGAGCTACGCCCCCTCTCTGACTGGAGTCCTAATGAGTACTCCTCTATATTATATTCATCCCCATTCTCCTCCCCAAGCCATGTCTCTATAATCCCAACTATGTCATAGCCCCCACTATTCATAGCAGCCTCAAGTTTGTTTTATAAAAAAAATACTTTTTAAACTTATAGAATTTAAACAAAGACATTTTAGACTATTACTCTACACATCATCTCCTGTTGCATCACCGTCCCATGCCACCCTTACAAAGATTTTGCTTTAGAAAGATTTAATTGCCTTTCACACTATTACAAGAAGTCTTGACAGCTTCCATCCAGGCAGTCAGCATCACCCTACGCTTTTCACTCTCTGACCTCCCTGCCACCCAAGTCTCTAGTTTAAATAATCGTGTACTACCCTAAGCATACGCTGGCCCAGTGCAGCAGCAACCCCCCCCCCCCGGTTCAGGCGTAACTCGTCACACTTGTCACCCCTATCCCAGAAGGCGTCCCAGTGCCCCAATAACCTGTAGCCTACTCTTTCTTATAAGTTTATAGCCACATGTTAAACCTCCGCATAAAACTGTTTCCCTCTGATAGGCCTCACATTTCCGGATATGTAAACCAGATGTAGGGGTATCCCATTTCTGGTTATCTTAACAGTCACCAAAACAATGGCAGCGACAAAGAGCAACCAGTTTTGTAGCGTTCCCCTGTGTACCAATTCAGAAAAGAATTTATTTGCCCTTTCACAGCTTTCCCACAGATGTACTCCAAAATAAGAAAAAAACTTGCTAGGTAGCATGACTGTCATAATGTTGCAAACTAACATTAACTCATTACGATAGCTAGCTAGTTAGCTACTGCTTTGTGAATAAGATTACACTCGATATTAAACTTTTCTCCTCACATACATTTGGGTCTAAATGTCTGAGTCCGCTACCAACTCCTTTGTTTTTATTTTTTTTTATCATTCATTGAGAACTAACACAGTTTCAGTCATGTGGTACTTGTTACTCAAGAATGTCATAAAATCAGTTAACTAGCTATATTTTATGTTATGATTAGCAAATTACGTTTTAGCCAGCTAGCTTGTTAGCAAGTACATATTTGGATATTCAATGTTGAAACTGCAGATGCACGTTTATTTTAGTTGTTAATTGTAATTACAAAATGTATTGACGGACATCGCGACAAGCTTAAGATATATCAGCTGATTTAAAAATGTGTGGGTAGTTTTTATCAGCGATGAAAACAAACAGCTCGGTAGTGAACTGAACACCATTACACAGGCGATTTGACAAGCAATATAAATCTTTATTAGAACAAGTACAGCACAAACAACATGTCACAAAATAAAATAGTAACGGTAGTACAAAACTTAGTTCAGAGATATTTCACTTCGGTACAACATAAGTAATTTTGTAGAGCCTAACCCATTGTACTTACATAGCTCTGCCTCCCCTGCTGACCGTCAACGTTAATAGAATCGCTTTTCCTCACAGTTGTCAGGCTCCCTATTCATTCATTTTCGGGACAACCGAGAGGAACAGAGACGCTGTTAACGGACAGCAGATGTTGCTTCACTCTACGAAAACACAATGGAGTCACCTCCAGAAAATAATTTATGTTATGTCGAAGTGAAATATCTCTTTAATCGGCTAACTTGCTGTTGCTTAGCAAGCTAGCTATTTAGCTTTCTGGTGAACCAGAGCTAACGTTATACTTACCTTCATAACCGAATATAAACTTCTCAAAAATGAATTTATAGCCCTTGTCTAGTTTAGACCGCTTAACGTTCACTGGCAATGCTTCGACAATGCGGATAACATTGGACATAGTGAACTTTGGCAGAGCTATTAGGGACTGTGAGAACACGTCGCTGTTTAGGCTCAATTTTTCGCTGTCAGAAATGGACTTGCCTCCGTAGCAACGGTAACCAGAAACAAAGTATCCCTACATCCAGTTTTGGTCGCCATCTTGTGAAATAGGCCTATTGTGTGTGGTACTGGTAGTATTCGCTTATATCACGCCGTCGCCATTTTGAAATTTTCCTGTGCGAAAACGAGGCTATGGTGGGAAGTGTTCTAGGAGCGGTGGTTACATGAAGCAGAAAAGCGATTTGAGTCGGTGATGCTACTATGGCATATTGTTGTGTACCACGCTGTAAGTCGTATCAAAGACGAGAATGTGATCAAGACTTGTCTTTCCATCAATTTCCGAGTAACCCGGACACCCGTCGCCAGTGGATTGCCAAGATAAGGAGAGATGTTGGACCTTATTTTCAGGTAATGTAACGAGCTAGCTAAGCTAGCGTCTAAGTTAGCTAACTTATCGTTAGCTTACCCTGATAATAACCTCCAAAAGTTCGTAAGATTAATTTACACGTCAACACTCACCTTAACACATCTCTCATCTCAGATCACAGACAACACAAGAGTGTGCTCCAAACACTTTTCCAAGGACTGCATATTAAGATCGCTTACCGGTTTGAACAAACTGAAAAACGGGAGTGTGCCGTCTTTGTTTACATGGTGTCAGCCCAAGACCAGAAGGACAATTCAACGCTTCCAGAGGTAACTGTCATCTGACATTAGCCAAATCATTTCGGTATCAGCATGAAAAAGATAATAAATGCATTTAGATCAAACCTACTAGACTATGCGTAAAAAACGAACTTTCGTAAATCTCTCTCAATTTGTGTCGACAGTGCTGTTGAAAGGATACAGCAACTGGATAGAGGGGTACATTACTGATATTGAAGGTAAGTTAACGATTTTGCCATCCGTAGGCTATGCCGGTGTGCTAGCTAATCAGCAAACGGTGTCATAAAATTTTTCCCGACCGTGAAAACTGCCTTGTTTACATTTTGGACATTTGTGGCTAGTGGGTAAATCTATCGCTGTTTTCGTCGCAGCACTGTCCACACAAATTGAGAGAGATTTACGAAAGTTTGTTTTTTAAGTATAGTCTAGTAGGTTTGATCTAAATGCATTTATTATCTTTTTCATGCTGATACCGAAATGATTTGGCTAATGTCAGATGACAGTTACCTCTGGAAGCGTTGAATTGTCCTTCTGGTCTTGGGCTGACACCATGTAAACAAAGACGGCACACTCCCGTTTTTCAGTTTGTTCAAACCGGTAAGCGATCTTAATATGCAGTCCTTGGAAAAGTGTTTGGAGCACACTCTTGTGTTGTCTGTGATCTGAGATGAGAGATGTGTTAAGGTGAGTGTTGACGTATAAATTAATCTTACGAACTTTTGGAGGTTATTATCAGGGTAAGCTAACGATAAGTTAGCTAACTTAGACGCTAGCTTAGCTAGCTCGTTACATTACCTGAAAATAAGGTCCAACATCTCTCCTTATCTTGGCAATCCACTGGCGACGGGTGTCCGGGTTACTCGGAAATCGATGGAAAGACAAGTCTTGATCACATTCTCGTCTTTGATACGACTTACAGCGTGGTACACAACAATATGCCATAGTAGCATCACCGACTCAAATCACTTTTCTGCTTCATGTAAGCACCGCTCCTAGAACACTTCCCACCATAGCCTCGTTTTCGCACAGGGAAATTTCAAAATGGCGACGGCGTGATATAAGCGAATACTACCAGTACCACACACAATAGGCCTATTTCACAAGATGGCGACCAAAACCGGATGTAGGGATACTTTGTTTCTGGTTACCGTTGCTACGGAGGCAAGTCCATTTCTGACAGCGAAAAATTGAGCCTAAACAGCGACGTGTTCTCACAGTCCCTAATAGCTCTGCCAAAGTTCACTATGTCCAATATGTCTATCTCTCCCTGCCTCCTCTGGATTCTCCCCCATTCCCAGTTGTGGCATGCACGCCAATTCCTTAAAGGACGAGCTGTTCAGTTCCTCAAACTCTACCAATTGCGAACTGTGGAGTCCAGCAAGCTGGCCCTCAAGATCCAGAATCTTGCTCTCAAGGTGCTCAGCCGATCAGCAATGGTGGCAGACAAACTTGCCCTAGAAATCACTTTCCAGAAGTGCGATCATCCAGCAACTATGCCACAGCTTTGACCAGATTTTTACCCCCTGTCATCCTATCTCTCCCTATGTCTAGAGTAAGTAACTGCCGAGACAGAAGCACCAAGACCCCAACTTAAAAACGTGTGGGCAACCCTGGACAAGTAGCAACAGAAACCAGAGAGGATAAATAAAATAAACAAATAAATAAATAAATAAGCAAGCAAGCTATTTTAACTAATGTTAAATAATATGAAAAAGATCTCCCTGGTGTGGAATCACTCGGGTTATAATCAACTAACTTGGGTAGCTTTTTACTAAAAACCAATGACTGAAGGAACCCTGCAAAATATTTTATTTATATCTCAGAGATCAAAATAAAAACGAAAGTTTACTTGGAGTCAGATTATAATAAACTACAGCTATTATTAGCACATAAAAATAAGGACAAACCATCTAACTACTGTAGGTACCAGGGACTACAAAAGACACAAAACTACAAAGCCCACATGTCCACCTCAAAGAGTGACTTATTTAACCACACCTCCTTCCACAGCTTTCCAGTTACAGTATTGGCTTACTGTAAATTTGAAATGCACAACCTTAAATAAAATGGAGGTTGCCTTTCTTTCACGCTCTCTCTGTTCCATTTTCCTCTCCCTGGACTCTCTTTCCGTCTCCCTCTTGCTTGAGTCTGCACATCAGGAAGCATATAAAGCAATGGTATGTTCTATTGACATGACTGTACAATATTGTTACTTCATACAACCTATTCTTGTAATGTAAAGTCAAATACCTGAACTGACACTTTTTTCTTTGGTGATATAGTCAAATGAATGAGGGCCTACCAACTAATTCATATCATATCCAGGCTAAAACTTGACATGTCCTGATAGGGACAGGTCGTGTGGAAAAAATGATTTATCTATTAGTTAAGCCTGTTTAATCTGTAAAAAAAACTGAGGACAGTGAAATAACATCAAAATCACCCTAAGTTAAACAACTGGCAGGTATTTTTAGACCTGGAAACTGATCCAGGAAACTACAGGCCTGTCAGTTTTAACTTGCATCACATGTAAAATAATGGAATCTATCATTAGAAGTTGGAAGTCCATCCATCCATTATCTATACCCGCTTATCCTGAGCAGGGTCGCGGGTGGTGCTGGAGCCTATCCCAGGATGCATTGGGAAAGAGGCAGGAATACACCCTGGACAGGATGCCAATCTATTGCAGGGCACACACACCATTCAGTCACACCTATGGGCAATTTAGAGTATCCAATTAGCCTACCTAGCCAGTTTCTTGAAAATAACAACATCCTAAGGGATAGCCAGCATGGTTTTCGCAAGGGAAGGTCATGCCTGACAAACTTTATGGTATTCTTTGAAGAAGCTAACAAGTGTTTTGATTATAAAAAGGCTTATGATATTACATACTTAGATTTCCAAAAGGCATTTTATGAGGTACCACATGAGAGACTTGTTAGCAAAATGAAGACAGTAGGAATTAGAGGACGTATTTCAGAGTGGATTCAGAACTGGCTACAGGGTAGAACACAAAGAGTAGTAGGAGGGATATTATCTGAGCAGTGAACTGTTGGAAGTGGAGTCTCACAAGGATTGGTGCTGGGCCCATTGCTCTTCCTAATTTATGTCAATGACCTTGAAAGTGCATTAATCAAATTTGCAGATGATACAAAACTGGGAGGCCCAGCTAATAGTTTGGAATCTATTAAAGTAATCCAAGAAGATTTTAATATAATCCAGAAGTGGGCAGAAACCTGGCAAATGAAATTAAATATAGCCAAAAAGTATGCATATGGGTAATAAAAACATTAGGCAGGATTACTTAATGGGAGCAACAAAATTAAAATGCGCTCAATTTGAAAAAGACTTGTGAGTAATGATTGATCAAAGCCTTTCAAGTTCTAGGCACTGTGCTGTAGCAGTAAAAAAACGGCCAACAGGCTGTTGGGATATATAGCCAAAAGTATTGAGTATAAATCCAAGGAAGTTATACTTGTCTTATACGATACATTTGTTATACCACACTATTGTGTGCAGTCCTGGGGACTAACAGACTTTTGCACCCAGAGAACCTGAACACCTCAGAATCATTGAATCACCATGAATACCTCTATATCAGCATATTCTAGAGGAAACCGCAATGTCATGTTGTACAACCTTATCAGAGCTATGCATAAACGAAGTACCCTGAAATATCAATGAGCTTAACCTCTTAGCGCAAATCCCTAGTGGTCGGCACGCCGGCATGCTGAGATTACTAAACTCAGACATTTGGTCCTACTGCAACCGAAGTATGAGTTAAAAACAGAAACGCGTTGTTTTAGTTTCATTAGTAGACGATACACGACAACTGTGCCGAATACAGAGTTTCGCAGCGCCACCATTGTCTCTCTGGTCGTTCAGTTAACACGCACCCCCTCCCTGCAGTCTCAGGGCGACATAGCTCAGGAGGTAAGACCGATTGTCTGGCAGTCGGAGGGTTGCCGGTTCAAAACCCCGCCCTGGCATGTCGAAGTGTCCTTGAGCAAGGCATCAATTGTAAAGCGCTTTGGATAAAAGCGCTATATAAATGCAGTCCATTTACCATTTACCATCCATTCATCTACAAAACACCCCCCACCCTTGACATAATGGACAATATTGTCTATCTTGGCATTCATAAAAATATTATTTCACCACTAAAGAATTGTATTCCATCATAGTAATAGGATAAACCCCACAGTAGCCCTAAGATATGCCTATACAGCAGTGAAAACTCTGCTCACTGTATAACGAAATAAACGAGAAAAAGTTTTTAAAAATGATACCATGTCATTCTACAGTCAATATCTGGAACTAAATATTGAATAAATATACAACCTTACTGTTGGTTTTCCGCGTAGAGATCTCCCTTTTGAGACTGAGTGGTCATATATTGTCTTAGACAATCCGTTTGGGAAATATACGTGTATTTACTCTGTGTGCAGTACATTACATTACATTACAGGCATTTGGCAGACGCTCTTATCCAGAGCGACGTACAACAAAGTGTATAACCATAACCAGGAACAAGTATGACGAAACCCCTAGAGAGAAGTACCAGTCCAAGTGCAGGGAACAACCGCATAGTTCAACTTGGACCCTGAAGGTTAAACTGATTAACACTAACACAACGAGAACGGCAACAACGCAATCTATGGAAAAAATACAAGCAGTATTTAAGACAGTTAATGCACCTAAGTCACCTACGAAACAGCTGCCTAGTTACAACCCTAAGCTTACAGTCATTTACAGGGGGGTAGGGAGGGATGGGGAGAGGTGCAGCCTGAAGAGGTCGTCGTTTGAAATGGGTCAGTGTCTCAGCTGTTCTGACCTCCACAGGGAGGGCATTCCACCATCGTGGGGCCAGAACAGACAGGAGACGTGTTCTGGAAGTGCAGGTGCGAAGAGGGGGAGGTGCTAGGCGTCCTGAGGTAGCAGAACGGAGGGATCTGGCTGGCATGTAGGGTTTGAATATCTGGTGGAGGTATGCTGGGGCTGATCCCTTGACTGCCTGGTATGCTAGGACCAATGTTTTTAATTTGATGCGAGCTATAACAGGCAGCCAGTGGAGGGTAGTGAGCAGGGGAGTGACATGGGAGTGTCTGGGGAGGTTGAAGACCAGACGAGCCGCAGCATTCTGAATGCTGAATGCAGTAAAAGACGCTTCACCTAACGAAACGTGGTCAATGATTTTTTGTAATTTCTTGGAAAATACTATTATTATTGAGGACTTCTGGACATAGCTAAGCCATATGTTTGCTGATAGACCTAGCTGACATCATTTTCTGGAGCGAAACAGAAGCAGATAGAACAGTATCATTGATACTGTCTCTGTCTCCATCTACTGAACATAGATGAGATTTAATCATTGCTATGTATGTATTACTGCTCAAAATATTTCGGTTATATACGTTATTTTTGAAATTGAGTGTCTTTAAATAGGTTAGTGATGTTATATAATGTGGATATTTCACACGGTAATGTAAGCGTTAGATGGTAGTGTAATAGCTTTTGTGAAGCATGCAGCAGTGATGACGTGAGAGTTGGAACATTGCCAAAACGTGGTGGACGGTTGAAAATTGTTTTCATGTCGTCCCATAACCATACAAGAAAACATACGAGAGTACAGAGTATAGAAATACATACAAGAGTTAATTATTACACATTTAGGTACTGTACTGCATTGTGTGACAATATTTTTGCATTATTTTTTTAATCTGATAGCAATGTTTCATCTTAAACCTTGATAAGGGGCTCATTTATATGCTTTATAATGGGACAAAATGCATTTTATTCAGTTATGGAGAGATTTTGGATATGTTTCTGGACCCCTAGATATTTTAGACCACTGTACTGACTAAAAGCTTGTAATTCCCACTTGGAAATGATGCAACAGAGATTTTCTTGAGTCAAAACAGTTGATTTGTAGTGAAATACGTGAATATGTTGTGATTTACAGCAATGCATAATTTAGACATTTTGGATAGATTTGGAGACGCTGGGTACACTGCTTAGTTTTTGCTTCATACATCTATAGCAGTTCTACATATCCACCCTTAGATTTTATGAACTTGTGGTCAAGAAGTTTTTGATCCAGCACATGTATAGTTTAACCTGCTGTATATATGCAATCTCTCCATATTTCATTGCAAACTAAAAACTTGCAAATTCATTTTTGATTTTTTTGTCTAGATAATTGCATTTGTGCCACTTTACGTCTTCC
This sequence comes from Anguilla anguilla, assembly GCF_013347855.1. Classification (NCBI taxonomy): domain Eukaryota; kingdom Metazoa; phylum Chordata; class Actinopteri; order Anguilliformes; family Anguillidae; genus Anguilla; species Anguilla anguilla. Next base: position 25,915,950 of record NC_049205.1, on the reverse strand, counting down.
AAAATTATGAATATGAACTAATCTGCGTTAGTATTGTAAATTGTACAAATGTCTTGCTTCATTTAAGCCATTTTTCAAGTATCTATGGTGTTCACATCTGGAGTTATAAAGCTTTAAATAGGGTACCCCCTAAATGGGCAAGGATTGGCAAGATTTGGCATGTGCGCTAAGGGGTTAAGTAGTTTTGTATGGAGAAGTTGGCCAGAATGCATCCAATGCAATTTAAGAGAAGGATAAACTCAATTTTTAAAATGGCAATTTTTACAGAAGGTTTTTGCATATTGGCTTATTATTGATAGAAAAATGGCAAAGTGAAGTCTGTTACTATATGTGTTATTTGTCATGTGAAGTGAGATTTGTCTTCTATTAGCACGTGATGAGGACTAGAGGGTAAGTTATGTTCTAATTCGAAGAGGGTGTACTTTTTTTTCGCATCACTGTAGTTTTCCTGAAGTATTTCAATGATAGAGCATATGGAAGTGAGACGTTTTTTGTTTTAAAACCCAAGCAGCATACGCAGTCCTTTTTCTTCATTCTTTTACACTCCTTTTCCCTCTTTCCTTCTCTCTGTTTCTCCTTTCCATGTCATCTGCCGTCTTTCTGCCACACTTCTTTCTCATACATATCTGTTGTCTCCATCCTTCCCCCTCTCTCTACAGGTATATTGACTTACTGAGGGAGGTGAAGCCCAGGTTATTCTGGGATGAGCAAGCTGCAGAGCACTACTTCAACTACAAGAGGTCAGTCTGGCCATTTCATCAGTCAAAATCTTTAGTAGCACATTATTATACAGAGACTGACTGTTCAGACATTGAATAGTAATCAACACTAGAGAAATTATTTGTGGTGTGCAGTAACCTTAAAGATAACGGTAACTCCTCTGTCTGCAAGAATGTGGTGTGACAAGTGTTTCTCGCTCATATAATGACGGTTCTTGTTAGTATTAAAATCACCTAGTAGCTGAGATAAAGATGACTCTTGTTAATATTGACATGGCATTATGATCTGAGGCCTCCTATCAGACTCCAGTCCTTGAGGGCCATAGTGTCTGCTGGGTTTTGATGTGCTTCAGTACAAAGAGCAGATTTATGGGGGTAGTTGTTTGACTTGTTGCGGACAGTTAGTGGATCAACCTGGGGTGTCATTTTCAGCCCTCATTTGGGGCAGGAGACTTATTTCTTTCTTAAATTTTTTATCTCGACCGGTTTTACCAATCGAGCCTGGGTTTTTTCTAATTTCATGGTCATTGGGCTATAGGGGAGCACTGCTTTTTTTGACAGTGCTTTGCGTAAGCTTGTCCAGATGATGAGAAACATCGTTCTGCATTTACAGAGTTGGTTGGAACAGACAAGCAGTTTTGTTTGTTTTGTTATCACCATGTTTGGAGCGATTTGCTTACCTCTTTCGCAGAGTTTTTAGTGACATATCTATGTCCATGTCCACACATCTGAAATAGAAATTCATCCAATTTAGCATTATGTACTTTTCCTCGTGGAATATTTATTTTATATATATATATATATATATATATATATATATATATTTCTTTGGGCTTTTTTCAGCTTTATTAGGCAGGATAGTGTAGAGAGACAGGAAGAACTAGGAGAGAGAGGGAGAGACATGCGACAGGTCGGCGGTCGGACTTGAATCGTCAACGTCGTGGCTCGCAATGTGCATGTGGAAAGCACTCTATGGGCTACGCCACTGGAGGCCCTCTCGTGGAATATTTCTACTCAAAAATACATCTGTCAAATTGTGGATGACATCTGTCTGCCACTAAAAGCTTTCTTGTACACTACTAACATATTCACATCTGTGGTATTCCATTGCTCTTTTTGTTTTGTCCTCCTTGTGCTAAGAAAACAGAGAGCCTTTAATGATAGTCACTATGCTGTATGTAAATCAACCAAGAAACATCCCTCACAAAAACCTGGCGCTGAACATAGGGAAGCTCTACGTAAAAGGGAAAAAATTTGCTTGCACATGGTATACATGTAATTTGTATATTACTGTTCTGTGCTTTAATGATTCAACACCAACTAGGCCCATGTTAGGCAAATGTTGTTTAATTTGGTGTCAGATAATTTAAGCATGGGGCAGAAATGTGTACAGACCACCTTTTTCCTTGTATGCAATCTATTCAAGGAAAAGTTCACTCCCAAAGTGAAAATTCTTTTGGTGTACACTCACCTCCATGTCAGTTTAAACTCCATTTAAGATTATGCATTTTACAAATGCTCAACGAGTTAGGTGCTGCAGTTCCATTTGAGCCATTTTCCACAGCAGGGAATTGAATGAGGTTATCCATCCATTTTCTAACCAGTTAGTCCAGATCAGGGTCGCAGCCCCAAAAGGTCAAGCATCCCAGACGTCCCTCTCCCCAGCGTCTTCCGCCAACTCATCTTGGTTAATCCCAATGCCATGTATATCCAGCCTGTGGATATAATCCCTCCAGCGTGTCCTAGGTCTGCCCCTGGGTCTCCTGCCCAATGGCTATGCCTCTCCAGCGGGAGGCGCCCATGAGGCATCTTTATCAGATGCCCGAACCACCTCAAATGACTCATTTTAATGCGGAGGAGCAGCAGCTCTACTTTGAGGTCCTCCCTGACATCTGAGCTCCTCACCCTATCAAGGTAAGCCCTGTCACCCTACAGAGAAACCCCATTTCTGCCGCTTGTATTCGTGATCTCACTTTTTCAGTCACTACCCATAGCTTGTGACCATAGGTGAGTATATGGACTTACCACCACCGTCCGATACAATTCCCACAATACTGTGGCCGCTGGACCTAGACAGCAGTTGCCTTTTTTTTTTTTGCATGCCTTTTTCCCTCAGTCGTGAATAAGATCCCAAGGTACTCCACCTGGGGAAAGTTGCCCCCCCTCCCCCCTTACTTGAAGGGGACAAACCATCTTTTTCCAGGGAGGACCATAGCAACAGACTTGGAGGTTCAGATCCTCATCCCGACCGTGTCACACTCTGCAAACCGCTCTACTGCGCATCAAAGGTCGCAGTACGATGAGGCCAAGAGAACAATGTCATCCGCAAACAGGAGAGGTGCCACTCCTATGTCCCGAAAGTGTACACACTCCACATTTCGGCTATGCCATGAGATCCTGTCTATGAATACCAAGAACAGGTGGGAAGACTAAGCGCACCCTTGGCGGTGTACGACACCCACTTAGAACGAGCTTGACTTAATGCCGATAATGGAAACACAGTTCTCGCTCCGAGTATACAGTATACGACCAAATGGCATGCAACAGCGACCCCAGCATCCTATACTCCCACAGCACCTCCCACGTAATACCCCGGGGCACACAGTCGTATGCTTTCTCCAAGTCTGGAAAATACATGTAGACTGGATAGGCAGACTCCCATGCCCCCTCAAATATCTGTGAGATGGTAAAAAGCTGGTTCCCGACTTCCACGCAACATTGAGGATTTGTGTTAGCCATGACACACTAACAACATCCAGCGCCTTCAACATTTCTGGTCGCCTCTCCAAACTTCTCCTATGCCCCGGCTTTTGCTTCTGCCACTGCCGCAGCTGCAGCCTTTTTCGCCTGCCAGTACCTGTCTGCTGAATCAGAGGTCCCCCGTGCCAACCTAGCCCAGAATGCCTCGTTCTTCAGCTTGACAGCCTCCCTCATCGCTGGAGTCCACCAACGGGTCCTCGGGTTGCCGCCAGGACATGCACTAACAAGATTCTGACCGCAACCTCTAGCTGACACTTCCACAATAGAGGTTTAACACCAGGAGCGCCGGACCATTTCCTGGCATTGAAATAACTTTTTGCGTGGCCTGGGTCATATGACACATTAGCCTTCAAACGGGAAATGTTCGCATTGTTCGCTAGATGGCGCTTATTAGACACGAGCTGACAAAGGTTGCCAGCCCATTGTCCTAATGAAATATTTGCAAGATTTTAGACTGTCAGAGATAGCGCATGATGTCCCAAAACCTTTGCCACGACATAGTGTCATTGAAAAATGGATTTCCCAAGTCTGAAGACCAAAAGTCTTCTAAATTCATACTTTTACCGCCGGTGATGCCTCGTAAATACAGCAGTTCCACGAAAGCTTTCAGTTCGTCGACTGACAGGTCCCAGTTTTCTGCCCCATCTCTGTGGGCTTCTGCCATAGTATACTTGACAATCTGCTCCCACATCGGAATGTCAATCAGACATAGCAGACTTCTCAGCAGACTTCCAATGTTCTCCTTGGCGCACCGTGTGGGCCCAGCCTTTTCCCGTAAGACATTGCAGGATGGTGCTCTGCCCAGAGCATTACCAGCAGTCTGTTCGACCCAAACTGTCCCATCGTTTGCCCTTTCTCTCTCTGAGACAAACTCAGTCTCAGTCTCAACTTCAGAATCAGATTCAGAAGCTGAATCAAATTCAATATCGAGCTCCAACTCCTCATCGCCCGAATCCAATTCACTGGCATTCTGAATCAGGTCCAAAGCTTGCTTGGCAGAGTATCTCTGTGGTCGTATGTTCATCTTGGCAAGCGATACCAAACCGAACTGGTCGCCGAAATAATCATGCTTCTCTTTTATAGCCATATTTTCGTAGCCCAATTATAATTTGAATAGAAATTATTATAACAGCCCCGCCCATGCCAGTATAGTTTCAGGTGTGAGGGGCGTGGTGTGGTGCGTGAAAAGCCAATTCCTTGATAGGATGTAACATCCATAACATGTTACATTAACAATCTTTTCAATTAAAACTTTGATAATTATGTAGATGCCTAAATGTGAATACTCTGCGTGAAAATTTAAAAAGTTGCACATAATAGAAACATCTGCAAACGTGTAGGATATCTGTTTCCATTGTGTGGTATTTTAACATGGATGCATTTCATTTTAACCCTTATATAAATTTTTCCACTTGCATAACTATGTAAGACTATGATTTTCGTTTGTATGAGAATACAAACAAAATGCACAGGCATTTTAGAGAAATGATAACGAAACGATTGCAATTTTAAAAAATATTTTAAAAGAATATAAATAATGATACATTTATTCCTGGTTATTTGACATGGTTCTTGCTTGGGCTGTCAATCCTATGATAGTGTAAGAAAATTGTTCATCACATGTGCCGAACATTAGTAACATTAGTGGTAGCGACCTGTTTCTCCGATTGGTAACTGTAAATGTATTGCTGAAATTGGAATAGTAATTATGTGGACAATTAGTTTCATAAACTCCATAAACTCTATCAATGGTTGCGTGGACATGGTAAAGCACACAGACGCCTATATTCCCACGAAATGCATCCCAATAGTTTATGCATGTGCTGTTGCATCTACGCAGACAGCGTGAGCAGTCTTCTAACACAGTTCCTAACGTGCAAGGCTCTAATTTTTGAATATGAAACAAGGTCCGAACCTATTATGACTAGAAATAAAACAAGTAAAAGTGTGACATTTGTATCTTTGTTTTGGGCATTTATTTGTTTTACTACTCAGTAGGCCTAAAAGGCCTACTCATGATAATAGTGTAAACACCTCACAGCTAGACCAATGAGGGTTTGTAGCTGGAGGGGAAGGCACCGCGTGTTTTCCTTTGGCTGGTGTGAGTCAAAACGGAGATGTTAGTTATTTTCCCTCTGTTCGTAAGAACGGGGCACAATTATAATTAAGAATGCACTGGTTCCGTTGCCACGGGTTAGATATGAAGGCGTTGCTTCATATCCCGCTTAAAACTGGCCTGAAACGGATCAGTAGCATTCTGGTTACTCTCCGTTCACAAACGGGGCTATGCTGTCATCAGAGATATATCTGATCTGTCGCCGGACTGTCAATATTCCAATGGGAGCATCAGAATATTCACAAATGCGCGGAACAACACATGACCACAGCAAGTAAGCGTAACAGTTACTAGGTTTTACCCTCGTGATGATCTGACTCCATATTGAATTATAATTTAAAATTTGGGTTTAACTATACGTGGAACTTGGGAGTGGTTACACTCGACTCTATCTTGTGCCATCATTCCTCAATATATGCTCCCGGGTTTAGCACTATTGTTAAATCTCAGTTCGGTGAAGAATCCAGAGGGTAGGAGGCTGACCACCATAATACATGCCTTCCTTGCATGGATAGTGCATCGATAGTTATGAGCCCAGGACGGTGCGTATCTATCGGGCTCCTTCAGGCGAATTTGACAAGAACCGGCGTACAACGCCCATGGGTCCTCTTAAGCCAAAACACCAGAACCAATACCACCAATCCCGTCAGCGGGCAGATCGTGGTCGCCTATCTAACTTGAAAACCCCACTAAAGACGTTCGCTGTACTAGACCCCTGATCAGTAGGTCCTAGTCATAATTGTCCCCCTGAGTATTTAATCGGAATTTCGGCTGAAAAGAAGATAAAATGGATTAGAGTCATGAAGACCACGCAAGTTAAAAATAAGAAGAATTTATTGAACAGGCAGGTAGGTCATTAACTTCAAATTCACAATCAATTATACGGTTTAAAAAACATAAATACAGAGAAAAAAGTTCTTACCCAGCCTGTTTAACTACACACGAAATCACAGAGTCTGCGCCGTGTGGGAAGTCGATTGCGATCTTCCTTGTCTATCTACACACAGAGCACAGATTATGTGCAACGTGGGGAAGTCGTTTACGATCTTCCTTGTCTATCTACACACAGAACACAGAGTATGTGCAACGTGGGGAAGTCGTTTACGATCTTCCTCGATTGCTTTGTCTCCCTTCCTTTTAAGGCAAATCCTGCGTTTGGTCTAGGCGGCATTGCCATGAAAGGAGATGATTACCAGAGAGGACATTCCATTGTGGTAGTTTTTCCCTGAGTTTCTAAAACTATGTTTTTTCAAATTCTATTTGGTATGAAACATATTTCATTCAATTGCTTGAATTATCTTGCTCGAATTATCTTGAATACGTCTATACCAAACATGTCAAGTGGATGTAATATTATGGTGCAGTTGTCATGAAAATACCCTTTTGTTTAACCATTTTACATGCAATCCATGTTATTATTACATAAGGCATAATATAATAATACAATGAAAACATGTGCATGGTTTGTACGGTTTTCTGGGGTTTGTAAATAGGATAAACAGATGGTTTAAAGTCCAGATCCAGAAAAGAAATAAAAAGTGTAATGGCAGAGGGGCCCACATAAGGGCACTGTGGTACTGTTAAGCGCAGTTGCCCCACCATCTTGCCAGAGGCCGGGTGATCTTAATGACCCCAACACACACCCCCACAACCATAGACAAAGAGACCAGTTCCCCTTATCTTAGTTGTGTCCAGATGGCAACATTCCAGAGGCCCAATGGCCTGCTCATCCCGAGGAAGTCCGAGTAACTTATTGTTTTAGCACACGGTTCTGGGTTCTTTGAAGTCCAGTGATGAGTCTCAGCCTGCAGGTTCATTCAAATGCCAGCCTTTTCTGGGTCCCAGTTTGACTTCCCTCTTACAATAGCTTCAAAAAAAACTACCAGCTATTCACGCACGATCGTTCACGCTCTTCCATTGAATCGCCCCTCACCCCTCCCCCAGCACCAGAATACAAAATTCTTCAGCTGCCTTTAGCGAAACCAGAGCTGATAGTTTTTTTCTCTATGGCCCCGAGCCAAACTATCAGTAGGTGTGAATGTTCAGCTTCGCAAAGGGGTGTGATTTTATTCTTCTCCACGAAGGCGATTGGAGACTTCACCTCAATAGACTTAACTTATATTTTCAAAACCTACATTTTCAACTGTGAAAACAATATTTAAAAAATTCCATTCAATCTATGGATAAGCAAATGTATTTATTGATATCAAATTAATAAATAAGAAAATCAATATAAAACATTAGTAGGCTGAATGTTAATAGTAAACATAAAACATTAGTAATAACAAGCCCAAATCCGCAATAGCTGCGAGCGCGCATGCATCCACAGGAGGACACTTTTGTGGACCAACTGACCAACAAACTAAAGAGCTGCTGGTCGCCTCTATGCCGCGGAGTTTGTAAGCTTAGCTGCCTTTGCCATCACGTGATTTGACATTGCAAGTTTGGTCGATAGCACATTGCTCAAGATGCCGTCTCATCTTTATACGTGCATGCATGAATATGTGCTTTCGTTTCTAAGTAAGTGAAAAATTACGGTCAGCATAATCATGCTCTGCCATGCTTTGCTGAAGCATCTGAAGTTTTCTGTGTTCTCGGGTGAGGGAGGGGTGAGCGTTGAATGTCCCATACAGTTCAGTGGTCTTACCCTTACCCTTAGATTGACATGTGAATGTCCCACTTGAGAATGGTTCACTTATGCCACGTGTGAATGGTTGATAGTTGATATCTCTCCAGGGAGAGATAAAATGTTCTATTTGTCCGGCACATAATATTATTATGTTATGTTACTCGCTTCAAAAATAATAAAAGTAATTTGCTTAGCCGTAATTTGTTACACTACAAAGTATGCCTTGTATTACTTTTAGTTATGCAGCAATCTCTCGCTCTTGCTTATACTTTTTTTCTACATTTTAATTATTTTTTTCTATTTAGTTTACTGTTTTTTTATTTTTTATTACTAGTTTACTCAACGGAATAACAGCAACACCACACGAACACATCACAAGACACTTCACATTTGAGAAATCATTTTTGATTGTAGGCTATGTCATAGTGACATTTATTGTTCTCTCAAGTAGCCTAAAGGTTAATACTATGTTTTTAAAAAATAATGTTATACATAATAGCAACTGCAAAGCCTAGCCTAACCGGACATTGTGTCACCACTCACGTGCAACTCACTCACAGGATGTGATGGATGTTTTTCCACAATGATTTTTTTCCCCCCCAAAACCTTTACTCCCTGAAACGAATGTCCCCTCCTTCCTGGTCCCTCAAAAGCAAAATGTGTCACAACGTCACATTTTTACCTCACAGAAAATAGGATATGATACAGCTATAATTTTTTAGCATATTTTGAAAAGTAGCCTACATTCACTATCATCTGTAATTTGGCATATATATATATATATATATATATCAACGAGCAAGGTATGCTTGATCAGCACTCACAGAAAGTCCACCGATAACAAGTGCACTAAATAAACGTAATCCGTCTGGGATAAATGCATAGGAAATTTGCCGAGGGAACCCATGGCGGAAGAAACGTCCGGGGTGGCCTACAAAAAGACGTCTTCACTGTAACACTCTATGAATAAACAAATTAACAGCCAAAACAAATAGTGCTTCAAGTATATTTTTATCTTGTTATATTGTAGTCGTTTCTTTAGCTTAGATTTAGTTTTTGCAATATCCTACGCAACATTGTTGTTGTACGTGAACGTGTTGCATGCAGCCATTGTGCACAAGCATGATAATGCATAAAATTGAAAAAAACACATTTGGCATAGGCATAAACAAATGATCACAAAACGAATGCAATAGCCTATAAAAATATTTTTGAAGATCACATAAAACATTGTATAATTTATTCTTCAAAATAAACATAAACAAATATTTCTAATAACAAAATAAATAAAACATTCGTACAAATAAAAATGCAACAGCGTGTCCACCGCGATGAAAAGTGAATCCTTGCGCCTCCTGGTGTGGTGAAGGAAAACTGACTCCTTAGTCTGAAGACGGCCGGAATTTAACAACACTGTTATAACACACACGGAGGTGAAATAAGGTGTTTTTAACATTTTCCAAAGTGACTTTGATATTCCTACAACGCTGGTACGTAAAGAACAAATATTTCGGAAAAGTCAGTGAATGCGGATGATGTAGCTTGCTAGTAACTAAATGAAAAAAAATCCTAAACTCCGAAATATCAACAAATGACCCGTCACGGCGCTTCTAGTGTTAAAACAAGGTCTGATGAAACAACTACAAATCCAATCATCCACCTTTGGCCCAAAGTGTTCTGGTACCATGTACACTTATGAACATAATGAAATGTATGCTTAAAATGTATATACTTTTGTCATAGATATTGGTGGTGCCCTCTAACTCTTAAAATGCTACACAAATGTTATTATTTTATAAATAGGTGGACAAGGGCATGACAAGGTGGATGATGGTATGATAGCTGACAGAACAGATTGTCAATGAAACATACAATTTCAAGACATTTGAAAGGTGTTTAATAAAATGTACTTTGTGATCTTCAATTGGCTTAGTATTTTAAAAGCACCTTTTGTCCTGTTATTCCATATTAGTGTTTGAAGGTGCCATTTTAATTACATTACATTACATTACAGGCATTTAGCAGATGCTCTTATCCAGAGCGACGTACAACAAGTGCATTAGTTCAAGGTGCAGAGGTGCAAAAGAAACACACTAGAGTGAAGTAAAGATCGTAGTGCCAGAAGTGACCACATAGATCAGGACTCCAACCCTGTAGGGTAACCTGTTCAACAAACAAACAAACAATCCTGCCAAGTACAAACTAGTACTGAAATCACATTTGCCTAATCAGAATCTGACAAAAACAATCCTGCAAAATAAGAACTAACGTGGTCGTATTAGCCTAACTAGGTACATTGAGCTAAACTATAGGCTAGGGAGGGGTGGGGAGAGGTGCAGCCTGAAGAGATGAGTCTTTAGTCTGTGTTTGAAGGTAGTCAGATTCTCTGCTGTTCTGACCGCCACGGGGAGGTCAGTCCACCAGCGAGGGGCCAGGACAGACAGCAGACGGGAGTGGGAAGTACAGATACGAAGAGGGGGAGGTGCCAAGCGTCCAGAGGTGGCAGAACGGAGAGGTCTGGCTGGTGTGTAGGGTCTGATTATCCTCTGGATGTATCCTGGTGCTGAGCCCTTAGCTGCCTGGTATGCAAGCACCAAGGTCTTAAATTTGATGCGAGCCATAACTGGCAGCCAGTGGAGGTCAGTGAGCAGGGGGGTGACATGGGAATGTCTGGGGAGGTTGTAGACCAGACGCGCTGCAGCATTCTGGATGAGCTGCAGGGGTCTGATGGCGGATGCTGGCAGACCAGCCAGCAGCGAGTTGCAGTAGTCCAGGCGGGACAGGACCATCGCTTGAACCAGGAGCTGGGTTGCGTAGGTGGTGAGGAAGGGGCGGATTCTCCGGATGTTGTACAGGAAGAACCTGAACGTTCGACTCACCGCCGTGTTGTTCTGGGAGAGGGACAGTCTGTTGTCCATCACCACTCCGAGGTTTTTTGCGGTGGGTGATGATGACATCACGGTGTCCCCTAGGGAAATGGAAAAGTCAAGGAGGTTAGAGGATGGAGCAGGGATGAAGATCATCTCTGTCTTACCTGGGTTTAGCTTAAGATGGTGGTTATCCATCCAGCTCTGGATGTCCCTCAGGCAAGCAGAGATGCGAGCGGAGACCTGTGAGTCAGAGGGGGGGAAGGAGAGAAAGAGTTGGGTGTCGTCGGCATAACAATGATAGGACAACCCATGGGCAGAGATTACAGGACCAAGAGATTGGGTGTACAGGGAGAATAGGAGGGGACCAAGGACTGAGCCCTGGGGAACTCCTGTGGCAAGGGGGCGAGGTGCCGATACTGCACCAGCCCAGGCGACTTGGAAGGAGCGACCGGAGAGGTAGGACTCGATCCAGTCTAGTGCTGTGCCACAGATCTCCATAGCTGCCAGGGAGGACAGGAGGATAGGGTGGTCGACTGTGTCGAAGGCAGCAGAAAGGTCTAGGAGGATCAGGACAGATGAATGGGAGGCTGCTTGTGCGGCGTGAAGCGACTCACTGACCGAGAGGAGTGCGGTCTCTGTCGAGTGGCCAGGTCTGAAGCCGGACTGGTGGGGGTCTAGGAGGTTGTTCAGTAAGAGAAAAGAGGAGAGTTCACAGCCCAGTCATTTTTCAACTGATCTGAGGTTAATTACTGTATTAGTAATAACAGGACCAAACTTTTACATACATTTTTGAATAAATAAACCATAAAATAATACATACTGAAGTCTAATTGGATGAATTATTGCCCCCTCGATTGCTTTCCATGAAACAGATGATGTCTCATTCATCCACAGTCTAAGGGGACACATCTGGAAAGACAGATAATAAAACTTAAAATGAGGGCCCACCATTAATTTTGGAAAGTTGCAAATTCCTATACCGTATTCTGGGGTGCTTACCACCCCATATATATTAATGTATAATCCAGTAAACTTTTGCCCAAAAACCTACTGGAGATGGTAAAGGGATAATCATACTACAAAAATTAATTCAATTCAAGGTAAAACATTAATCTTTACTATTGAAATTCTCATTTGTAAAGTGGCTGGCATTACTGTCCATCTATTCAGATCATGCTCAATGGTCTTCAGTGCGTTCTCATTAATTAACTTTTACTATGCCATTGTAGAGGAAAACACCTCTACGAATTGTAGAATAGAAAGGATAAATAATTAAAACATGTCCGTTTTAATAATCCTCACAAGTGGGCACCAAGGAATGCAGGAGACACACGTATATTACCTCATGCAGTGATCAAATGGTTCAAAAATGTAATCAGTCTCATAATGAATCAAATCATGATTATGAATTTCAATACTAAATATTAAAACAATAGCCAAGTATATATGCGCAAGTTCTTTGAGGTGGTAGGCTCAAGCATTTATCCAAATAATGATCAGACCGATGGTTTAATAAAATAGAATTTGTTAAACAAACAACAAACATCAAAACTAAAATCATTAAAGTCAAAATAGAAAATGAAATGAAAGGGGGACTAGACTGTTCCGCATGTGTGTCTAGTTGTATGTGTTCACCTGCACACGTGGGGCAGGGAACAAAGGCTCCTCTGTTGGAGCGAACTTCTGATTCTGATTTTAGCATTTGCTGCTAAACCTGGCCTGGAAATCAGAGGAATGGCGTGAATAAAAGGCTACTGAAGTTAGCTACATGTAGCTCATTTCAGTGTACCTTTGAATTCTAAATATACAAGACCATATATCAAATGGGTATATGTTAGTGCATGAGAGATCAAATGCACAGATCCTTAAAAGGAAGGCAGACTGTAAGCTAATGTTAGCAATAGATATATGTTAGCTATATATATGCGGGCTAGGCGGCTGTAGCTACTTAACAAGAGACGTGATATAATCTAAACACAAGATCATACAATCAATAACACAATTCCTTGAAGACAAAGAACAAACAGAAGTTTCCTAAGCTAGTTGATGCCTGGATGTTTGTCAGTCTTACTGCGAGAGCGCAGATGGTACCGTATGGTGCTGGCTTGTCCAAGGAAACTCTGACTTGGGCGTCTGCTCTGAATCTGTTGCGCTGTTAGTAGAAAAGCCGGTCCTCATCTTGGTTCGCTTTCATCATGGAGCTGGAAGTTACTTTGCTATCCGTTGTAGGAAAAAACATGAACTACACGCACTTAACTTGTAGCTATGTTGGAGAACGACAGCAAGTGTAAAGTTAGTAAACAAATTGATCCCTTGATGAATCCGTGTCTTTAGCTTATTTGCAGTATAGCTTACATGTTTACTTTGAGTTATAAATGCTGGTCGTGGCTATAACCCGAAAGAGCTGGCGCGTCTCTCCGCTTGTTTTACAAGCAGGCCTTAGCTTTCTTTTGGCCCCATGCTCTTAGAGTGCCTTGTGCATGTCTCTTCAGTTCAGCAGCAAAGAGCAGAAGGGACGTAATGTCCAACATATATAAAAGAATTTCATCAGCATATAAGGACACAGCATGTGATGTTTATTTAATTTGCATAGGTGTAAGTATTGAGTTCTGTAAAAAATTCTGAGCTAGTGGCTCAAGCTACAATATAAAAAGCATTGGTGACAATGGGCAGCCTTGACGTGTCTGTCTATGAATGGTAAAGGGATTAGAATGTAAACCATTTGTAATAACCATAGCAGATGGGTTGGGGTACATAACGCAAATCATATTTATCAAATTTTTCCAGTGCAATCCACAAATATTCCGGTTCTAGCCAGTCAAATGCTTTTTCTGCGTCCAATGGTAGAATTGCACATGGATCATCCAGCTCCTGTACCGGATATATAACGTGTACCAATCTCTGAATATTATTCGTTTTTCATCATAAAACCGGACTGATCTGAATGGAACAATTTATCCATATATTTTCCCAGGCACAGGGCAAGAACTTGTGCATATAGTTTAATATCAGAATGTATTAATGATATTGCATGACAATTTGAACACTCAGAATGATCCTTCCCTTTTTTAGGTAGTAAAGAGATTGAAGCAACATTTAAATGCGAATGTGCCTTTTTCAATCCCCAATCGTATAGCCGCTAGTAAAATTGGACCTAAGATATCTAAAAAAAAAAAAGGTAGCAGTAACTGGTGGTATGCCATATGGTCCCAGTGCTTTTCCCTTTTTAGATCCTTTCAAAGCAGAATTTAGCTCTTCTTGAGAGATAGGCTTTCATAACTCAACTGATTGAATATTGTACAGCCTTTTTGAGATCTAAAATTCCTTACACTTTTGCCTATCTATACAAAAATTAGACATATACAAGTCTTGAAAAAAGGACTGAAATGTTGAATTTATTTTGTCTGGTTCAGACACAAGACCTTTTGTTGGTGAGCGAATAACGTTAATGGAGGCACAGGATTCAGACTTCTTTAACTACAGGGCCAAAAGCTCACTCGGTTTACTACCATGGAAATAATCATTTCTGATTACCCGGTGCATAATATATTTGGCCTTCTTTGCAAATGATCATTGTGTTCCAAGCGGAGCTACTCGTAAATCACGTTACCCTACAATTGTGTGCTTTAATTTCTTGTTCAGTGCAGATGCAACATACAAAAACAAAAAGGAGTGGTCCAGAAGTGCAAAACATTTGCACCTCAGGGCTGTTCCTTTTTGTTTTTGTATGTTGCATCTGCACCTCAGGGCTGCTCATTTTTGTTTTTCGTGTTTTGCACTTCTGTACCACTCCTTTTTGTTTTTGTGTGTTGCATCTGCACCTCAGGGCTACTAGTTTTTGGAAAATTTGTGAAAATGTGGTCCTTTGTAAAGTTAAATTTGTAGTTCCAAAGTTAAAGTCAATAACAGTTAATTAACAAAGCCAAAATAGTTTCCTTTACAGCATGAAACATGCGAGGTACAAGCTGGACATTTACAATTATAATAGTTTTTCAAGCACCTGCTTTGTACCCATATTCCAGAACAAAATGTACCAATAAGGTGCCTGCTAACCAAATGGCCATTTTTACCTTTTTGTACATGTCTGAGCTGCTTTAACAGATCAGAACACCCCTATTTGTGCTTACACATCTATGGCAAGTCTATCCCAAATCAACATTCTTGATTATTTCATTAAATAGTCATAGTAGCATTTTTTCATTTGCAAATAATTTTAGACTGCTGTATCACTGTATAACAGATGCCAGTCAGATGTCATGAGAGATGCCATCAATTTAATCTAGTCTTTCATTTTGTTACTCCTCTTTTAAGGTATTATTGTTGTTGTCATTATCATGATAATTTGTAAAACATTTTAGACTGCTATGGCATGGTTTTAAAGATGGCATAACAGATGCTATCTGTTGTGTTTCAAAATAAAGAATGTTCATAAGTGGATAAAAAGCTGGAAACCAGATTTGTGGTTTTCTGTTTAGCAATGTTCTGAATCAGTACTATTGTAAACAATGTAAATAAACCCTTTTATAAACAAGCAGACAGTATTGATTGATTACTGTTTATATATCATTAGAATGTAGAAGCTGAACATTCATGTAACAATCACTACTAGTAATTGAGAGCAATTAAGTTCTTGAACACTGAATTAGTATATTTGAAAAAACATTCTTAAGGATGAAAGGAACAAACAAGATTACACAATAGAACTTATAGATTGATATTATACATGCAAATTGACACTTTTAATATATGACAGTTTTACTCGTACCAAACTGTTATATTTATATGATGTCGTTAGTTTACTTTTTAACCACGTTTAGTTTTGTACTTTTTAAAAAAATGTGTGATTTGCGGTGTATTCAAAGCCATATCGTCGCGGGGTCATTTTTGGTTGCTCGTTTCTATTTTTGGTAGCCCAACAGAGACCAACACGCTATATCCTCTGTACTGAGAATATCCGGTCGTTCTCAGTACGCCATTTCAAGCTGTGTACATACGTCTACTGATGCCTCTGGACACATCTTCAGTGATGTTCCTGGAATCATCAGGTGTTTCAGGTCTTTCAACATCATACACCAGGTGACCCAGCCAGGGCTGATCAGACCCCAGCTTGTGTCCAGATGGCCAGCTACTTATGACTCCATGGCTCTCCTCTTTTGAGCCACAGCCATCTTGAAGCCCTCTCTGCCACATCGGTGGTACTGCAGATGGCTCTCCTCTTCCTTTCTCCCTCGATCCCCAAATTGCTGAAGACTCTGGCTAAAATGGGCTGCGAATCCCCTGCATCCAACCTACACTGGGAGACACCTCGCTCTCCATCCAGCCTGCTGACAGTTGCTGACCAGTCCTGCGTACTTGGAGAGCTTCCTTTCAACGGCCTCTTCCAAGCGATCTTCCCATGGGACTGTCAGCTCCAGCAGCACAGCTTGCTTGGTAGACTCAGACACAAGGACAATGTCTGGTCGCAGGGTGGTGCCTGCAATATGGTTGGGGAACTTCAGCTGCCGTTCAAGGTCCACCAACAGCTGCCAGTCCATTGCAGAGGTCAGGATGCCTGCAGATGTTCTTTTGGCGGGTTTTGGCTACTCCCCAGACAAAGGCGATGGCCTGCTTGGAGTGCCGGGACCACTTCGCCCACTCAACTCCTGCGCTGATGGCTTCAGCGATGGTCTTCAGGACCTGATCATGACTCCATCGGTAGCGTCCCTCTCTAAGTGCCTTTGTGCAGCAGCTGAGGATGTGCTCCAGGGTTCCTCACTTGGAGCACAGTGCAGTTACCAGAAAATAACGACCTCCAACATGATGTTGGGAATTGCAAGTTAACTAAATGATGAAACAAATGGATAACTAAATCCTAATGCTACAACTGTGATCAAGAGTTGTGTATGCAAAAGGGTAATATTCCATTCAAAATCTGCAGACTTCTGTCACGGTTCGGGTAGGTAGGACCCAAACACAGAGTAAAAAAAAACATAAACTCAAAAATGGAAAATTAACAAGGACTTTACTTACACTACAGGGAACAAAAAAACCAGGCAAACCAAAAGGCCACGCAGGGCACTTCCAAAAAACACAAAAACAGAAAACTCAAAATTCAAAACACACACAGAGCAGAACACGGGCAGGACAGAAACCAGGTAGGAACGAACAGGCAGAAATACACAGGTGGAAACACAGTCAAAAACACAAACACAGGCAAGCAGATACATACAAGTCAGAAACAAACACAAGCAGGCAGAAACACACATATAACGCAAATGAAAGGCAGGCAGAAACACACATAAAACGCAAATGAAAGGCAGGCAGAAACAAAGTCAGAAACACAAGGAACCAGCACCCGAGTCAGGGAGACAAAGGACTTAAATAGACTCAAAACCAACAAAACACAGGAGGGCACAATTAACAATCAAACCAGGACAGGGTGGGAACGAGACACAATCAGAAACAATAATAAAATAATTGAAAGCAATAATACAATTAACAGGGGAATGAGCAGGACACAAAACAGAAGTGCCGCCATCTGGTGGCCCAACAAGGAAAAACAGACAGAAACACAGAACCATGACAACTTCTTCTCCTTAGGTGTTGTTAGCTGTAATGCCACCAGAGAGAGTGAGACAATGGCGAATCCTCATTTTTACATGGGATTTCGTCATTCCTGTTTTACAGTATTGGCTTACTGTAGATTTGAAATTTGCGTTAGGAGGCGTGGTTAACTGCATCACCTTTGTAAGAAGGCTTAAGGGTATTGTAGTTTTTGGAGTGTCTTTGTGTAGTCCATGGTACCAACATTAGCAAGCAACCTAATTCAGGCATCTTTGCTCACTTCGGTCGGTGGGTATGACCAGGGGTGGACAGTAACGAAGTACATTTACTTGAGTACAGTACTTAAGTACATTTTTCGAGTATCTGTACTTTATTTGAGTATTTATTTTTTTTGGAAACTTATGACTTTTACTCCACTACATTTGAAAGATAAATATTGTACTTTTGACTCCACTACATTTCTATGAATGTTGTCGTTACTCGTTACTTTGAAGCATAGCATTGAAGTCAGCAGTTGAATCTTTGTTTTTTTTCTTTTCTAAAATGCGATTGGCCACACGCTGTGTTCCTCACAGGAGACAAACCAATCACAGTAGCCTACTCCTACTATGCTGTCGGTCAAGTTCAAAGTGCTTGCTTGTTGCACCAGTGATTGAACAGTTCAATTTGAACTTGGCGGCTGTAATGATGGTGACGGCAGAAGATAGGGATGATTCTTCGCCACCTTGGCCATATCTCAAGTCCATGTTTGAGATCTGTGAAATTCAAAAAGATTCATATTATTTTAAATGTTTGCTTTGCTTACCGTGCACAAACTACATCGCTGCATTCAAAAACTCGCCGTCCAAACTGAAAAAGCATGTCGAGCAGGGGTTAAATTGGGGGTGGACGCGGGTGGACGGCGTCCACCCACCTTTGGTAAATAAATAAATAATTTTGGCTGGCAGTTTTACAAATAACTATGACAATCCAGTCTATTGTTCGTATGCTCCAGTCCATGTGTTCCCTCTAGCCAGTTACTCGCTCAACCAATCAAAAATCAGAAGAAAAACAAAACTCAGGAGGAACAGTCATTTACATAGACAGGCACAGAAAGCAAAATATCGTTGATTGTCTTGATTGTTTGGAAGCGGACACAGTAGGTAATTTCATTAACATGTAATTTCATCTATGCAACATTTTAAAGAGAGATGAGTAAACAGCCCCCACGAACGCCGGCTATTATTAACGGCAACTTAGACTGCTTGAGCAAAATCAGCAGGTTGCTGGTCAACAGCTAAGCTAGGATTGAATATTTCCCACATACATATCGTTTACAGCGGCGACAGGTGAAAATTGGTGGGGCGCAAAACTTTCCTTTAAACTAATCATTAGTCATTTTTCCTTTATTATCAAGCGTGCCAACGATCGGACTAATCAAATGGCAAGTAGCCTAACACACAGCGTCTTCATACCGTGTTAGGGGGATTAAATCGTAAATTCAATTTATCCGTTAAAAATCAGTTTTAATCACCAAGTAGTCTACACTTAACAAACAAGATACACCAGTCTGTTATCTACCATGTTAGCTTTCAGAATAACCAGCAACAACAAAACCTACACTTCAGTTTTGTTTACTAATCTACGCATTGCAGATATTTGCCATGAATTTGAGTGAAAGAAGAAAGAAGTACATGTATCCACAAATAATGTTGATTAAAAATGTGCACAATTTCGTACTGCAAATGAAAATAAATGTAGGCTATAAGGCCTAGGCTACTCGCTAAAACTGCCTATTTGGGGAGAGCTGGCTATATGATAGTATTGCTATTGAGTAGCCTATTTTGTGCATTAATTGCATTGATACTCAAGAATAATCAGGGGAAGATTCCGCCACTGCTTAGTGATTAAAACGGATTTTTCTAAATCGCATTTCTCATTTAATCTCCCTAACACAATGCAAAGAAGTTGTGTGTCCCTTTCCAATTGCTTCAGATCATTTTCATGCTTGTTAATCACTGAAAATTAATTAAAACAGTTTGAGATCAATGATTAGTTTAAAGGAAAGTTTTGCGCATCACCAATTTTCAGCTCAACAGTTGCCGCTGGTTTTATTTTGTTTCAATTCAACAGTTTAAGAAAGATGGATAAAGGAGGAAGAAAGGGAGGACAAAAGAGGAGGATGACAAATTATTTTTGTGGGTAAAAAAATTCTTAGCATTAATGACACTCAGTAAACTTTAAATATTTTTTGTAAAAGCTTGCATCAATAGTATACATTCTTTTTAAAACATTGTTTTCCTTAATTACAACTATATGCACAATACATTAAAGATACAACTATTTTGAGCTGAGACATTCATTGGTTTGTACCTTTTTTCACCCACCTCCCAGCGGATCTCAGGGTCCACCCACCTCCCAAATCCCAATTTAACCCCTGATGTCAAGGTATGTAAACGTTAGCTAACGGTAGCCCGTTTGCTAATTATGAAGTTGTCTGAGCTTGGTCAGATGAAATTTTATGGAATTTGAGCGAAGGGTCATATAACTGTTTCACATTTGAGGCAATGCTAGCTATCATGTGTTGCTATCTAATAACAGTAAAATGCATCTGTAAATGAGCTTCTGTAAATGCATCGTAGAAACAATACAACAATGCGTTGGCATTAAAAAGAAAATGTACTTTTGAATACTTAAGTA
The DNA here is from genome assembly GCF_013347855.1 of Anguilla anguilla. Lineage (NCBI taxonomy): Eukaryota > Metazoa > Chordata > Actinopteri > Anguilliformes > Anguillidae > Anguilla > Anguilla anguilla. Next base: position 25,895,634 of record NC_049205.1, on the reverse strand, counting down.
TTTTTAAAAGCAAGTACTCCAGTACTTTAACTCAAGTAAAAATTTGACTGAACAACTTTCACTTGTAGTGGAGTAATATTTGACCAGGGGTATCTATACTTTGACTCAAGTAATGTGATTGTGTACTTTGTCCACCACTGGGTATGACAGCATTCTCCGGGTGCTGGTGGCCGATGTCTTCAAACCGTGCTTGAGAAATTCCTCTGCCTCTTCCATAGAAGGAAATTACAGTTGCTCACCCCTGTGCGACACCCACAAGATAGCTGGGTAAATGAGAAAAGATGACATGCCATTCGCCTGCGAGTCATTCTGAATGGTTGCAAAGGCCTGTCTTCCCTGCAAAATATCTGCGCTGTCATTAGCATAAAACCTCAAGCTTCTCTCGTCCTGGATGGGAAGACCCTTCCTTGCTTCTCTGGCTCCATGTAAAATGGTCTGCCGATCACGATATCTCAGAACCTTAAAACTGTGTTCAGGGGTGTCTGAATTTTTTGCGCTAGAGTTGTAAATCCATTACATTACATTACAGGCATTTAGCAGACGCTCTTATCCAGAGCGACTTACACAACTTTTTTACATAGCACTTTACATTGTATCCATTTATACAGCTGGATATATACTGAAGCAATGCAGGTTAAGTACCTTGCTCAAGGGTACAACGGCAGTGTCCTTACTCGGGAATCGAACCTGCGACCTTTCGGTTACAAGCCCAGTTCCTTACCCACTGCGCCACACTCCGTCCATATGAGCATGTTCAATTTCAATGTCCTATGCACTAAGGAAGCCATCGAGGAAGCATTTTTTGTAAGAAGCAGATCGGGTTGTCACCTTTAACATGGTTTCGATGGATGATGGTTTCATGCACTTACCAGACGGTGTCAAGAGAGCTGAAGCAAGGTTTTGAGCGAAGGGTCATCCAACTGTTTCACATTTCAGGCATTTCACACTAGATCCTTCAGTCATTCAGAACTACCGCCCGGTATCTCTCCTCCCTTTCCTATCCAAAACACTTGAACGTGCCGCATCTAACCAACTCTCTGCTTTCTTCTCTCACAACAACCTGCTTGATCCCCACCAGTCTGGCTTCAGGCCTGGCCACTCGACCGAGACTGCACTTCTCTCGGTCAGTGAGTCACTCCATGCCGCACGAGCAGCCTCCCTCTCCTCTGTCCTGATTCTTAGCGACAGGGATCTGCGGCACAGTCCTTGACTGGATTGAGTCTTACCTCTCTGACCGCTCCTTCCAGGTTGCCTGGGCGGGTAAGGTATCACCACCCCGTCCCCTCACCACCGGAGTTCCCCAGGGCTCAGTCCTTGGTCCCCTTCTCTTCTCCATGTACACCAGATCCCTTGGCCCTGTAATATCTGCCCATGGCTTGTCCTATCATTCCTATGCCGACGACACGCAACTCTTTCTCTCCTTCTCCCCATCGGACACACAGGTCCCCGCCCGCATCTCCGCTTGCCTGAGGGACATACAGAGCTGGATGGACAATCACCACCTGAAGCTCAACCCGGGAAAGACGGAGCTAATCTTTATTCCTGCTCTATCCTCTCCCCTCCTCGACTTTTCCATTTCCTTAGGGGACACCGTAGTGACATCATCACCCTGCGCCAAGAATCTCGGAGTGATGATGGACAACAGGCTGTCCCTCTCCAACAACATTGCAGCAGTAACCCGGGCATGCAGATTTTTCCTATACAACATCCGCAGAATCCGCCCCTTTCTCACCACCTACTCAACCCAGCTCCTGGTCCAAGCAATGGTTCTATCCCGCCTGGACTACTGCAACTCTCTTCTGGCTGGACTACCGGCATCTGCCACCAGACCCCTGCAGCTCATCCAGAATGCTGCGGCTCGTCTGGTCTTCAACCTCCCCAGACACTCCCACGTAACTCCCCTGCTCACTACCCTCCACTGGCTGCCAGTTATAGCTCGCATCAAATTCAAAACATTGGTTCTAGCATACCAGGCAGTCAAGGGATCAGCCCCAGCATACCTTCACAAGATTTTCAAACCCAACATGCCAGCCAGATCCCTCCGTTCTGCTACCTCAGGACGCCTAGCACCTCCCCCTCTTCGCACCTGCACTTCCAGAACACGTCTCCTGTCTGTTCTGGCCCCACGATGGTGGAATGACCTCCCTGTGGAGGTCAGAACAGCTGAGACTGTGACCCATTTCAAACGACGACTGAAGACCCACCTCTTCAGGCTGCACCTCTCCCCATCCCTCCCTTCCCCCCCCTGTAAATGACTAAACTTAGGGGTGTAACTAGGCAGCTGTTTAATAGGTGACTTTGTTGATGCGCCAGTCTTAACGACTACTTGTATTTTTTATTTATTTTTATTTTTCCATAGATTGCGTTGTTGCCGCTCTCGTTGTTAGTGTTAATCAGTTTAACCACCAGGGTCCAAGTTGAACTATGCGGTTGTTCCCTGTACTTGGACCGGTACTTCTCTCTAGGGGTTTCGTCATACTTGTTCCTGGTTATGGTTATACACTTTGTTGTACGTCGCTCTGGATAAGAGCGTCTGCCAAATGCCTGTAATGTAATGTAACCCCAAAGCATAATGGATCCACCTCCATGCTTAACAGTTGTTCTTCTCCACAAATGCTTCACCCTTTTTTCTCCAAACATACCTTCTTTGGTTGTGGCTAAAAAGTTCCATTTTAGTTTCATCAGTCCAAAGCACATTCTTCCAAAAGGCTTCAGGCTTCTCAGGGTTTTCTTTTGCATACTTCAGACGCTTAATCTTGTGTTGAGGTCATAGGAAAGGCTTCTTTCTGGAAACTCTTCCATCTAGGTCTTTGCTGTTTAAAGTATGTTGTATTGTTGTTCTATGAACAACTAGACCTGTGTGTGCTACTTTTGTTTGCAGTTCTTTGCAGTGATGTGTGGGTTGCGCTGAGTATTTCACACCAGGTTTCAGGCCATTCTATCTGAAATTTTCTTGGTCTTCCAGACCTTGCCTTGACTTCAACTGCTCCATCTATCTTCCATTTTCTGGTAATGTTTCTAACAGTAGAAATAGGTAGTTTGAAATGTTGAGAGAGTTTTTTTTATAGCCTTCTCCTTGTTGGTGAAAGTGAACTATCTTGATTCTGACATCCTTGGACAACTGTTTAGAGAAACCCATGGTTTTTAACACCAGACAGAACAGCCACCGCAGTCGATACATTAGAAGTAGAGCCTGACCGATGCCAGATTTTTGGGGCCGATGCCGATCCTGATTTTGGAGAGTCGTAGCCCACCGATTACCGATGTTTTGACCGATATTTTGTCAAAAAGTGCAACATTTTCAAATCAATTTGAAAAACTTATACTTTTACTCCTTTCTTTTCCAGCCATCTATAAAAAATTAATTTTAAAAAGTCAGTTTTACAGTTTCAAACATGTATTTTTATGAATATTATTATTATTGTTGTTGGTGTTATTAATTTGTTATTATTTCTTAGTATCTATTCTCAGTAAATTAATTATATTTTCTTATTTTATTCCTACTGCGTGATCTCAAAGAGCAAGACTATCTAGCGAGCTTCCCTGTCCGTAAGAATTCGGTGGTGAAAATAACTACAATGCGCTCTGACGCGTGACAAGATGACACACTCGCTCGCAATAACGCATTAGCTATTGACACAGCCTCATTATTTCTTATTATATATTCTCAGTAAGTTAAATGAATTATATTTTATTATTTTATTTCTACTACATGATCTCAAAGAGTAAGACATTATCTAGCGGAGCCAAAGAGTGAATCAAGTGTAACGAGTAGATGAAATTAAATTGACTGGATGAAATACGTGAAAAAAACTACAATGTGCTTTCGTGCAGGTTACCCGCGCTAACTGTTGGTTGATTCACTTCTCCAACAGCAATCCTTCTCTCATGTTATCACGACAAAGCTAGATAACATGGCTTAAAATGATCCATGTTATAAGTGTTTTATCTGCGTTTTTACTGTCTGGTTAGCTTGCTACGATGACGCGTGACTAGATGACACACTCGCTTGCAATAACGCGTTGGCTATTGACACAGCATCATATAGTAGCTAATATCATTATCTCAGATAAAAAACAAATGTGTGATGCATTCAGTCACCATTTTATTTTGGCTGGTTATTTATTTGAGAGTACAGCGATGTCCTCTGGAAATGTAGATCCTACGCTGCTTATGTGCTCACTGCCACTTCATAAAGGCTTGCTAGCCAGCTAGCTTGCTAAAGTGAACCAAATATGTTAGCTAGCTCGCTCGCTTGATAATGAGGATTGATAAACATAGTGGTCGTATAAACGCATTTAATTAAAAAACTTTCACTAAATATACATACCTTTATTGCGGCAATCAAATCTGTGCAGACAAGTCTTGCAGTGGAGAATATACGAGTGACAAACGTCTTATTAGAGAAGTAGCGCGTCAGCTGCTGCAGTTCACACTTGTATTAGAGCTCCCTCTACTGGATAATTCTAGTAAATAGCAACTACAACATTCGAACAGACAAGTACAGATAAATAATCATTGTTTTTTTGTTTATTATACTTTTTTTTTTTTAAACTTTTGTTTAAAATATCGGGACACATCGGCGGCATAACTGCCGATCCCGATGTCGTCAAAAAAGTCAAATAATGGCCGATATATCGGTCGGGCTCTAATTAGAAGGCATGGAGTTACTTCAGAATAAACAGTTCAGCCCTGGGATTATATTCACCTGACTCACTGAAGCCCTAATGAGTAAATCACCTGGGTCTGGGTAATTATCTTTTTAAAAAGTAACTAAGGATAATCCAAAAGGGTTCCCAAACTTTTGCACAGCGTCCTTTTCCTTTTTTTATCATTTAAAAACAGTAAAAAATAAAAATAAAAATCTATGTTGCTTTAAATTTTGCAGAGTCTCATGTTTAATGTTGTACCATTTAGAGTTCAGGTTTGCTTTTGATCACTTAGAGTTTAATCGTAACAGACATTTAAACCAGGGGTGCCCAAATTTTTGCACCCCACTGTAGGCAGGTGTGGTGTAAAGCACACCACTATTTGACTCAGGAGCAGTGGAAATGCATTCTCTAGGGTGATGATTGACGCTTCACTACCTGGCAGTCTCACGGATGAATCTGGATTTGGCAAATGCCAGGAGAAGGCTACCCGTCCAACTGGTCTGGGGCTGTTTTTCATGATTTGGGCTAGGCCCCTTAGTTTCAGTGAAATGAAATCTTGAGTGAGTGATGCAGTGATATTGAATTGCTTCCAGCTTTGTGGCAAGTTTGGGGAATGCCCTTTCCTGTTTCAGGGCGTATGATTTGATTGGTTTCATTTGTGTTAGCTAAGGTAACCCATATTGTTTATTGTAACTTGGCATAATTTTGATATCAGGACTTGTAATGGTATGCCTAGATTTTGCAAGTGTTAATGACTTCTTTGTATGTGTGAGTAACTGGGCATTTTTGTATGTTGAAAATGTCTTTCTGCAAAGTGTTAGTTCTGAGAAAGTGATAACAGTCATGCATATAAATTTAGACTATGAGAAGTATGTGTATACATGCAAACACGTATACATCGTAGCCATTCCCATATGTAGATTGGTGTGATTGAGAGGCAGAATGAGATTTTGGGGGGGGCGAAGTTTATCACGTAATTCGTGATGAGTAGAGCATTGGAACTGGGTGTAGAAATGCGAAGTAACCCTTATAGAAACGGTTGTGGTTAACAGTTATCATTTTGTGAATGTGTACAGTCTGATGAATGTGTGGCGTTTAGCACTTTCTCTTTTTTAAAGCCAATGGCTGTGACAAACGTCGGGGTGGCGGAAGTATAAGAGGCTGGTACCATGAGAAACGTAATAGAAATCCCCCCAGTGTATGTACTGATGTGATGGCCATCCAATGAGCTTTTATTCAGAAAAATAACAGCAAAGTCCTTCAATTAGAGCTGCTGAGGTCGCAACGTGTGTCCCCTTCTGTCCTGCTCCATTTTCAGTTATTTCTTCTGAGATCGACCCTTTGTGTTTATGAGGTTTATCAGGCATTTGGATACGCTTAGCTGTAGGTAGGACTCCTCTTTGCTGTCTTCCTTAGGTAGAGTAGCCAAGTAAAGCAGTTAGTATAGAAACGCCACAGTGGTCAGCTGTTGTAACTGTTTAAGAAAATCGAGAAATGTGCTGTCATGAAATGCATACAGTTGGCTGTGCGTGACCTTAGCTGAACATATGCATTGAAGATTCAGTTATTCTGAGAACTGCAAAAGCAATAGTTTAAAAGCAATAGACAATTATTAGTTAGAAAATAAGTGTACAATAAATATTAAATAAAGTAAATGTTAGTACAGTAAAGTAAATATTTGTGTGAGGCCAAGGGAGGATTCGAGACTCCGACCTTGCGATTCGGCAAGAACATTAGCAGTGAGCCACCGAGGAAGTAGCTATCCAAGGGGTGACATTTATTGGAGAAATGTGCTTGTGGTTTTAAAGAAGGCAGACTCAGGTCTGGTTGTATTCCATGAGGCCTGGCTATATTGTAGCTGGCTAGAAAACGTTCACATTGAAAGCAAATGTAGCCGGTTAACTGAATAATACACTGTAAACGTTCGGTGAAAGACCAGCACGATTTGGTGCAGAAGGATCCAGAAGAATTATGCAGTTGCAAAAGCAATAGTTGAAAAGTAATTGACAAATGTGTGTGAGAAAACAAGCGTAAGAAAAGAGAAATTCGGGGGAGTCTCAGGTGGGATTTGATCCAGAGGCTCAGTGGTCCCAAGTCTGCATTTTTACCAGTGAGCCACAAACTTACTAGGTACGTTGACTGGAAATTTTCTTGGCCAAAAAGATATAAGTTGATTTTGCATGTATATGTGACATTTTGATTGGTTGGTGTTTGTGAAGGACTGGCTGGTGTAGGTAAATATCCAATGGGGACACGTATTGTTTGTGGGCTTGCAGCATTAAGATGACGTAATCTGGCAGGAAAAAATAAGGAGAAAAAGCAAAATCCCTTAAATTTAGGGCTTTGTTGTACGGACGTGTGAAGTTGTTTGTGAAAGGCGTAACTTGGCGGGATGGCATACCTGCCATCCCAATAGACCTATGCCTACATAAGAAGACTTTCATTTACTTGCTCACCACCAGGGCTTGCAAAGAGATTTTCTTTCTATCCATTCATTCCAAGCAGAATCAGAATTATGAAGTTTGTTCTTTTGTTCTGCCCGCAACATTACGTTCCTGAGCTGGTTATAACAAAATTTTAAAAGTGTTCATTTTGTTCCTTTTCTCTCACCTGAAAAACATTGAAATCAGCCTAGTAACCTGTCTCAAAACCTATTTTTGAACATGTTTCCGAAAATAATATCCACTTTCGAAAATAATAAACACAGCTGTGGCTTTTGACTGCTGTATTAATCACTACTGCCTACATGGAGCACACGACCCACCCGACCCATAAAAAGAAACCTGTGGATGATGAAAAACACACACAGTAGGCAGACAATATCACACTGCCTTAACGCTCCATAGCGTGGCATGGTTAATACAACTTCAAAATATGACAAAATAACCACATTAGAATTGCTTTGATATAGGGAAATGGGGGAAATCCCATTGGAAAAGACATTTATCAAATCATTCACAGCAGCACAAACAAATAATATTATCAACAGGCATTTACAATGTGTAGGGTAGAACAGAGGTAATTTATAACAGGCTATAGGGGTGGCAGGTATGCCATCCCACCAAGTTACGCCTTGGCCTGGCAGCTTGCCCCATACCTGTACAGCATCAAGAGTTTGGCACTTTTCAGTGTTTCCTACACAAATAACCACAATGACCACAGACTCCCAGCCCTAAACATTAATTTCTGTACCTTTTGATCCCATTTGATCAGTGCTGCTGCCAGATATGCAGTAGATACTACAAGCATTGTTTCTCCTTGTAGTATCTATTGCAAATCTGGCAGCAGCACAGTGGTTTGAGGCTCATTTGATACCTTGGACCCTTGATGAATTGAAAATATACATTCTTTATTGAATGCAGGCACTCTACTTCTAAATTACACAACAGAAGACATACAGAAAAACATTAAACAACTAACCTAGAAATACCAGGAAATAGAGAGAGAGATACGGATAAAAGAGAGAGACAGAGAAATGGATCAGCCAGACCTTGCCAAAGTATCACCCACTTCCAGTATAAGCGCAAGTATAAGGAAACCAGCTAAATGCACACAACCAAGGAACCACCACCAAAATAAAAAGAGGAAGACTTCTTCTTCAAGGCTCTGACACCAACGCCACACAAAAACCTTTTCCTGTGGCCATCTTAAATACCTTACCCAGCATGGCTTTAGGATGTTTGCCCCGATTGGGTGATGCCAGGTTAAGGTTTAGGAGAGAAGGGAAGGGGGGTCAGACTAATTTATGGCAAGGACTGGCCTACCTAAAGATTGCATTCAAACTTAAAGAGGACATGGGAAAGGGAAATGTTAGGTATGTAGGGTCTCCGACCCCCGATATGGTGTCCTGTGTCATCTGGTTTGTCTCTTCGGAGGGGGTGAGACCCATAGATTGTCTGCCTAGATTAGGGTATCTTAGTAGTGGATTTTATATTGCCCCAATCACATTTGCTTTGATGCTTGTGACGGGGAGGCCAGGAAACATTCTTATTCACTGATTCCCTCTCTAAGGCCAAAATCTAAACACTGCATATCCTACAGAACCTTCTAAGAACCGGTTTGCTTTTCCACGGGTTAGAGAGCCACGTCATTACGTCACTGTATACGTCTGTATACGTCTCTGCTTTACCAGCAACAACATTACCTATTAAAATGTAGTTATATTTATTGCAGCCTTATTTAGTCCCTCCAGTTTTTCGCGATTCGGAATTTTCTGAATTAAACATCAAAATGCCACATTTTCCCCAATGCTGCATAATTCACCGTTTTACGAATTATGCAGCGTCGGGAAAAATGTGGCATTTTGTTGAAGTTGTGTTAAATTCCGAAAATTCCGAATCACGAAGAACTGGAGGGGTTATTGTTTACTATATCAACTTTAACACAAGCAACATGCTCGGAATTATCTCATCGCGACCCATTAAATCTAATGGCGCAGACGTTGCTTCATAATTTCAAACTGCTTTCCTAACGGCTATTTTGTGTCCTACGACTTGGGTTACAACAGTGAATATGTACGGATTCCTAGACGTGCTGATAGCGACCACCCTTTCTCATATTAACCTTAAATACGAAAGACAGGAAACTGTATGCTAGCAAATTTATGTAAAGTTCCATTCATTTACATGGGGAGGTCGATACACTTAGCAACCAAAAGCTAGCGCTGGACCACCTCTGACTTATTTGCGGGCACAGAAAAAAATCGTGAAAATACTAAAAAAATAACCACTGGAGGATAACAAGAACATTTTTTCCTACATAACTAGGTACAGGTTGTTACCGATATTTTGCCTATTTCATATATAGTTGCAAATCAGTTTACGTTTTCCTGTCTATCGAACGAAGGTGGTCTCACTCTACCTGGCGGTCACAAAGTTTTAGTTGGTCTTGGTTGGTCACGATAATGCCGCCCCCAGCCCCTGACGTAAGCGGTTCTTGGTTATAGACCAGCCAAGAGTTGGTGCCGCTTTGGAACCAGTTTTCCTGGCCGAGAGCCAGTTCTTTTGCTGTCGAAAACGGAAGAACTGGTTCGCGATTAGGCACCAGCTCCGAACCGGCCCTCGAAATGCCTTGGTGGAAAAGGGGCATGAGAGATACATTTAAATGCAAAGAGTTTTGAATGTGTGAATTGTTTGATTACAACAGAGAAAATAAAATATTAAATCAGAAAAAGCAGAAAAATGCAGGTGGTTTTAATGTTGTGGCCGATCGGTGTATACCTCCATATTTTTAATACATATATAGTGTATATACATACACTGATTTATAGCTCCATATATAATTATATTAGAGCCTGACCGATATATCGGTTTGGCCGATATATCGGCCATTATTTGACTTTTTTGACGACATCGGGGTCGGCAGTTATGCCGCCGATGTGTCCCGATATTTTAATAAGTATAATAAACAAAAAAACAATGATTATTTATCTATACTTGTCTGTTCGAATGTTGTAGTTGCTATTTACTAGAATTATCCAGTAGAGGGAGCTCTAATACGAGTGTGAACTGCAGCAGCTGACGCGCTACTTCTCTAATAAGACGTTTATCACTTGTATATTCTCCACTGCAAGACTTGTCTGCACAGATTTGATTGCCACAATAAAGGTATGTATATTTAGTGAAAGTTTTTAATTAAATGCGTTTATACGACCACTATGTTTATCAATCCTCATTATCAAGCGAGCGAGCTAGCTAACATATTTGGTTCACTTTAGCAAGCTAGCTGGCTAGCAAGCCTTTATGAAGTGGCAGTGAGCACATAAGCAGCGTAGGATCTACATTTCCAAAGGACATCGCTGTACTCTCAAATAAATAACCAGCCAAAATAAAATGGTGACTGAATGCATCACACATTTGTTTTTTTATCTGAGATAATGATATTAGCTACTATATGATGCTGTGTCAATAGCCAACGCGTTATTGCAAGCGAGTGTGCCATCTAGTCACGCGTCATCGTAGCAAGGTAACCAGAGAGTAAAAACGCAGATAAAACACTTATAACATGGATCATTTTAAGCCATGTTATCTAGCTTTGTCGTGATAACATGAGAGAAGGATTGCTGTTGGAGAAGTGAATCAACCAACAGTTAGCGCGGGTAACCTGCACGAAAGCGCATTGTAGTTTTTTTCACGTATTTCATCCAGTCAATTTAATTTCATCTAACGTTACACTTTTACATTACATTACATTACATTCATTTAGCAAACGCTTTTATCCAAAGCGACGTACAAAAAGTGCATTTTCATGATCGTAGACAACTGCTGAACACGGGTTCAGTAAGGTACAATTACTTATTTTGTAAAGCTATTTCTAGCCGAGAACAAAGAACACTATCCTGGTCTAACATCTGCAAAGCCAAACTAGGCAGAAGAATAAGCTAGAGTATTAGGACAAATACAATTTACCAAGAAGTGCAGGGATGGGGCAACATGTAACAAGTGACAGGAAAAAGGGTTTTTTTTTTTTTTTTTTTAATATATATATACACAGCGTGGTGGTGGTTATTCTAGGTATAGTCTGAAGAGATGAGTCTTCAGGCCACGGCGGAAGATGGATAGTGAGGGGGAGGTTCGGAGAGGGACGGGGAGTTCGTTCCACCACTGGGGAGCTAGGGTGGAGAAGCTCTGTGATCCCTTTGGGCGGGTGGGAGGGGTTGCAAGACGCCCTGCTGCCGCAGAGCGGAGCGGTCGAGCAGGCACATAGAATTGAGTCATGTCCTGCAAGTAGATGGGGTAGGCAAGGGTCAGGGCTTTGAATCGGATCCTGGCAGCGACCGGTAGCCAGTGAAGTGATCGCAGCAGAGGAGTGACGTGGGAGAATTTGGGGAGGTTGTAGATGAGTCGGGCAGCGGCATTCTGACACTTGATTCACTCTTTAGCTCCGCTAGATAATGTCTCACTCTTTGAGATCATGTAGTAGAAATAAAATTAGAAAATATAATTAATTTAACTTACTGAGAATATATAAGAAATAATGAGGCTGTGTCAATAGCAAATGCGTTATTGCGAGCGAGTGTGTCATCTAGTCACGCGTCTGAGCGCATTGTAGTTATTTTCACCACCAAATTCTTATGGACAGGGAAGCTCGCTAGATAGTCTTACTCTTTGAGATCATGTAGTAGGAATAAAATAAGAAAATATAATTAATGTACTGAGAATAGATACTAACAAATAATAACAAATTAATAACACCAACAACAATAATAATAATATTCATAAAAATACATGTTTGAAACTGGAAAACTGACTTTTTAAAATTATTTTTTTATAGATTTCACACACTTAAAGATGGTGTTAATATATATATTTAATTTAATATCATCTTTTACTTTTTATCTTTGTGTGGTTATTTTTATTTTTATTTGTTTGCTTATAAGTTAAATGTTCTTAAATATAGAAACTTTAATAAAATATAAGTTTTTCAAATTGATTTGAAAATGTTGCACTTTTTGACAAAATATCGGTCAAAACATCAGTAATCGGTGGGCTAGGACTCTCCAAAATCGGGATCGGCATCGGACCCAAAAATCTGGCATCGGTCGGCCTCTAATTTATATATTCATACCTTTATATATTTATTATTCATATTATATACCCTTATATACCTCTTATACATTTATATTTATTGCATACCCCTGCTGTTTTTTGTTTTTTTCCCCCCCCCATGTAAAGCGACTTTGAGTACTCAGAAAAGCACTATATAAATCTGAGGTATTATTGTTATTATTATTGTTCCATAGTGTTTCACTGCCTACTGCACCACCTGCTCTTTTGCACTACTGAGGGAGTTATATTACCTCATATTGTTTACTGTTAATATGTTGTTTTGGCACTACTACCTCTTATTACCTTTCCACTGTACTTGGGAGATTACAAGCTCACTTTTCATTGTACTTGTACCTGTGCAATGTACAATGACAATAAAATTGAATTGAATTATATAGTCTTATACTTCATCATTGATTCCCTTATAAACACCCCCTTTGTTTACAACTGGTATTATCTGTTATAACTTGAACATTGATGAAGTCATTCTATTAAAATAATAAAATGCCTTCAGAAATGGATTACATTCCTAATACTTCTTAATAGTAAGTTGTATTTAAAGGGTATTTTTATTTATTAAATTATAAATTTATTTATAATTCATATAATACGAACACATGACAAAGAACTGGAGAACATTTCAATCCCGCAGGGAAACTCTCTCGTTACCATACTATTGAAGGGCACCACATTTTTTAGATTAAAGTAATAATCTCGAAGATTTTCATTTAAATAAATGTCATAAATGTATGGTAAAATTGTTGTTAAGACCGAAAAAAAATTAAATAAAACTAATGAACTAACTAAATCTGTTAAATCACTATGAGGTAAAGTCCGAATGAGGTAACACAATGGTGATTGAGCCTATTGAGCACTGATGAAAGCCCTTGCATTTGCAGTATTACCAAGTATTATGAACTGAGTGTCTGTGGCAACATTCCCGGGAAAAATCACAAGCAGCGCACAGTTAGTGACGCGTTTTCCGTCACCCATCAGTGGTTGGTCCGCCAGAGAGGGTAGGCGGAGCTAACGCAACAGGCTCGCTCTTCAACTCACTTGTGTGTGAGTGCGGTACTGTTTTTTTCCGGTGTCTGCTAGCGTTACAATAACAGAGAAAGTGGGGGGCGGGGGGTTATGGAACCCTAAAAAGTTTTTATGTAACATGAGAGTTCATATTATTTGTTGATGTAGATTTCGTACTACATTTGATGACAATGTAACGTTACTAAATTACATAGCTATTTGCACTGGACCATGTCAAGAAAGGCAACATTAGTTTAGATAATCTTGCGCACAGTAGCCATCTCTCATCAGGTAACGTTGCATTAGCTAGCTAGATAATGTAATTAACATAATCTAATGTCAGCTAACAATAAAAAAAAATGCTAGCTAACGCTACCGACCGCTACCGACCTCACAAACCATCTCTCGAATTCAACTAAAGGCCAGTTCAGATCAATGATTCGCAACAAGACTGGATGCAACTCGCAAAATTACACAACGTCTGATTGTAAACGTTCTAAAACTGCACTTGGCGATTTGACAAGGTGGGTCTATTGAGACCCCAGACAACGGCTTCAGACGCTCTGCAACTAACACACCGCTACAATTTTCTCTACAACATTCTAAAACCATTTTGTCTCGTTGCAAATCATTGATCTGAACTGGCCTTAACGTTACCGTCACATTGCCATCAAGTTCATTAATATATTATAATGAACGGAATAAAGCCGTCTTTACACAGAGAATTAGCCCCGGGGAATAGGTGGAGCAGAGCTGGGTTTGATTTCTGTGTAAAGATGTCAAGCTGGAGAAAAGGTGGATAAAGAACGTCTGTGGAAATTGATCATCACTAATTCTACCCCAGGTCTGCTACAGCATTTTAACCCGGCTTGGCAGTGTAAAGACGGCTTAAGTTAGCCTAATGTTAGACAATGAATGAGTATGTACATAACGTTACTTTTATAACAAACATTTTTTATTCATTAAATAGTAAGTGTTATAGTTACCATCTCAGAAGACATCATTCCCTTTTCGCTTTCATGTGGACTGGTGACCTCGAATTGTTATGGAGGCGTGGCCCAGGTGCCAACTGACTGACTTCACACAGGCAACACTCTTTGGGTCTCTGGGAAGTGAGGACCAAAAACACACCTGCAATTACCGCTTATCACCATAGATGCCGCCAATGACAACGAAACATAGATCTTCGAGATTGTTACTTTAAAGTCAGTTCTTGGCACGTAAATGTGAATTACAAAATTCCTGGATGATAACCCTAATTAGATCCTATATGGCACAGGTTTGAGTAAGCATACATGCAAAGGCAGGAGTAACCTGTTTCATTGCAACTAAACAGACTGTTGTCTCTTTCTTTTCAAATAGAAAGGAGAACAAACATGTGGTTTACTACCCAACTCTGAAGGTAAGTGTGCCTTTATGTATGTCGCTATATTTATGTGTCCTTGTATTCTGGGATCTTCCATACTTGGCAGTTCATTCTTCCAAGTCTGCTTGAAAAGAAAGTACTGCGCTGCATCTGAAATCACAGCACTTCAGCTTTACATCTGGAACACACTTGATGATACCATCTTATGCATCAGAATACCTTTGCCTGAACTGGAACAGCAACAGTGCTTACATTTTGGCAATATTGCAGACTAACATTTGCTATGATAGCTAGTATGTTAAGCCTAACTTGTGACTATTTTGTTATGAAGACACAGTACTGGCACCCAAGTTTTGTCTTTTCCATTTCTTTCTATTTCTATACTATTCAGATTTCTTCATACATGTCTATTTAGTTTTATTTTTAATTAAAATTTTTTAGTTTCAGGTGAAGAATGTATTTTTTTTACTTACAGACTAATTTATCCACTAAATTTGTTAGGAGAAAGAGATGTAGGCCTACCTGTCCTTTAGCCAACATAGCAATCATCAGCACTCCTTTCTGGTGGTCACACTATCCCATGGAATACTGTGTCTTTAGAATGCAAGACATTTCAAAATCTGTATTACAGTAATTCACTTGTTTGAATTAAATAACTTTGCCATAATTTGCCAACTCACAATAATAGCACAATTTTTGTCATTCATATTAGTAAGACATAAATGATAATGCTATTTGTGTGCGTAAGCACAAGTTAAAACCCCACTTAAAACCCAGGGCTGCGTTTCCCAGAGTCTCCTTAGCGCTACGTGCGTCGTAAGGTATACCTTAAGCTCTTCCTTTAGGTCTTGAGCTGTTCCCAGCGTCTCCTTAGCTAAGGTATACCTTAATTAAGGTATACCTTTAAAAGGGTGGTCTGAGGCACTCGTAAGCTGTCCCTTAGCGATGCGCTCCGCGGTTTCAGCCTTATTATGCCAACATTTTGCTTTTCAAATCAACGGTTGTACTACAGTGCGCATCTAGTAGCACATCTGCATGCAAAAATTACATAGATAGTTTAATATTAACTTTACGAAAATTAATTATCCAATCAACGTTTCTGTGCATAGCACGTCATGAGAATGTTGTCGTTTCACCTGTCTATTCCCATAATGATGGCAATTAAGTATAGGGCCTATCCAGAATACTAATCCAATTTGTGAAGAAAAAAAAAGTTTTTTTTAATTTATACGTAGTGGAGCTAATTGGATGTGGATATGTGGATTAATATGGATTTTCTGACTGGTTAGGCTACCGTAGCCTGCTACTACAAGCCTATATTTGACAGATATTAGGCAAATTGACAAATCTAAATGAGGACAGCTGGAAACTAATCAAGAGGGCGGCACCTGCTATATCTAGTCGATCATGATCGGGCTCAGTTAGACCACATTATGGCTGCATTGCCACGAATTGTTGCTCTAAACCAAAGGCGTCGCCATTCGCGTAGCCGATTGGTTTATGTTAATCATTTTATAAGGACAAACTTCAAACCACTTGATGCCCTCTCAGACACTGCCATCGTTGCTAAATACCGGCTGCCACGGGTGGAAATACTGAAACTACTTGAAATTGTGTCCCCGCACATTTCAAGGGCCACTCGGTGCAACTTTGCCCTCAGCCCAGAGGTCCAGCTCCTGGCGGCCTTACGCTTTTATGCAGTTTTCTGGAGGTGGTCGGAGACGGAAACGGGCTCAGCAAGGCTTCCGTATCACGGAGTGTAGAGGCCGTGACCAACATCCTCGTGCGTCATGCCCAAGCACATATCAAGATGCCTGCAAGGAGAGAGGGGATACAGCAGGCACACCAGGGTTTCCACGCTGTGGCTGGCATTCCCCAGGTGATTGGACTAGTGGATGGGACCCTAATCCCTGTGTCCAACCCATCCGTGGATGACCAGATGTTCATCTGTCGTAAGGGTTTTCCGCCATCAACACCCAAGTGGTGGTGGACCACAATGGGCTCATTGTAGACGTCGTGGCGAAGTGGCCAGGCAGCTCGCACGACAGTTACATCTGGGCCAACTCAGCTGTGGGGCAGGATGCTGCCAGGGGAGTGTTCGGCAGGGGTTTTTTCCTTGGCTACCCCCTCCGAACCTACCTGATGACACCAGTGGCGAATCCTGTAACACAAGCTGAGCAGGATTTCAACGATGCCCACATCCGCACCAGGGGCCTCGTAGAACGCACAATTGGCCGTTGGAAACACCGATTCCGCTGCATTCATTGGTCGGCGGGAGGGCTGAAGTTCAACCCTGCAAAGTGCTGTGCTGTCATTGTTGTAACAGCAATGCTACACAACATTGCTGTGCGCGCACGAGCGCACATGCCTCCGGAGGATAATGAGGATGAAGAGGATGATGACGCCGAAGGTGTCAACCCTCCTCCCCCTGAACATTGTGCAGCACAATATAACGCCGGTTTTCAGGCCAGGCAAAATATCATCAACATTTTTGGCTGAAGTTGGAATCTTTTGTTTTTTCTCCACTTTTTGTTTGCAGTCACTAAACGGTCCATGTCCAGCACCAGTCACCCACACACCATCCAAACTCCCATTCCAGCAATAAACCCACAATCCAAACTCCCATTCCAGCAATAAACCCACCATCCAAACTCCCATTCCAGCAATAAACCCACCATCCAAACTCCCTTCAGTCAACCCCATTTCTCCCCACAATGAGCCCGCTGTTATCAGTATGGACCCATCAAATTAAAATGCTATAATTAGCCTACCAAAACTTAAACCAGCTAATCAAAGTTTGCACGCGTAACCCACGTGCGTTACCCACAGCGATATTCTCCAAGCACATGGCTTAAGAACGGTTTTATCTTAACATAAAACATTCTAAACAGACAATTTTATTTCCTATTTCAATGTTTGATAATACAATAACTGACACGAAATACACCTGGGTCTAAACTATTCCCTAGCAACAGAATCCCAGTGAAACGCTCTATAAAAAACAAACAACATGGAATAGAACACAGGTGCTTTATTTGCAGAATGTAACAAAAGGTTAAGGTTTCCAAAAAGGAGCATGTTTTATCAAAGGAACAAAATTAATGCAAACAAAAAGATAGTATACCGCTCCTTAAAAACAAAAAAACAAAAAAATTCATCAACAGGGACGTGGTCATAGATTTGTCTCATCTGCAAGGGAAGAAAAGTTAATTAGTGAAATTGAATGGAATACATTGCAGAATAGGAATAGGACACAAAAAACGTTAGACTTACCTTGAGACGGCAGAATGATGGGCACGGATATGGAGGGCCTATGAAACTGCGCCTCTGCCAAATCATACTGCCTCTGCAGGAGGTCCAGTTTTGCTCTTTTTACTTCCAGCATCTCCCGCTGGAGGTTGTTGGACATCTCCAGTTGCGCCTCGATGCCCCGCAGCACCACCAGCTTCTCCTTTTCCAAACAGAGAAGGTCTTCGCTGCAGCTGCAGCGCACGACTCTCTGCCTCGACATTCCACCTCGCATCCGAGGCTTCTGTCGGGGGGGAGTCGTGTGGGATGGGGGGAGAACCACAGCCAGAAAGCGACGAGGCATACGAGCTTTGGGGTGGCGAGGAAGGCTCGAGGGGTGGGGTGGATGTCCCCTCACAAGAGGGCTGGAGGGTGGATGTCCCCTCGCCAGATCGGACATCAATGCCCCCCAAGATGCCTTGGGAGGCCGTGTGGCCAATTATTGAAAGGGCCTTTTCTTCATCAGGGGTGAGGCTGGATACTACGTTGGGTCCACCACCCATTTTTGCCATCTCCCTCCGCACTGCCGCCCCTCGAGATTTGGCAAGTCTTGCCATTTTTTCCTGACAACTGTCCAGTCTCTGGGTGGACAGGAGCTGGAAGCAGCCATTTTTTGGGCTATATTCTTCCAAATACCTACTTTTGCCTTATTAGAAACATTACTCCTGAAATTACTGAATAGGACGCCCTTGTTTTCTTGCACTTCATCGAGTAAGACGTGCATTTCCTCCTTTGTGAAAACCGACCCTCTATGCCGTCTTGCTTTTGCAGCCATCTTGTCTTCATATGTGCAACTACCCACGGGTAATTATGTAGGCTGCATTAGCCAGTCCCAGTGCGTAATAAATTAAATTAGTAATCGGATGCACCTGCTATTAATTACACTAATCAGTGATCAAACAAAACACGGCAATGAAACGCCACGTTGTGTGCCCTCTTTTACTTCCTTTAAGTGAGCCGTCTATAGTATTATGATTATGACTATCAAATGCTTTGGCAATATTTCATTTAATACCCTCTTTACTCTACTGACCCAGGTTAAAATGCCGTTGCATACGCGGTGTAGAATTAATCATTATCAATTTCCACAGACGCGCTTTTGCCTTTCATCTACGATCATTTTTGCAATGCAGAGAAAAGTCCACGGGAATCGGGATATGCTGCTACAGTTGTCTATATATTGTTTGACAAAAACAAATTAAAATTAGACCTTTGTTTCAATAAGAACAAAATAATTCACCCATATGTACCCTATATCCTTTGTTCTGGGCTTCCAAGAAGTCCCAGACTATAGCGTATATGTCCCGATTGATGCTCTTTATTTTATCTTTTGTAGCCTACATTTATTGATTAAAACTATCACAAGGTCTCGTTTTGACTCTTAAAGAGATTAGCAGATAATCTTTAGTAGGCATAGCTTCCTCTTCTGCAATATTAGATTGATGTAAAATGATTATGACAACACTTGTTATATTAAAACGTCATTCATAAGCCTTTACAAGTGAGACAATCGATTCGCTTGGCATCGATTGATAAACTTTTCAGCACCACAGTGAAGGCCAGCTCCAACTTACGATGTACCTTTGAGGTGTCCCTTAAGGGAACTGTTAAGGTATAGTCCGGGAAACACTCGTAAAAAAGCGGTTTCCCTTTGAAAGGTATACCTTAAGAACCTTCGTAAAACGTTAAGGTACATCGAAACTCGGAAACGCAGCCCAGGGCTTTGTAAGAATCCCCTCTGCCTTAAATAAACCCCATTATTTCCAAAACTATTTGCAGTACAGACATGGTTCAAAGCTTGAAATAAAGAGTACATTTATACCAAAATGACCAAATTATCTGTCTCCTCAGTAAATCTACAGGACATATTTATTCTGAAAAACAACAAAAAAAAACAAACCCCATTTTGTATTTTCTTTATTCTGAAGTGATTACATGCACTTCTACAATAATAATAACTAGACAATTCCTGCAGAAGTTCTGAAGTGTGTTTGCCGCCAATGCAAAGTCGACTTTGCGCTGAACAGACTGAACAGAGCTAGGTAGTTGCTAAATTATTCTTGGCGTTTGCTAGGGTGTTTTAGGTGGTGTCTATGGTGTGGTTAGATGGTTGCTATGGAGTTTTAGGTGGTTGCTAGGGTGTTGCTAGGTGGTTCTATGGAGTTCTAGGTGGTTCCCAAGGCGTTCTAGGTCATTGCTAGATGGTTGCTATGGAGTTCTAGGTAGTTGCTAGGGTGTTGCTAAGTGGTTGCTAGGTCTTTACTGAGTCCAATGACGCGACCCATAATTCTCTATGACAAACGGTTCAATAGTTATGAAATATCAAACATCGGCCAATCAGGAAAGGGGGCGAGGCTAACCTACACCAATGGACAAAGGACTCTCTACCAAGTCCAATGAGGCATCCCACAATTTGTGGGCAATTATGCCCCATGGAGATGAATGCCGAATGTCCAAAGCCAGAGAGAGACCAGAGTACAGCTGCGAGAAGACAGACCATTGCGACATCATAAGGGTGAGAAGACAGCATTGTGACATCACAAGGGTGAACATTCCGCCATTCATTCTCTATGGGAAAAATTTCCCAAAAAAAGTGGAATTTCTCAAAAACCGTGCACCGAAACTTTCCACAAAGTAATAGCACACCATTCCCGATCAAGCCACTCGATTTGACGTATTGCACATGTATGTAGTGCCAAAACTCTGGGAGGAGTAGCGGTCCAAAAAATGGGTGGAATAATAATAATAACTAGACAATTCCTGCAGAAATTGTGAAGTGTGGTTGCCGCCAATGCAAAGTCAACTTTCTGCTGAACAGAGTGAACAGTGGTAGGTAGTTGCTATGGTGTTTGAGGCAGTTGCTAGGGCATTGCTAGGTGGTTCTATGGAGTTCTAGATGGTTTCATGGAATTTTAGGTGGTTGCTAGGGTGGTGCTAGGTGGTTGTTATGGAGTTTCAGGTGGTTGCTATGGAGCTCCAGGTGGTTGCTAGGGCATTGCTAGGTGGTTGCTATGGAGTTATAGGCGGTTGCTAGGGTGTTGCTAGGCAGTTGTTATGGTGATCCAGGTGGTTGCTAGGGTGTTGCTAGGTGGTTGCTAGGGTGTTGCCAGGCATTTGCTATGGTGTTCCAGGTGGTTGCTATGGAGTTCTAGGTGGTTGCTAGGGTGTTGCTAGGGGGTTGCTAGGGTATTCTAAGTGGTTGCTAGGATGTTGCTAGGTGGTTGCTATGGAGTTATAGGCGGTTGCTAGGGTGTTGCTAGGCAGTTGTTATGGTGTTCCAGGTGGTTGCTAGGGTGTTGCTAGGTCGTTGCTATGGTGTTCCAGGTGGTTGCTAGGGTGTTGCTAGGCAGTTGTTATGGTGTTCCAGATTGGTGCTAGGGTGTTGCTAGGTGGTTGCTATGGAGTTCCATGTGGTTGCAAGTGTGTTGCTAGGTGGTTGCTATGGTGTTCTAGGTGGTTGCTATGGTGTTGCTAGGTGGTTGCTATGGCATTATAGCCGGTTGCTAGGGTGTTGCCAGGCATTTGCTATGGTGTTCCAGGTGGTTGCTAGTGTGTTGTAAGGTGGTCGCTACAGAGTTCTAGGCCGTTACTAGGGTGTTGCTAGGGTATTTTAGGTGGATGCTAGGATGTTGCTAGGTGGTTGCTATGGAGTTATAGGCGGTTGCTAGGGTGTAGCTAGGCAGTTGTTATGGTGTTCGAGGTGGTTGCTAGGGTGTTACTAGGTGGTTGCTATGGTGTTCCAGGTGGTTGCTATGGTGTTGCTAGGTGGTTGCTATGGAGTAAAAGGTGGTTGCTAGGGTGTTGCCAGGCATTTGCTATGGTGTTCCAGGTGGTTGCTAGGCCATTGCTAGGTGGTTGCTATGGAGTTATAGGCAGTTGCTAGGGTGTTGCCAGGCATTTGCTATGGTGTTCCAGGTGGTTGCTAGGGTGTTGCTAGGTGGTTGCTAGGGTATTCTAGGTGGTTGCTAGGGTGTTGCTAGGGGGATGCTATGGAGTTCTAGGTGGTTACTATGGTGTTGCTAGGTGGTTGCTATGGAGTTATAGCCGGTTGCTAGGGTGTGGCTAGGCATTTGCTATGGAGTTATAGGCGGTTGCTAGGGTGTTGCTAGGGTATTCTAGGTGGTTGCTATGGAATTCTAGGCAGTTGCTATGGTGTTGCTAGGTGGTTGCTATGGAGTTCTAGGCCGTTGCTAGGGTGTTGCTAGGTGGTTGCTATGGAGTTCTAGGTGGTTGCTAGGGTGTTGCTAGGTGGTTGCTATGGAGTTCTAGGCGGTTGCTATGGTGTTGCTAGGTGGTTGCTATGGAGTTCTAGGCGGTTGCTAGGGTGTTGCTAGGTGGTTGCTATGGAGTTCTAGGTGGTTGCTAGGGTGTTGCTAGGGGGTTGCTAGGGTATTCGAAGTGGTTGCTAGGATGTTGCTAGGTGGTTGCTATGGAGTTCTAGGTGGTTGCTATGGTGTTGCTAGGTGGTTGCTATGGAGTTCTAGGCCATTGCTAGGGTGTTGCTAGGTGGTTGCTATGGAGTTCTAGGTGGTTGCTAGGGTGTTGCTAGGTGGTTGCTATGAAGTTATAGGCGGTTGCTAGGGTGTGTTTAGGTGGTTGCTATGGAGTTCTAGGTGGTTGCTAGGGTGTCCTAAGTGGTTGCTAGGATGTTGCTAGGTGGTTGCTATGGAGTTCTAAGTGGTTGCTAGGGTGTTGCCAGGCATTTGCTATCGTGTTCCAGGTGGTTGCTAGTGTGTTGTTAGGTGGTTGCTAGGGTGTTCTAAGTGGTTGCTAGGATGTTGCTAGGTGGTTGCTATGGAGTTCTAGGCAGTTGCTAGGGTGTTGCTAGGCAGTTGTTATGGTGTTTCAGGTGGTTGCTAGGGTGTTGCTAGGTGGTTGCTATAAAGTTATAGCCGGTTGCTAGGGTGTTGCTAGGCAGTTGTTATGGTGTTCCAGGTTGTTGCTAGGGTGTTTCTAAGTGGTTGCTATGGTGTTGCTAGGTGGTTGTTATGGAGTTATAGGCGGTTGCTAGGGTGTTGCTAGGGTATTCTAGGTGGTTGCTAGGATGTTGCTAGGTGGTTGCAATGGAGTTATAGGCGGTTGCTAGGGTGTTGCTAGGCAGTTGTTATAGTGTTCCAGGTGGTTGCTAGGGTGTTGCGAGGCATTTGCTATGGTGTTCCAGGTGGTTGCTAGTGTGTTGTTAGGTGGTTGCTATGAAGTTCTAGGCGGTTGCTAGGGTGTTGCTAGGCAATTGTTATGTTGTTCCAGGTGGTTGCTAGGGTGTTGCTAGGTGGTTGCTATGGAGTTATTGCGGGTTGCTAGGGTGTTGCTAGGTGGTTGCTATGGAGTTCAATGTGGTTGCTAGGCCGTTGCTAGGTGGTTGCTAGGGTATTCTAAGTGGTTTCTAGGATGTTGCTAGGTGGTTGCTAGGTGGTTGCTATAGAGTTCTAGGCGGTTGCTATGGTGTTGCTAGGTGGTTGCTATGGAGTTCTAGGTGGTTGCTAGGGTGTTGCTAGGTGGTTGCTATGGAGTTGCTAGGTGGTTGCTATGGAGTTCTATGTGGTTGCTAGGTGGTTGCTAAGGAGTTCTTGGCGGTTGCTATGGTGTTGCTAGGTGGTTGCTTTGGAGTTATAGGCCATTGCTAGGGTGTTGCTAGGGGGTTGCTAGGGTATTCTAAGTGGTTGCTAAGATGTTGTTGGTGGTTGCTATGGAGTTATAGGCGGTTGCTAGGGTGTTGCTAGGCTGTTGTTATGGTGTTCCAGGTGGTTGCTAGGTGGTTGCTATGGTGTTGCTAGGTGGTTGCTATGGAGTTCTAGGTGGTTGCTAAGGTGTAGCCAGGCATTTGCTATGGTGTTCCAGGTGGTTGCTAGTGTGTTGTTAGGTTGTTGCTATGGAGTTCTAGGTGGTTGCTAGGGTGTTGCTAGGGGGTTGCTAGGGTATTTTAGGTGGTTGCTAGGATGTTGCTAGGTGGTTGCTATGGAGTTTTAGGCGGTTGCTAGGGTGTTGCTAGGCAGTTGTTATGGTGTTCCAGATTGTTGCTAGGGTGTTGCTAGGTGGTTGCTATGGTCTTCCAGGTGGTTGCTAGCGTGTTGCTAGGTGGTTGCTATGGTGTTCTAGGTGGTTTCTATGGTGTTGCTAGGTGGTTGCTATGGAGTTCTAGGTGGTTGCTAGGGTGTTGCTAGGTGGTTGCTATGGAGTTCTAGGTGGTTGCTAGGGTGTTGCTAGGTGGTTGCTATGGAGTTCTAGGCGGTTGCTATGGTGTTGCTAGGTGGTTGCAATGGAGTTCTAGGTGGTTGCTAGGGTGTTGCTAGGTGGTTGCTATGGAGTTCTAGGCGGATGCTATGGTGTTGCTAGGTGGTAACTATGGAGTTCTAGGCCGTTGCTAGGGTGTTGCTAGGTGGTTGCTATGGACTTCTAGGTGGTTGCTAGGGTGTTGCTAGGGTGTTGCTAGGTGGTTGCTATGGAGTTCTAGGCGGTTGCTTGGGTGTTGCTAAGTGGTTGCTATGGAGTTCTAGGTGGTTACTAGGGTGTTGCTAGGCGGTTGCTATGGAGTTATAGGCGGTTGCTAGGGTGTTGCTAGGGTATTCTAGGTGGTTGCTAGGATGTTGCTAGGTGGTTGCTATGGAGTTATAGGTGGTTGCTAGGGTGTTGCTAGGGGGTTGCTAGGGTATTCTAAGTGGTTGCTATGGTGTTGCTAGTTGGTTGCTATGGAGTTATAGCCGGTTGCTAGGGTGTTGCTAGGCTTTTGCTATGGTGTTCCAGGTGGTTGCTATGGAATTCTAGGCGGTTGCTAGGCTGTTGCTAGGCAGTTGTTATGGTGTTCCAGGTTGTTGCAAGGGTGTTGCTAGGTGGTTGCTATGGTTTTCCAGGTGGTTGCTAGGGTGTTGCTAGGTGGTTGTTATAGTGTTCCAGATTGTTGCTAGGGTCTTGCTAGGGGGTTGCTATGGTTTTCCAGGTGGTTGCTAGGATGTTGCTAGGTGGTTGCTATGGTGTTCTAGATGGTTGCTATGGTGTTGCTAGGTGTTTGCTATGGCGTTATAGCCGATTGCTAGGGTGTTGCCAGGCATTTGCTATGGTGTTCCAGGTGGTTGCAAGTGTGTTGTTAGGTGGTTGCTATGGAGTTCTAGGCCGTTGCTAGGGTGTTCTAGGTGGTTGCTAGGGTGTTGCTAGGCGGTTGCTAGGTCTTTACTGAGTCCAATGACGCGACCCATAGTTCTCTATGACAAACGGTTCAAAAGTTATGAAATATCAAACATCGGCCAATCAGGAAGGGGGGCGAGGCTGATCTCCACCAATGGACAAAGGACTCTCTACCATGTCCAATGAGGCATTGCACAATTTGTGGGCAATTTTTCCCCATAGAGATGAATGGCCGAATGTTCAAATCTAGAGAGAGACCAGAGTACTGCTGCCAGAAGACAGGGCATTGTGACATCACAAGGGTGAGAAGACAGAGCATTGTGACATCACAAAGGTGAACATTCCGCCATTCATTCTCTATGGGAAAAATTGCCCACAAAAATTCAAATTTTTCAAAAACCGTGCAACCAATCTTTCCACAAAGTAATAGCACACCATTCCCGATCAAGCCGCTCGATTTGACACGTGTATGTGGTGCGTAAACTCTGGGAGGAGTAGCGGTCCAAAAAATGGGCGGAATAAATAATAAATAATAATAATATGTGCAATAATAATAGTGTAGTTGCCCTAAGGCAACTACACTAACTTGACAATTCCTGCAGAAATTGTGAAGTGTGGTTACCGCCAACGCAAAGTCGACTTTGTGCTGAACGGAGTGAACAGTTTCTGTAGCATGAGCAGAGACATAGTATGGTATACATGATATAACATCACGGCAACGAGTTCATTTGCAACACACGTATTCAGACCTAAATTAACCCTTCATCAATACTTGAGATCAGTGTTTTACTCACGGTATGCTGTGACGAGTGACGGCGAAACACAAAGCTAGCTGGCCAGTTCAGAGGGTCTTGGAAAAACCCTATATTACATTACATTACATTACATTACAGGCATTTAGCAGACGCTCTCATCCAGAGCGACTTACACAACTTTTACATAGCATTTTTACATTGTATCCATTTATACAGCTGGATATATACTGAAGCAATTTCGGTTAAGTACCTTGCTCAAGGGTACAACGGCAGTGTCCTACCCGGGAATCGAACCTGCGACCTTTCGGTTACAAGCCCAGTTCCTTACCCACTGTGCTACACTCCGTCCATATCCGTCTATATCTACACTGCGCGACCTCACCATTTTAAAAAGCAAGACAGGTCTAGGGAGATTAATTTGATTGATTGATGGTTTTACGTTAAGTTCAGCTCATTTTTACCATTCAACTAAAAACATTTAAGTGGGCTGCAATTCAGAGTTTAATCTGTTACCTTAGATACCAACTCATAGACAGAGGATAGTCTATTACCTGTTAGCCTCAATGCAGTTATAAAGAGATCAAAGTTTCCAACTCGCTGGAATATAAAACGGTACGGAGTAAGAGTGGACCTGAAGCTGCTGCACACGTTTTGTTGACGGCGCTGTTGCACTTTTTAGTAAAGTCTGGCTTGTTTGAAAATTTGTTTATTCAGTAGCTGAGAGCATAAGCTTTCTAACCAGGTATAACAGCACGTCTATTTTAGGTTTTGGAATATCGTTTTTTAGGTCAACCGAAAGCTATGTCATGTCATAGAACGCATTCGCTCTTTGTTAGCACTAGCATGCAAAGACGGAAAGTCTGGCTTGTTTGAAAATTCGTTTATTCAGTAGCTGAGAGCATAAGCTTTCTAACCAGGTATAACAGCACGTATATTGTTGGTTTTTTAATATCGTTTTTTTAGGTCAACCGAAAGTGCTCTCATTATCGCATTAAAGCCATTCACTGTTTGTTAGCACTAGCATTCTAAGACGCTGCATGTGACGAAACGTAGTCAACGAATTAGCGTAATATCTCGTGAAATACTATTATTATTGAGGACTTCTTGGTATGCCTAAGCCATATGTTTGTTGATATAATTAGCTGACAGCGTTTTCATTTGTAATTTTTCATTTGGAAATACCGTTTAATCGCTTTCACTTCCGCAATCAGCTATGTCCTATCCTGCCTGCTGAGACCGTAGAGCTGACCGCATCACGTGTGCAAAGCCGACCAATGCTGTAACTTCACCGTTCGCATATGAATGACGTCACCTTCTCCATTCATCTCTATGGGGAAAAATTGGGCATAAAAATTAATATTTCTCAAAAACCGTGCAGCGAAACTTTCCACAAAGTAATAGCACACGATTCCCAAAGAAGCCGGTCATTTTGACATATGGCACGTGTATGTGGTGTGAAAACTCTGGGAGGAGTAGCGGTCCAAAAAATGGGTGGAAAGAATAAAATATATGAATAATAATATGTGCAATAATAATAGTGTAGTTGCCCTAAGGCAACCACACTAATAATAATATGTGCAATAATAATAGTGTAGTTGCCTTAAGGCAACCACACTAACTAGACAATTCCTGCAGAAATTGTGAAGTGTGGTTGCCGCTAACGCAAAGTCGACTTTGTGCTGAACGGAGTGAACAGTGGTAGGTAGTTGCTATGGTGTTTGAGGCAGTTGCTAGGGCATTGCTAGGTGGTTCTATGGAGTTCTAGATGGTTTCATGGAATTTTAGGTGGTTGCTAGGGTGGTGCTAGGTGGTTGCTATGGAGTTTCAGGTGGTTGCTATTGAGCTCCAGGTGGTTGCTAGGGTGTTGCTAGGTGGTTGCTATGGAGTTATAGCCGGTTGCTAGGGTGTTGCTAGGCATTTGCTATGGAGTTATAGACAGTTGCTAGGGTGTTGCTAGGGTATTCTAGGTGGCTGCTAGGATGTTGCTAGGTGGTTGCTATGCAGTTATAGGCAGTTGCTAGGGTGTTGCTAGGGTATTCTAGGTGGCTGCTAGGATGTTGCTAGGTGGTTGCTATGGAGTTCTAGGCGGTTGCTATGGTGTTGCTAGGTGGTTGCTAGGGTGTTGCTAGGATGTTGCTATGGAGTTCTAGGCGGTTACTATGGTGTTGCTAGGTGGTTGCTATGGAGTTCTAGGTGGTTGCTACGGAGTTCTAGGCAGTTGCTATGGTGTTGCTAGGTGGTTGCTATGGAGTTCTAGGCCGTTGCTAGGGTGTTGCAAGGTGGTTGCTATAGAGTTCTAGGCAGTTGCTATGTTGTTGCTAGGTGGTTGCTATGGAGTTCTAGGCCGTTGCTAGGGTGTAGCTAGGTGGTTGCTATGGAGTTCTAGGTGGTTGCTATGGAGTTCTAGGCAGTTGCTATGGTGTTGCTAGGTGGTTGCTAAGGTGTTGCTAGGTGGTTGCTATGGAGTTCTAGGTGGTTGCTATGGAGTTCTAGGTGGTTGCTAGGGTGTTGCTAGGTCGTTGCTATGGTGTTCCAGATTGTTGCTAGGGTGTTGCTAGGTGGTTGCTATGGTGTTCCAGGTGGTTGCTAGGGTGTTGCTAGGTGGTTGCTAGGGTATTCTAAATGGTTGCTAGGATGTTGCTAGGTGGTTGCTATGGAGTTATAGGCGGTTGCTAGGGTGTTGCTAGGCATTTGCTATGGTTTTCCAGGTGGTTGCTATGGAATTCTAGATGGTTGCTAGGGTTTTCTAGCTGGTTGTTATCGGTTGCTAGGTCGTTGCTATGGAGTTAGAGCCGGTTGCTAGGATGTTGCTAGGTGGTTGCTATGGAGTTCTAGGTGGTTGCTAGGGTGTTGCTAGGCAGTTGTTATGGTGTTGCTAGGTGGTTGCTATGGTGTTCCACGTGGTTGCTAGGGTGTTGCTAGGTGGTTGCTAGGGTATTCTAAATGGTTGCTAGGATGTTGCTAGGTGGTTGCTATGGAGTTATAGGCGGTTGCTAGGGTGTTGCTAGGCATTTGCTATGGTTTTCCAGGTGGTTGCTATGGAATTCTAGATGGTTGCTAGGGTTTTCTAGCTGGTTGTTATCGGTTGCTAGGTCGTTGCTATGGAGTTAGAGCCGGTTGCTAGGATGTTGCTAGGTGGTTGCTATGGAGTTCTAGGCGGTTGCTAGGTCTTTACTGAGTCCAATGACGCGACCCATAGTTCTCTATGACAAACGGTTCAAAAGTTATGAAATATCAAACATCCGCCAATCAGGAAGGGGGGCGAGGCTGATCTCCACCAATGGACAAAGGACTCTCTACCATGGCCAATGAGGCATTGCACAATTTGTGGGCTTTTTTTCCCTATAGAGATGAATGGCAGAATGTTCAAATCTATAGAGAGACCAGAGTACTGCTGCTAGAAGACAGACCATTGTGACATCACAAGGGTGAGAAGACAGAGCATTGTGACATCACAAAGGTGAACATTCCGCCATTCATTCTCTATGGGAAAAATTGCCCACAAAAATTCAAATTTTTCAAAAACCGTCCACCCAAACTTTCCAAAAAGTAATAGCATACCATTCCCGATCAAGCCGCTCGATTTGACATATTGCACGCGTATGTGGTGTGAAAACTCTGGGAGGAGTAGCGGTCCAAAAAATGGGTGGAATAATAATAATAATAAATATGTGCAATAATAATAGTGTAGTTGCCCTAAGGCAACCACACTAATAACTAGACAATTCCTGCAGAAATTGTGAAGTGTGGTTGCCGCCAACGCAAAGTCGACTTTGTGCTGAACAGAGTGAACAGTGGTAGGTAGTTGCTATAATGTTCTGGCAGGGACTATGTTGCTAGGTGGTAGCTATGGAGTTTGAGGCGGTTGCTAGCGTGTTGCTAGGGGGTTGCTATGGAGTTCTAGGCGGTTGCTAGGGTGTAGCTAGGCAGTTGTTATGGTGTTCCAGGTGGTTGCTAGGGTGTTGCTAGGTGGTTGCTATGAAGTTATAGCCGGTTGCTAGGGTGTTGCTAGGCATTTGCTATGGAGTTATAGGCAATTGCTAGGGTGTTGCAAGGGTATTCTAGGTGGCTGCTAGGATGTTGCTAGGTGGTTGCTATGGAGTTATGGGCAGTTGCTAGGGTGTTGCTAGGCATTTGCTATGGAGTTATAGCTGGTTGCTAGGGTGTTGCTAGGCATTTGCTAGGGTGTTTTAGGTGGTTGCTAGGGTGTTGCTAGGGGGTTGCTATGGAGTTCTAGGCGGTTGCTAGGTCTTTACTGAGTCCAATGACGCGACCCATAGTTCTCTATGACAAACGGTTCAAAAGTTATGAAATATCAAACATCGGCCAATCAGGAAGGGGGGCGAGGCTGATCTCCACCAATGGACAAAGGACTCTCTACCATGTCCAATGAGGCATTGCACAATTTGTGGGCAATTTTTCCCCATAGAGATGAATGGCCGAATGTTCAAATCTAGAGAGAGACCAGAGTACTGCTGCTAGAACACAGGGCATTGTGACATCACAAGGGTGAGAAGACAGAGCATTGTGACATCACAAAGGTGAACATTCCGCCATTCATTCTCTATGGGAAAAATTGCCCACAAAAATTCAAATTTTTCAAAAACCGTGCAACCAATCTTTCCACAAAGTAATAGCACACCATTCCCGATCAAGCCGCTCGATTTGACATATTGCACGTGTATGTGGTGCGAAAACTCTGGGAGGAGTAGCGGTCCAAAAAATGGGCGGAATAAATAATAAAGAATAATAATAACTAGACAATTCCTGCAGAAATTGTGAAGTGTGGTTGCCGCCAACGCAAAGTCGACTTTGTGCTGAACGGAGTGAACAGTGGTAGGTAGTTGCTATGATGTCTGAGGCAGTTGCTAGGGTGTTGCTAGGTGGTTGCTATGGAGTTCTAGGTGGTTGCTAGGGTGTTGCTAGGGTGTTGCTAGGTGGTTGCTATGGAGTTATAGGCGGTTGCTAGGGAGTTGCTAGGTGGTTTCTATGGAGTTCTAGGTGGTTGCTAGGGTGTTGCTAGGCGATTGCTATGGAGTTCTAGGCGGTTGCTAGGGTGTTGCTAGGTGGTTGCTATGGAGTTCTAGGTGGTTGCTAGGGTGTTGCTAGGGGGTTGCTAGGGTATTCGAAGTGGTTGCTAGGATGTTCCTAGGTGGTTGCTATGGAGTTCTAGGTGGTTGCTATGGTGTTGCTAGGTGGTTGCTATGGAGTTCTAGGCCGTTGCTAGGGTGTTGCTAAGTGGTTGCTATGGAGTTCTAGGTGGTTGCTAGGGTGTTGCTAGGGTGTTGCTAGGTGGTTGCTATGGAGTTCTAGGCGGTTGCTAGGGTGTTGCTAGGTGGTTGCTATGGAGTTCTAGGTGGTTGCTAGGGTGTTGCTAGGCGGTTGCTATGGAGTTATAGGCAGTTGCTAGGGTGTTGCTAGGGTATTCTAGGTGGTTGCTAGGATGTTGCTAGGTGGTTGCTATGGAGTTATAGGTGGTTGCTAGGGTGTTTCTAGGGGGTTGCTAGGGTGTTGCTAAGTGGTTGCTATGGAGTTCTAGGTGCTTGCTAGGGTGTTGCTAGGTGGTTGCTATGGAGTTCTAGGCCATTGCTAGGGTGTTGCTAGGTGGTTGCTATGGAGTTCAAGGTGGTTGCTAGGGTGTTGCTAGGGTGTTGCTAGGTGGTTGCTATGGAGTTCTAGGCAGTTGCTAGGGTGTTGCTAGTTGGTTGCTATGGAGTTCTAGGTGGTTGCTAGGGTGTTGCTAGGTGGTTGCTATGGAGTTATAGTTGGTTGCTAGTGTGTTGTTAGGTGGTTGCTATGGAGTTCTAGGCCGTTGCTAGGGTGTTTTAGGTGGTTGCTATGGTGTTGCTAGGTGGTTGCTATGGAGTTCTAGGTCGTTGCTAGTGTGTTGCTAGGTGGTTGCTATGGAGTTCTAGGTGGTTGCTAGGGTGTTGCTAGGGTGTTGATAGGTGGTTGCTATGGAGTTCTAGGCGGTTGCTAGGGTGTTGCTAGGCGGTTGCTATGGAGTTCTAGGCGGTTGCTAGGGTGTTGCTAGGTGGTTGCTATGGAGTTCTAGGTGGTTGCTATGGAGTTCTAGGTGGTTGCTATGGTGTTGCTAGGTGGTTGCTATGGAGTTCTAGGCCGTTGCTAGGGTGTTGCTAGGTGGTTGCTATGGAGTTCTAGGTGGTTGCTAGGCTGTTGCTAGGGTGTTGCTAGGTGGTTGCCATGGAGTTCTAGGTGGTTGCTAGGGTGTTGCTAGGCGGTTGCTATGGAGTTAAAGGTGGTTGCTAGGGTGTTGCTAGGGTATTCTAGGTGGTTGCTAGGATGTTGCTAGGTGGTTGCTATGGAGTTATAGGTGGTTGCTAGGGTGTTTCTAGGGGGTTGTTAGGGTATTCTAAGTGGTTGCTATGGTGTTGCTAGGTGGTTGCTATGGAGTTCTAGGTGGTTGCTAGGGTGTTGCTAGGTGGTTGCTATGGAGTTCTAGGCCGTTGCTAGGGTGTTGCTAGGTGGTTGCTATGGAGTTCTAGGTGGTTGCTAGGGTGTTGCTAGGGTGTTGCTAGGTGGTTGCTATGGAGTTCTAGGCAGTTGCTAGGGTGTTGCTAGGTGGTTGCTATGGAGTTCTAGGTGGTTGCTAGGGTGTTGCTAGGCGGTTGCTATGGAGTTATAGGTGGTTGCTAGTGTGTTGTTAGGTGGTTGCTATGGAGTTCTAGGCCGTTGCTAGGGTGTTTTAGGTGGTTGCTAGGGTGTTGCTAGGGGGTTGCTATGGAGTTCTAGGCGGTTGCTAGGTCTTTACTGAGTCCAATGACGCGACCCATAGTTCTCTATGACAAACGGTTCAAAAGTTATGAAATATCAAACATCGGCCAATCAGGAAGGGGGGCGAGGCTGATCTCCACCAATGGACAAAGGACTCTCTACCATGTCCAATGAGGCATTGCACAATTTGTGGGCAATTTTTCCCCATAGAGATGAATGGCAGAATGTTCAAATCTAGAGAGAGACCAGAGTACTGCTGCCAGAAGACAGGGCATTGTGACATCACAAGGGTGAGAAGACAGAGCATTGTGACATCACAAAGGTGAACATTCCGCCATTCATTCTCTATGGGAAAAATTGCCCACAAAAATTCAAATTTTTCAAAAACCGTGCAACCAATCTTTCCACAAAGTAATAGCACACCATTCCTGATCAAGCCGCTCGATTTGACATATTGTACGTGTATGTAGCGCGAAAACTGTGGGAGGAGTAGCGGTCCAAAAAATGGGTGGAATAAATAAATAATAATAATAACTAGACAATTCCTGCAGAAATTGTGATGTGTGGTTGCCGCCAACGCAAAGTCAACTTTGTGCTGAACGGAGCGAACAGTTTCTGTAGCATGAGCAGAGACATAGTATGGTATACATGATATAACATCACGGCAACGAGTTCATTTGCAACACACGTATTCAGAGCTAAATTAACCCTTCATCAATACTTGAGATCAGCGATTTACTCACGGTATGCTGTGACGAGTGACGGCGAATCATAAAGCTAGCTGGCCACTTCAGAGGGTCTTGGAATAACGTTATATCTGCACTGCACAACCGCTCCATTTTAAAAAGCAAGACAGGGCTAGGGAGATTAATGTGATTGATTTATGGTTTTACGTTAAGTTCAGCTCATTTTTACCATTCAAATAAAAACATTTAACTGTGCTGCAATTCAGAGTTTAATCTGTTACCTTAGATACGAACTCATAGACACAGGATAGCCTACTACGTGTTAGCCGACCCAAATTTCTGGAGTTAGACCGGACCTGAAGCTGCTGCACACGTGCTGTTGACGGCGTTGTTGTACTTTTTAGTAAAGTCTGGCTTGTTCGAAAATTCGTTTATTCAGTAGCTGAGAGCATAAGCTTTCTAACCAGGTATAACAGCACGTCTATTTTTGTTTTTTTAATATCGTTTTTTTAGGTCAACCGAAAGTGCTCTCATTATCGCATTAAAGCCATGACTGTTTGTTAGCACTAGCATTCTAAGACGCTGCTCCATAGACAGTGAATGAGGCTCTGACTTTGTGAGGCCATACAATGTCTATGTGAGCTCTAATACCCAAAATACATTTATAATCTAGCATTGCTAGAAGGTCTGAACCAGAATTGAATCCTCATTTGGGTGCAAGAGCTCACAAACATTTTATAGCCTCATAAACTCAGAGCCCCATTCATTGTCTATAGAGCAGCTCCAGATTTTACATCCCAATGACATCACCGATTGGAGGGTTGTCTCTCCAATTTCTAGTTTTAGGAGAGAGTGGTGGGTGTTCACATACTGACTGAACTGTCCTGGGGCACAGTAACACATGTGAATTCTTAAAATGGGTAACATTCACCTTTAAAATAATTCAACAAATCTAATATAGTGAATCTCTATAAGATAGCTATGGTAAGGACGTTGACTTATATCCAGTTATAATTTTTGCTATCTAGCTAGCCAAGTTAAGATAAAAGCACAACTATAACGTCCTCATAAAAGCAAACTAGCAAGCTAACGTTATCGATAACATTGCCTTATGAAAGCAAACCTCCTAGCTAGCTAACGTTACCTAGCTAGCTAAATGAATATAACCAGACATAATCTAAAGGCACTCTAATTTAAGTGAACCTAACGTTAGTCAAATATTTGTAATGTCTGAACAGCAGGATAGTGTGTCCTGTCATATTTCTTTGCGGGGCGTGGAAATAGGAGTGGTTACTGTATTCGTGACGTAGCAAAATGACAACTTTCTCAACCGGTTGAAAATAGGACGATGAATTTAAAACGCATGTTTCTCCAAAAATACAGAACGGACATATTTAATACATTGCTCATTGTGTTTCTTCAATGCCTCTTGTGCAAATAGCACGTAAAACCGAGAAAGTGTGAAAATCACCATGGTACTCCTTTAATTAAATGATTTTAACTGAAAATAATATAATGAATCCGCTCGATCGCCGCCGTAGAAACATCCAGTTAAATGAATTCACACAATAAAATTAACCATAATATAATTAACACGGGCTTACATTTTCTGAACCTCGGTGATATAGTGGTGTAAGTAGACTTCTAGCGTTAACCAGCGGTACGTTTCTATCAACACAACGGGCAGCACGCTGATATGCACTTACAGCTAGCCACCGCTACAGCATTTATGTATGAAAACGAAAGTCTTAGCAAACCTTCTGCCAAAGGACACATCTCTAATCACTACGAATAAATTAGTTGTTCAGTCCAGTTGTTCGCCGGGCGTTAGCCAGAACGTTAGCTAACGTAGCTAGCTAATAGGTAGAGCTAACGTGGGCTACCTAGTTAGCTAGCGTTAGCTAACGCAGCACCGGGAGTCTGCCAACTAACGTTACCACCGTCTTTTCTGTCTTACCTCGACAATATTAAATGTATGTATGAAAACGAAAATCTTACCAAATCTTCTGCCGAAGGACAATATGAAATACGAGCAAAATAGATTAAAATATAAAGATTTGTATCGTAGGCTTTTGGTTACACAACCGTCTCTCCTGGAATACCAAGTGAATTGGTGACCTGATATTGAACTCTCAGAGTTTTTGTACATTGCGGCACTTCGATGAGAGATCAAGGTGATTCCGTTTGTTTTGACTGGCGCGGTTTTTATTTTTTAACTGGACTCAACTTTTGTTTGGACTGTAGCCTATATTCCACTTCTGTGTGGTGGACTACATTGCAAAAAAAAAATGTAAGAAATTATTTTATGGAAAGAATAATAAAATTCATTTTCCGTCTTCAAGAAATTGTCAGGTGTTACAGGAGGATTCCGACCAAGGCGCGAGAGAGAGAGCGAACACAGCTGGCAGTAGCTAGCAGTGCGTGCCTCTGTTCCAGCGAGAGGAGGCACTGGCAAGCCAGGGAGACGCTAGGCTACTTGCGGTGCATCGGTGCATGATTAGTGATTAATAAATAGACAAAAACAACAAGAATTCATACAGGCTATTTAACATGTTTAACTACGAGTTTATTGAAATGCCTGGTAAAATGTATAATTATTCACTATTACATGAAAGTTCAGATTGTTGAGGCATATGATTTACTTTTCACACTGAAAATATCACTGTCTGTAGACTACTTCATAATTACATTAACATGCGCGCTTTTTTATGTGTGTGCCATTTTCTCCCCCAATTTACTTCTTATGCCAATTCTCCGTGTGTATCACAGTCCTGGTCGATGCACTGTCCTCTGTCAGTCTGGGGACTTTCACTGGTAGAGCGTAACGCGTGCGGAGGTTCACGATATCTCCCCCAGATCCCCTCCCTACTGAACAGGCGCCCCGATCAACCAGTAGGCTAATGCAACGATCAGGACTCATACCCTCACCGGCTTCCCACTGCCAACTGTGTTCGTAGGGACGTCTGATCAAGCCGGAAGTACCGCTGCCGGGGATTGAACCCGTGTCTCTGCAGTGGTAGGCGAGTGCTTATACCTATGCACCTTCCCAGACCAGCGGTACGTTTTTATCAACACAACGGACAGCACGCTGATATGTACTTACAGCTAGCCACCGCTACAGAATTTACGTATGAAAACGAAAGTCTTAGCAAACCTTCTGCCAAAGGACACATTTCTAATCACTACGAATAAATTAGTTGTTTAGAACATTTGTTCGCCGGGCGTTAGCCAGAACGTTAGCTAACGTAGCTAGCTAATAGGTAGAGCTAACGTAGGCTACCTAGTTAGCTAGCGTTAGCTAACGCAGCACCGGGAGTCTACATGCGCGCCGTTTACAGGAATAATGCTATTTTTTAAAAAGTGGGTGGCTCTTAAAAGAGCCTTTGGGGCGTTACAATAAGACCATCACCAGAGCGCTAAGGCCAGGGCTTTGCTAATGTTTTTCAGAAGCAACCGGTTACCCTCTAAATTTAGATGTGTCCCATCCCTGTCTAAATGATTTAAGCGAATGTTGGGATGCATAATGCAACCCATACCCATGTCTGACATAAAGCCAAACATGGCCCCGTTTAGCCTTCGTCTGGTCCTTTCAAGGCCATATCCGCTAGGCGCGGTCTGGCCCCGCCAGTTCCAGCGAGGGAGGATGTCGGAAAACATCAATTTAGTATTGGGAAATAGCAAATTGATTTCCCTGATATCTGCCTTCATTTGTCGCAACAGAGTAATCCTCGAATTTCCATATGTTCCAATACTGTTCCCACCGAGGTGAATCACCATCACATCTGGGTCGTCGCGGGTGGCAGCCCGTTTCGAGCGGAGAAGAGGCATTAAGTGCTCCCACCTTCTGCCCCCTCTGCCATCCCAGGTGATCTGGCAATTTAGCCCCAAGTTCGGGTCCAGTCCAAAAGCTCCTAAATGAGCCTGCAGCCTGGCGATCAGCGAGCTGCCGATGATCCAAACGCGTGGTGACGAATCAGTCATAATGCCGACAGGAATACAAAACTATAAATGGCGCAAATAGGCTACCTGTCTTAATTTATAGCCTATACCTACTAAGCATATAGTTTACACAAACAACGCAACATTATTGGCAAATGATCCGTCGCATGATTCCGCCCTCTAGTTGTGAATGGCCGACAGCATTTCACGAACAAAAGCCAATAGGATTTAATCAAATGTATTAAATACCCCCGACAAATTTAAAATAAGTGAGAAGTATTAGCAATCGTGTAATAAATTTTGATGCCGCCGGACCGCATGGTTTGGAACTGAGACGTTTTGGCAGGTGTAGGCTAGTGTTTTGGCAGCACACATTTTTTCAATTCCGCATCGTAGCCTATAACAATAAATATGAGTAAATACGTTCAGTATATTAGTTTTACTGTACGAATACCACAAAATATTGGTTCACGTTGTTGGATTAAAAAAAAAAAACCCACCTTCAAAGTCGCACAGGCGACGATGCGTTTCCCACCAACGCGAGTGATTAGCTAGCTACACGGAAAAGCGGCTAATTTAAAAAAATCTTAGAGAGTAAACAACCGTTATTTTCTGGCAGGTTAGCGATTTATGTGTTATTATTTCATTATACGGTAGCACGTATGACCTTACATATGAAAAATAAACTGTCAAAATATGTTTTTAGAAAAATCGCCAAAACGGGTTTGACCTCCCTATCCCTGGTCCCCTGGTAGGCCTACGATCTGGGAGCTGAGCTGGAATCAGCGAGCGGCGAGGTGCGAATCTCTTTGGTGAGAGCAGGGACGAGCAAGCAACGAGCAGAGGTGGGTAACCAGGCTTCAAAGAGTAAAAAGAGTGACCATGTATTTGCTCCACCACCATGCACTAAACCAGCTGATTCTAATTAGCATAACTCTTCAGCATGATAGGAGAACTAATTATTGTAATCAGCTGGTTTAGTGCATGGTGGTGGAGCAAATACATGGTCAGTCTTTTTACTCTTTGAAGCCGGGTTACCCACCTCTGGCAACGAGGTGGGACGTCCGAGTTCAAGCTGCGATGTGCGACCCCGGATCAGCAAGCTGGGAGCTTGGAGCTACGAGCACACAGTTCACAATTGAGGATTGAACTTTTACTGCCCTGCGGTAAAATCAAAAGACGCAGCAACAAGAGCTGGAAGCATTGGCGATTTTAGACTCTTTTTAGGGGTGCTCAAGCACACCTACATTTCATCTCAGCACCCCTAAAATAAAAATAATAATAATTATTATTATTATTTTCTGAAATCATTTTTAGCCCTCTCTAAAATTTTGCGAATTTGTATGAGGGCTTAAATGCTTGTAAAATCACTGATTTAATCAGCACCATTCTACACTTCCTACGCACCCCACCCCTAGCTAACAGCTAACGTTAGATCATCTCTGAGCTAACTTGCTTGTAAATTAATTACAGATTTTAAATATGGCAGTGCGTGAATGTCATTTGCGTTGGTACTGTTAAAGTTAGTTAACGTTGTTATGTTATAGCAAAGTCGATTTAATACTTAGAAAGTCTCTGGTTATAGTTCCATGGTGTGAATAGTGTCAAAGAATGTTAGCTGACGTTGTTCGCTAGCTAGCTAACTCAAAGATTTTCGGCTAATGTTAGCTATCTGAGTTAGTCCTTATGGTACATTTACAGTACAGGTTTGCCAAAGTGAAAAGGGTTGTTGAATACTTTCTGGTAGAATACTCATATAGTAATTCATTAAAAGTATTGTTGTAAATATCATGTTGTGACGATCCTTGGTCACACATGAGGCAGAGACAAGATTTTCGTGCTCGAATCGCTCCAGCCGAGCTTCGTTTTATTCGTCAAAATTAAGCAAGCAAGCAATGTACAGTACCATGTATTCAGCTCTTCTCTCTTCATTTAGCAGATTCACTCTCCCTCTCCCACACTCAAAAACAGTTTTATTCCCTCCCCGTATGCAAGTTACACACGACTTCCCCATCATGCATACGTCACAGTCAACCAATCAGACAACGGACATCGAGCAAGCAGTGACAGAAGGGGCGGGTGACAACACAGCACGGACACAGAGAGGGAGGGGGAGCCTTAGCCGCAAGCTAACACAGACACTCATTCATGCTACAGTGGCTATCTACAAGTGCGTTTGAACACGATTATTTACATGACTACTCTACAAAATCCCACTGACTGTTTGCAGTTGAGCACCGCTATGTACACGCTAACAGTTTGACTATTTACAACAATTATAGACATTTTATGACCCCCCCCCCCCCCCCCTGACTTAAGCGACAGCCCCACTAGCCAGCTAGCTAGTCTTTGCCAGGATCGCCACAATATATAGAGAAATATTGATGTATTCATTGTTATTCAATGAAATTAGTGATTTAGCAGAGGGGTTAAACACTTTTGCAAGGCACTGTATGCATGTCACATTCTCATTCTGAGCATTCTGAGCCCCCCTAAACGTCTGATCCTGGAATTGCCCTTGGCTGGAAGGCAGGCCCCCTGCTTCAGTCACACAGCACCGTTTTTTTGTTGTTGTCATCCAGACTACTAAAACCGTTTCCGATGCTGTTTCGATGTAAATACGACCAATAAACAGTAATAAGACTATTCATGTGTATGGTTTGGGGGTGTTTGGCACGATGTGAAACAGATCATGCAACACTGTTGGGCATTGGTAGCTAGCTAGTGAATCTGTCGCAAATCAACTTGTTGCCGTGATGTTATAGCACATACACTACTCTGTCTCTGGTCACGGTTCACTCTGTTCATCACAAAGTCAACTTTGCATTGCCCGCAACCACACTTCACAATTTCTGCAGGAATTGTCCAGATATGAAGTAGTCTACAGACAATTATGTTTTTTCAGTGTAAACATTTGTTTTGTGATTACTGCCATCTAGTGGATTGTGTCCTGAACTCATACCATATTCTTGACCAGAAAACAAATGAAAAGGTAAATGATGTGCCTCATAATATGAACTTTCATGTAATTGTTAATAATGATACATTTTACAACTTAAACTATATTAAAATCATAATCAACAATATGATTCAAAAGCTAGGGTGTTGCTAGGGTGTTGTATGCGGTAGCTACGTTGTTCTAGGTGGTTTCTAGAGTGTAGCTAAGTAGTTGCTATGGTGTTCTACACGGTTGTTAGGGTGATACTAGGTATGGTGTTTTACATGGTTGCTAGGGTATTCTAGGTGGTAGCTAGGGTGTTGCTTTAGCATTCTAGGCAGTTGCTAGGGTGTTACTATGTAGTTGATATGGTGTTCTATGCAGTTGCTAGGGTGTTGCTAGATGGTTGCTATGGAGTTCTAGGCAGTTGCTAGAGTGTTGTAGGTGGTTGCTAGGTGGTTGCTAGGGTGTTGCTAGGTGGTTGCTATGGAGTTCTAGGCAGTTGCTAGCAGGTTCTAGGTGGTTGCTATGGAGTTTTAGGTGGTTGCTAAGGTATTCTAGGTGGTTGCTATGGAGTGCTATGCGATTGCTATGGTGTGGCTAGGTGGTTGCTATGGAGTTCCAGGCTGTTCCTATGGAGTTCTAGGTGGTTTCTATGGTGTTGCTAAGTAGTTGCTATGGTGTTCTGGGTGGTTGCTAGGGTGTTGCTAGATGGTTGCTCTGCAGTTCTTGGTGGTTGCTAGGGTGTTGATAGGTGGTTGCTATGGTGTTCCAGGTGGTTGCTAGGGTGTTGCTAGGTGGTTCCTATGGAGTTCTAGGCGGTTGCTATGGTGTTGCTAGGTGGTTGCTAGGGTGTTGCTAGGTGGTTGCTATGGTGTTGCTAGGTGGTTGCTATGGAGTTCTAGGCCGTTGCTAGGGTGTTGCTAGGTGGTTGCTATGGAGTTCTAGGTGGTTGCTAGGGTGTTGCTAGGTGGTTGCTATGGAGTTCTAGGCAGTTGCTAGGTTGTTGCTAGGTGGTTGCTATGGAGTTCTAGGTGGTTGCTAGTGTGTTGCTAGGTTGTTGCTATGGTGTTCCATGTGGTTGCTAGGGTGTTGCTAGGCAGTTGTTATGGTGTTCCAGATTGTTGCTAGGGTGTTGCTAGGTGGTTGCTATTGAGTTCTAGGCAGTTGCTATGGTGTTGCTAGGTGGTTGCTATGGAATTCTAGGCGGTTGCTATGGTGTTGCTAGGTGGTTGCTATGGAGTTCTAGGCGGTTGCTAGGGTGTTGCTAGGTGGTTGCTATGGAGTTCTAGGCCGTTGCTATGGTGTTGCTAAGTGGTTGCTATGGAGTTCTAGGTGGTTGCTAGGGTGTTGCTAGGTGGTTGCTATGGAGTTCTAGGCGGTTGCTAGGGTGTTGCTAGGTGGTTGCTATGGAGTTCTAGGTGGTTGCTAGGGTGTTGCTAGGTCGTTGCTATGGTGTTCCATGGGGTTGCTAGGGTGTTGCTAGGCAGTTGTTATGGTGTTCCAGATTGTTGCTAGGGTGTTCCTAGGTGGTTGCTATGGTGTTCCAGGTGGTTGCTAGGGTGTTGCTAGGTGGTTGCTAGGGTATTCTAAATGGTTGCTAGGGTGTTGCTAGGTGGTTGCTAGGGTATTCTAAATGGTTGCTAGGATGTTGCTAGGTGGTTGCTATGGAGTTATAGGCGGTTGCTAGGGTGTTG
Organism: Anguilla anguilla; assembly: GCF_013347855.1. Taxonomy (NCBI): domain Eukaryota; kingdom Metazoa; phylum Chordata; class Actinopteri; order Anguilliformes; family Anguillidae; genus Anguilla; species Anguilla anguilla. The sequence goes on along the minus strand of NC_049205.1, from coordinate 25,853,889 downwards.
CTAGGCATTTGCTATGGTGTCCTAGGTGGTTGCTATGGTGTTGCTAGGTGGTTGCTAGGGTGTTGCTAGGTGGTTGCTATGGAGTTCTAGGTGGTTGCTAGGATGTTGCTAGGTGGTTGCTATTGAGTTCTAGGCAGTTGCTATGGTGTTGCTAGGTGTTTGCTATGGAGTTCTAGGCGGTTGCTAGGGTGTTGCTAGGTGGTTGCTATGGAGTTCTAGGTGGTTGCTAGGGTGTTGCTAGGTGGTTGCTATGGAGTTCTAGGCCGTTGCTAGGGTGTTGCTAGGTGGTTGCTATGGAGTTCTAGGTGGTTGCTAGGCGGTTGCTATGGAGTTCTAGGCGGTTGCTAGGGTGTTGCTAGGTGGTTGCTACGGTGTTGCTAGGGTATTCGAAGTGGTTGCTAGGATGTTGCTAGGTCGTTGCTATGGAGTTCTAGGTGGTTGCTATGGTGTTGCTAGGTGGTTGCTATGGAGTTCTAGGCCGTTGCTAGGGTGTTGCTAGATGGTTGCTATGGAGTTCTAGGTGGTTGCTAGGGTGTTGCTAGGGTGTTGTTAGGTGGTTGCTATGGAGTTCTAGGCGGTTGCTTGGGTGTTGCTAGGTGGTTGCTATGGAGTTCTAGGTGGTTGCTAGGGTGTTGCTAGGGGGTTGCTATGGAGTTCTAGGCGGTTGCTAGGTCTTTACTGAGTCCAATGACGCGACCCATAGTTCTCTACGACAAACGGTTCAAAAGTTATGAAATATCAAACATCGACCAATCAGGAAGGGGGGCGAGGCTGATCTCCACCAATGGACAAAGGACTCTCTACCATGTCCAATGAGGCATTGCACAATTTGTGGGCAATTTTTTCCCCATAGAGATCAATGGCCGAATGTTCAAATCTAGAGAGAGAGCAGAGTACTGCTGCCAGAAGACAGGGCATTGTGACATCACAAGGGTGAGAAGACAGAGCATTGTGACATCACAAAGGTGAACATTCCGCCATTCATTCTCTATGGGAAAAATTGCCCACAAAAATTCAAATTTTTCAAAAACCGTGCAACCAATCTTTCCACAAAGTAATAGCACACCATTCCCGATCAAGCCGCTCGATTTGACATATTGCACGTGTATGTGGTGCGAAAACTCTGGGAGGAGTAGCGGTCCAAAAAATGGGTGGAAAGAAATAATAATAATAACTAGACAATTCCTGCAGAAATTGTGAAGTGTGGTTGCCGCCAACGCAAAGTCGACTTTGTGCTGAACGGAGTGAACAGTGGTAGGTAGTTGCTATGATGTTCTGGTGGTGACTTTGGTGTTTTAGGTGGTGTCAAGGGTGTTGCTAGGATGTTGCTATGGAGTTTGAGGCTGTTGCTACGGTGTTGCTAGGTGGTTCTATGGAGTTCTAGGCGGTTGCTAGGGTGTTGCTAGGCAGTTATAGTGTTCCAGTCTGTTGCTAGGATGTTGCTAGGTGGTTGCTATGGAGTTATAGGTGGTTGCTAGGGTGTTGCTAGGCAGTTGTTATGGTGTTCCAGCTGGTTGCATGGGTGTTTCTAGGTGGTTGCTATGGTGTTCCAGGTGGTTGCCAGGGTGTTGCTCGGTGGTTGCTATGGAGTTCTAGGCCGTTGCTAGGGTGTTGCTAGGTGGTTGCTATGGAGTTCTAGGTGGTTGCTAGGATGTTGCTAGGTGGTTGCTATGGAGTTCTAGGCAGTTGCTATGGTGTTTCTAGGTGGTTGCTATGGAGTTCTAGGCGGTTGCTAGGGTGTTGCTAGGTGGTTGCTATGGAGTTCTAGGTGGTTGCTAGGGTGTTGCTAGGTGGTTGCTATGGAGTTCTAGGCCGTTGCTAGGGTGTTGCTAGGTGGTTGCTATGGAGTTCTAGGTGGTTGCTAGGTGGTTGCTATGGAGTTCTAAGCGGTTGCTATGGTGTTGCTAGGTGGTTGCTATGGAGTTCTAGGCGGTTGCTATGGTGTTGCTAGGTGGTTGCTATGTAGTTCTAGGTGGTTGCTAGGGTGTTGCTAGGTGGTTGCTATGGAGTTCTAGGTGGTTGCTAGGGGGTTGCTAGGGTATTCTAAGTGGTTGCTAGGATGTTGCTAGGTGGTTGCTATGGAGTTCTAGGTGGTTGCTATGGTGTTGCTAGGTGGTTGCTATGGAGTTCTAGGCCGTTGCTAGGGTGTTGCTAGGTGGTTGCTATGGAGTTCTAGGTGGTTGCTGGGGTGTTGCTAGGGTGTTGCTAGGTGGTTGCTATGGAGTTCTAGGCGGTTGCTATGGTGTTGCTAGGTGGTTGCTAGGGTGTTGGTAGGTGGTTGCTATGGAGTTCTAGGCGGTTGCTATGGAGTTCTAGGCCGTTGCTATGGTGTTGCTAGGTGGTTGCTATGGAGTTCAAGGTGGTTGCTAGGGTGTTGCTAGGTGGTTGCTATGGAGTTCTAGGCGGTTGCTATGGTGTTGCTAGGTGGTTGCTATGGAGTTCTAGGCGGTTGCTAGGGTGTTGCTAGGGGGTTGCTAGGGTATTCGAAGTGGTTGCTAGGATGTTGCTAGGTGGTTGCTATGGAGTTCTATGTGGTTGCTATGGTGTTGCTAGGTGGTTGCTATGGAGTTCTAGGCCATTGCTAGTGTGTTGCTAGGTGGTTGCTATGGAGTTCCAGGTGGTTGCTAGGGTGTTGCTAGGGTGTTGCTAGGTGGTTGCTATGGAGTTCTAGGCGGTTGCTAGGGTGTTGCTAGGTGGTTGCTATGGAGTTCTAGGTGGTTGCTAGGCGGTTGCTATGGAGTTCTAGGCGGTTGCTAGGGTGTTGCTAGGTGGTTGCTACGGTGTTGCTAGGGTATTCGAAGTGGTTGCTAGGATGTTGCTAGGTGTTTGCTATGGAGTTCTAGGTGGTTGCTATGGTGTTGCTAGGTGGTTGCTATGGAGTTTTAGGCCGTTGCTAGGGTGTTGCTAGATGGTTGCTATGGAGTTCTAGGTGGTTGCTAGGGTGTTGCTAGGGTGTTGCTAGGTGGTTGCTATGGAGTTCTAGGCGGTTGCTTGGGTGTTGCTAGGTGGTTGCTATGGAGTTCTAGGTGGTTGCTAGGGTGTTGCTAGGGGGTTGCTATGGAGTTCTAGGCGTTTGCTAGGTCTTTACTGAGTCCAATGACGCGACCCATAGTTCTCTATGACAAACGGTTCAAAAGTTATGAAATATCAAACATCGGCCAATCAGGAAGGGGGGCGAGGCTGATCTCCACCAATGGACAAAGGACTCTCTACCATGTCCAATGAGGCATTGCACAATTTGTGGGCAATTTTTTCCCCATAGAGATCAATGGCCGAATGTTCAAATCTAGAGAGAGAGCAGAGTACTGCTGCCAGAAGACAGGGCATTGTGACATCACAAGGGTGAGAAGACAAAGCATTGTGACATCACAAAGGTGAACATTCCGCCATTCATTCTCTATGGGAAAAATTGCCCACAAAAATTCAAATTTTTCAAAAACCGTGCAACCAATCTTTCCACAAAGTAATAGCACACCATTCCCGATCAAGCCGCTCGATTTGACATATTGCACGTGTATGTGGTGCGAAAACTCTGGGAGGAGTAGCGGTCCAAAAAATGGGTGGAAAGAAATAATAATAATAATAATATGTGCAATAATAATAGTGTAGTTGCCCTAAGGCAACCACACTAACTAGACAATTCCTGCAGAAATTGTGAAGTGTGGTTGCCGCCAACGCAAAGTCGACTTTGTGCTGAACGGAGTGAACAGTGGTAGGTAGTTGCTATGATGTCTGAGGCAGTTGCTAGGGTGTTGCTAGGTGGTTCTATGGAGTTCTAAGTGGTTTCATGGAATTCTAGGCGGTCGCTAGGGTGGTGCTAGGTGGTTGCTATGGAGTTTCAGGTGGTTGCTATATAGCTCCAGGTGGTTGCTAGGGCATTGCTAGGTGGTTGCTAGGGTATGCTAAGTGGTTGGTAGGTGGTTGCTATGGAGTTCTAGGCGGTTGCTAGGGTGTTGCTAGGCAGTTGTTATGGTGTTCCAGGTGGTTGCTAGGGTGTTGCTAGGTGGTTGCTAGGGTATTCTAGGTGGTTGCTAGGGTGTTGCTAGGTGGTTGCTAGGGTATTCTAGGTGGTTGCTAGGGTGTTGCTAGGTGGTTGCTATGGTGTTCCAGGTGGTTGCTAGGGTGTTGCTAGGGGGTTGCTAGGGTATTCTAAGTGGTTGCTAGGATGTTGCTATGTGGTTGCTATGGCGTTATAGCCGGTTGCTAGGGTGTTGCCAGGCATTTGCTATGGTGTTCCAGGTGGTTGCTAGTGTGTTTGTAGGTGGTTACTATGGAGATCTAGGCCGTTGCTATGCAGTTCTAGGTAGTTGCTATGGGGTTGGTAGGGGGTTTCTATGGAGTTCTAGGCCGTTGCTAGGTCTTTACTGAGTCCAATGATGCGACCCAGAGTTCTCTATGACAAACGGTTCAAAAGTTATGAAATATCAAACATCGGCCAATCAGGAAGAGGGGCGAGGCTGATCTACACCAATGGACATAGGACTCTCGACCATGTCCAATGAGGCATTGCACAATTTGTGGGCAATTTTTCCCCATAGAGATGAATGGCAGAATGTTCAAATCTAGAGAGAGACCAGAGCACTGCTGCTAGAAGACAGACCATTGTGACATCACAAGGGTGAGAAGACAGAGCATTGTGACATCACAAAGGTGAACATTCCGCCATTCATTCTCTATGGGAAAAATTGCCCACAAAAATTCAAATATTTCAAAAACCGTCCACCCAAACTTTCCACAAAGTAATAGCACACCATTCCCGATCAGGCCGCTCGATTTGACATATTGCACATGTATGTGGTGCGAAAACTCTGGGAGGAGTAGCGGTCCAAAAAATGGGTGGAATAATAATAATAATAATAATAATAATAAATAAATAATATGTGCAATAATAATAGTGTAGTTGCCCTAAGGCAACCACACTAATAATATGTGCAATAATAATAGTGTAGTTGCCCTAAGGCAACCACACTAATAATAACTAGACAATTCCTGCAGAAATTGTGAAGTGTGGTTGCCGCCAACACAAAGTCGACTTTGTGCTGAACGGAGTGAACAGTGGTAGGTAGTTGCTATGATGTCTGAGGCAGTTGCTAGGGTGTTGCTAGTTGGTTCTATGGAGTTCTAAGTGGTTTCATGGAATTCTAGGTGGTCGCTAGGGTGGTGCTAGGTGGTTGCTATGGAGTTTCAGGTGGTTGCTATTGAGCTCCAGGTGGTTGCTAGGGCATTGCTAGGTGGTTGCTATGGAGTTCTAGGCGGTTGCTAGGGTGTTGCTGGGCAGTTGTTATGGTGTTCCAGGTGGTTGCTAGGGTGTTGCTAGGTGGTTGCTATGGAGTTATAGCCGGTTGCTAGGGTGTTGCTTGGCATTTGCTATGGAGTTATAGGCAGTTGCAAGGGTGTTGCTAGGGTATTCTAGGTGGCTGCTAGGATGTTGCTAGGTGGTTGCTATGGAGTTATAGGCAGTTGCTAGGGTGTTGCTAGGTGGTTGCTAGCATGTTGCTAGGTTGTTGCTATAGTGTTGCTAGGCAGTTGTTATGGTGTTACAGGTGGTTGCTAGGGTGTTGCTAGGTGGTTGCTATGGTGTTACAGGTGGTGCTAGGGTGTTGCTAGGTGGTTGCTATGGAGTTCTAGGTGGTTGCTATAGTGTTGCTAGGTGGTTGCTTTGGAGTTATAGCTGGTTGCTAGGGTGTTGCTAGGCATTTGCTAAGGTGTTCCAGGTGGTTGCTAGTGTGTTTTTGGGTGGTTGCTATGGAGTTCCAGGTGGTTGCTTGGGGGTTGCTAGGGTATTCTAGGTGGTTGCTATGAAGTTATAGGCGGTTGCTAGGGTGTTGCTAGGCAGTTGTTATGGTGTTCCAAGTGGTTGCTAGGGTGTTGCTAGGTGGTTGCTATGGAGTTCTAGACAGTTGCTATGGTGTTGCTAGGTGGTTGCTATGGAGTTTTAGGCGGTTGCTATGGTGTTGCTAGGTGGTTGCTAAGGAGTTCTAGGCCGTTGCTAGGGTGTTGCTAGGTGGTTGCTATGGAGTTCTAGGTGGTTGCTAGGGTGTTGCTAGGTGGTTGCTATGGAGTTCTAGGTGGTTGCTAGGGTGTTGCTAGGTGGTTGCTATGGTGTTCCAAGTGGTTGCTAGGGTGTTTCTAGGCAGTTATGGTGTTCCAAGTGGTTGCTAGGGTGTTGCTAGGTGGTTGCTAGGGTGTTGCTAGGTGGTTGCTATGGAGTTCTAGGCGGTTGCTAGGGTGTTGCTAGGTGGTTGCTATGGAGTTCTAGGCCATTGCTATGGTGTTGCTAGGTGGTTGCTATGGAGTTCTAGGTGGTTGCTAGGGTGTTTCTAGGTGGTTGCTATGGAGTTCTAGGCCGTTGCTATGGTGTTGCTAGGTGGTTGCTATGGAGTTCTAGGTGGTTGCTATGGAGTTCTAGGCAGTTGCTATGGTGTTGCTAGGTGGTTGCTATGGAGTTCTAGGCCGTTGCTAGGGTGTTGCTAGGTGGTTGCTATGGAGTTCTAGGTGGTTGCTAGGGTGTTGCTAGGTGGTTGCTATGGAGTTCTAGGCGGTTGCTATGGTGTTGCTAGGTGGTTGCTATGGAGTTCTAGGCGGTTGCTAGGGTGTTGCTAGGTGGTTGCTATGGAGTTCTAGGTGGTTGCTAGGGTGTTGCTAGGCAGTTGTTATGGTGTTCCAGATTGTTGCTAGGGTGTTGCTAGGTGGTTGCTATGGTGTTCCAGGTGGTTGCTAGGGTGTTGCTAGGTGGTTGCTAGGGTATTCTAAGTGGTTGCTAGGATGTTGCTAGGTGGTTGCTATGGAGTTCTGGGTGGTTGCTAGGGTGTTGCTAGGCATTTGCTATGGTGTTCCAGGTGGTTGCTATGGAATTCTAGATGGTTGCTAGGGTTTTCCAGCTGGTTGCTATGGGTAGCTAGGTCGTTGCTATGGAGTTAGAGCCGGTTGCTAGGATGTTGCTAGGGGGTTGCCATGGAGTTCCAGGTGGTTGCTAGGGTGTTGCTAGGTGGTTGCTATGGAGTTCTAGGCGGTTGCTAGGGTGTTGCTAGGTGGTCGCTATGGAGTTCTAGGCCGTTGCTATGGTGTTGCTAGGTGGTTGCTATGGAGTTCTAGGTGGTTGCTATGGAGTTCTAGGCAGTTGCTATGGTGTTTATAGGTGGTTGCTATGGAGTTCTAGGCTGTTGCTAGGGTGTTGCTAGGTGGTTGCTATGGAGTTCTAGGTGGTTGCTAGGGTGTTGCTAGGTGGTTGCTATGGAGTTCTAGGCGGTTGCTATGGTGTTGCTAGGTGGTTGCTATGGAGTTCTAGGCGGTTGCTAGGGTGTTGCTAGGTGGATGCTATGGAGTTCTAGGTGGTTGCTCGGGTGTTGCTTGGTCGTTGCTATGGTGTTCCATGTGGTTGCTAGGGTGTTGCTAGGTGGTTGCTAGGGTATTCTAAGTGGTTGCTAGGATGTTGCTAGGTGGTTGCTATGGAGTTCTGGGTGGTTGCTAGGGTGTTGCTAGGCATTTGCTATGGTGTTCCAGGTGGTTGCTATGGAATTCTAGATGGTTGCTAGGGTTTTCCAGCTGGTTGCTATGGGTTGCTAGGTCGTTGCTATGGAGTTAGAGCCGGTTGCTAGGATGTTGCTAGGGGGTTGCCATGGAGTTCTAGGTGGTTGCTATGGTGTTGCTAGGTGGTTGCTATGGAGTTCTAGGCGGTTGCTAAGGTGTTGCTGGTGGTTGCCATGGAGTTCTAGGTGGTTGCTAGAGTGTTGCTAGGCGGTTGCTATGGAGTTCTAGGCGATTGCTAGGGTGTTGCTAAGTGGTTGCTATGGAGTTCTAGGTGGTTGCTAGGGTGTTGCTAGGGGGTTGCTAGGGTATTCGAAGTGGTTGCTAGGATGTTGCTAGGTGGTTGCTATGGAGTTCTAGGTGGTTGCTATGGTGTTGCTAGGTGGTTGCTATGGAGTTCTAGGCCGTTGCTAGGGTGTTGCTAGGTGGTTGCTATGGAGTTCTAGGTGGTTGCTAGGGTGTTGCTAGGGTGTTGCTGGTTGGTTGCTATGGAGTTCTAGGTGGTTGCTAGCGTGTTGCTAGGTGGTTGCTATGGAGTTCTAGGTGGTTGCTAGGGTGTTGCTAGGCGGTTGCTATGGAGTTATAGGCGGTTGCTAGGGTGTTGCTAGGGTATTCTAGGTGGTTGCTAGGATCTTGCTAGGTGGTTGCTATGGAGTTATAGGTGGTTGTTAGGGTGTTGCTAGGTCATTGCTATGGTGTTCCATGTGGTTGCTAGGGTGTTGCTAGGCAGTCGTTATGGTGTTCCAGATTGTTGCTAGGGTGTTGCTAGGTGGTTGCTATGGTGTTCCAGGTGGTTGCTAAGGTGTTGCTAGGTGGTTGCTATGGTGTTCTAGGTGGTTACTATGGTGTTGCTAGGTGGTTGCTATGGCATTATAGCCGGTTTCTAGGGTGTTGCCAGGCATTTGCTATGGTGTTCCAGGTGTTTGCTAGTGTGTTGTTAGGTGGTTGCTATGGAGTTCTAGGCCGTTGCTAGGGTGTTCTAGGTGGTTGCTAAGTGTGGTTGCCGCCAACGCAAAGTCGACTTTGTGCTGAACGGAGTGAACAGTGGTAGGTAGTAGCTATGATGTCTGAGGCAGTTGCTAGGGTGTTGCTAGGTGGTTCTATGGAGTTCTAAGTGGTTTCATGGAATTCTAGGCGGTCGCTAGGGTGGTGCTAGGTGGTTGCTATGGAGTTTCAGGTGGTTGCTATTGAGCTCCAGGTGGTTGCTAGGGCATTGCTAGGTGGTTGCTAGGGTAAGCTAAGTGGTTGCTAGGATGTTGCTAGGTGGTTGCTATGGAGTTCTAGGCAGTTGCTAGGGTGTTGCTAGGCAGTTGTTATGGTGTTCCAGGTGGTTGCTAGGGTGTTGCTAGGTGGTTGCTATGGAGTTATAGCCGGTTGCTAGGGTGTTGCAAGGCATTTGCTATGGAGTTATCGGCAGTTGCTAGGGTGTTGCAAGGGTATTCTAGGTGGCTGCTAGGATGTTGCTAGGTGGTTGCTATGGAGTTATAGGCAGTTGCTAGGGTGTTGCTAGGCATTTGCTATGGAGTTATAGCTGGTTGCTAGGGTGTTGCTAGGCATTTGCTATGGTGTTCCAGGTGGTTGCTAGTGTGTTGTTAGGTGGTTGCTATGGAGTTCCAGGTGGTTGCTAAGGGGTTGCTAGGGTATTCTAAGTGGTTGCTAGGATGTTGCTAGGTGGTTGCTATGGAGTTATAGGTGGTTGCTAGGGTGTTGCTAGGCAGTTGTTATGGTGTTCCAAGTGGTTGCTAGGGTGTTGCTAGGTGGTTGCTATGGTGTTCCAGGTGGTTGCAAGGGTGTTGCTAGGTGGTTGCTATTGAGTTCTAGGCAGTTGCTATGGTGTTGCTAGGTGGTTGCTATGGAATTCTAGGCGGTTGCTATGGTGTTGCTAGGTGGTTGCTATGGAGTTCTAGGCCGTTGCTAGGGTGTTGCTAGGTGGTTGCTATGGAGTTCTAGGTGGTTGCTAGGGTGTTGCTAGGTGGTTGCTATGGAGTTCTAGGCGGTTGCTATGGTGTTGCTAGGTGGTTGCTATGGAGTTCTAGGTGGTTGCTAGGGTGTTGCTAGGCGGTTGCTATGGAGTTATAGGCGGTTGCTAGGGTGTTGCTAGGGTATTCTAGGTGGTTGCTAGGATGTTGCTAGGTGGTTGCTATGGAGTTATAGGTGGTTGCTAGGGTGTTTCTAGGGGGTTGTTAGGGTATTCTAAGTGGTTGCTATGGTGTTGCTAGGTGGTTGCTATGGAGTTCTAGGTGGTTGCTAGGGTGTTGCTAGGTGGTTGCTATGGAGTTCTAGGTGGTTGCTAGGGTGTTGCTAGGTGGTTGCTATGGAGTTCTAGGCGGTTGCTATGGTGTTGCTAGGTGGTTGCTATGGAGTTCTAGGCGGTTGCTAGGGTGTTCCTAGGTGGTTGCTATGGAGTTCTAGGTGGTTGCTAGGGTGTTGCTAGGGGGTTGCTAGGGTATTCGAAGTGGTTGCTAGGATGTTGCTAGGTGGTTGCTATGGAGTTCTAGGTGGTTGCTATGGTGTTGCTAGGTGGTTGCTATTGAGTTCTAGGCAGTTGCTATGGTGTTGCTAGGTCGTTGCTATGGAATTCTAGGTGGTTGCTATGGTGTTGCTAGGTGGTTGCGATGGTGTTGCTAGGTGGTTGCTATGAGTTCTAGGCGGTTGCTAGGGTGTTGCTAGGTGGTTGCTATGGAGTTCTAGGTGGTTGCTATGGTGTTGCTAGGTGGTTGCTATGGAGTTCTAGGCCGTTGCTAGTGTGTTGCTAGGTGGTTGCTATGGAGTTCTAGGTGGTTGCTAGGGTGTTGCTAGGGTGTTGCTAGGTGGTTGCTATGGAGTTCTAGGCGGTTGCTAAGGTGTTGCTAGGTGGTTGCCATGGAGTTCTAGGTGGTTGCTAGAGTGTTGCTAGGCGGTTGCTATGGAGTTCTAGGCGATTGCTAGGGTGTTGCTAAGTGGTTGCTATGGAGTTCTAGGTGGTTGCTAGGGTGTTGCTAGGGGGTTGCTAGGGTATTCGAAGTGGTTGCTAGGATGTTGCTAGGTGGTTGCTATGGAGTTCTAGGTGGTTGCTATGGTGTTGCTAGGTGGTTGCTATGGAGTTCTAGGCCGTTGCTAGGGTGTTGCTAGGTGGTTGCTATGGAGTTCTAGGTGGTTGCTAGGGTGTTGCTAGGGTGTTGCTGGTTGGTTGCTATGGAGTTCTAGGTGGTTGCTAGCGTGTTGCTAGGTGGTTGCTATGGAGTTCTAGGTGGTTGCTAGGGTGTTGCTAGGCGGTTGCTATGGAGTTATAGGCGGTTGCTAGGGTGTTGCTAGGGTATTCTAGGTGGTTGCTAGGATCTTGCTAGGTGGTTGCTATGGAGTTATAGGTGGTTGTTAGGGTGTTGCTAGGTCATTGCTATGGTGTTCCATGTGGTTGCTAGGGTGTTGCTAGGCAGTCGTTATGGTGTTCCAGATTGTTGCTAGGGTGTTGCTAGGTGGTTGCTATGGTGTTCCAGGTGGTTGCTAAGGTGTTGCTAGGTGGTTGCTATGGTGTTCTAGGTGGTTACTATGGTGTTGCTAGGTGGTTGCTATGGCATTATAGCCGGTTTCTAGGGTGTTGCCAGGCATTTGCTATGGTGTTCCAGGTGTTTGCTAGTGTGTTGTTAGGTGGTTGCTATGGAGTTCTAGGCCGTTGCTAGGGTGTTCTAGGTGGTTGCTAGGGTGTTGCTAGGGGGTTGCTATTGAGTTATAGGCGGTTGCTAGGTCTTTACTGATTCCAATGACGCGACCCATAGTTCTCTATGACAAACGGTTCAAAAGTTATGAAATATCAAACATCGGCCAATCAGGAAGGGGGGCAAGGCTGATCTACACCAATGGACAAAGGACTCTCTACTATGTCCAATGAGGCATTGTACAATTTGTGGGCAATTTTTCCCCATAGAGATGAATGGCAGAATGTTCAAATCTAGAGAGAGACCAGAGTACTGCTGCTAGAAGACAGGGCATTGTGACATCACAAGGGTGAGAAGACAGAGCATTGTGACATCACAAGGGTGAACATTCCGCCATTCATTCCCTATGGGGAAAAATTGCCCACAAAAATTCAAATTTTTCAAAAACCGTGCAACCAATCTTTCCACAAAGTAATAGCACACCATTCCCGATCAAGCCGCTCGATTTGACATATTGCACGTGTATGTGGTGCGAAAACTCTGGGAGGAGTAGCGGTCCAAAAAACAGGCGGAAAGAATAATAATAATAACTAGACAATTCCTGCAGAAATTGTGAAGTGTGGTTGCCGCCCATGCAAAGTTGACTTTCTGCTGAACAGAGTGAACAGTGGTAGGTAGTTGCTATGAAGATTGAGGCAGTTGCTAGGGTGTTGCTAGGTGGTTCTATGGAGTTCTAGGTGGTTTTATGGAATTCTAAGCGGTTGCTAGGGTGGTGCTAGGTGGTTGCTATGAAGTTTCGGGTGGATGCAAGGGTGTTGCTAGGCAGTTATGGTATTCCAGGTGGTTGCTAGGGTGTTGCTAGGTGGTTGCTAGGGTATTCTAGGTGGTTGCTAGGGTGTTGCTTGGTGGATGCTAAGGAGTTTTAGGTGGTAACGATGGTGTTGCTAGGTGGTTGCTATGGAGTTATAGCCGGTTGCTAGGGTGTTGCTAGGGGGTTGCTAGGGCATTCTAAGTGGTTGCTAGGATGTTGCTAGGTGATTGCTATGGAGTTCTAGGTGGTTACTATGGTGTTGTTAGGTGGTTGCTATGGAGTTCTAGGTGGTTGCTAGGGTGTTGCTAGGGGGTTGCTAGGGTATTCTAAGTGGTTGCTATGGTGTTGCTAGGCAGTTGTTATGGTGTTCCAGGTGGTTGCTAGGGTGTTGCTACGTGGTTGCTATGGAGTTCTAGGTGGTTGCTAGGGTGTTGCGAGGGTATTCTAAGTGGTTGCTATGGTGTAGCTAGGCAGTTGTTATGGTGTTCCAGGTGGTTGCTAGGGTGTTGCTACGTGGTTGCTATGGAGTTCTAGGCAGTTGCTAGGGTGTTGCTAGGCAGTTGTTATGGTGTTCCAGGTGTTTGCTAGGGTGTTTCTAGGTGGTTGCTAGGGTATTCTAAGTGGTTGCTAGGATGTTGCTAGGTGGTTGCTATGGAGTTATAGGCAGTTGCTAGTGTGTTGCTAGGGTATTCTAGGTCGTTGCTAGGATGTTGCTAGGTGGTTGCTATGGAGTTATAGGTGGTTGCTAGGGTGTTGCTAGGCAGTTGTTATGGTGTTCCAGGTGGATGCTAGGGTGTTGCTAGGTGGTTGCTATGGTGTTCTAGGTGGTTGCTATGGTGTTGCTAGGTGGTTGCTAGGGTGTTGCCAGTATTTGCTATGGTGTTCCAGGTGGAAGCTAGTGTGTTGTAAGGTGGTTGCTATGGAGTACTAGGTTGTTGCTAGGGTGTTGCTAGGGGGTTGCTATGGAGTTCTAAGTGGTTGCTAGGGTGTTGCTAGGTGGTTGCTATTGAGTTTTAGGCGGTTGCTAGGGTGTTGCTAGGCAGTTGTTATGGTGTTCCAGGTGGTTGCTAGGGTGTTGCTAGGTCGTTGCTATGGTGTTCCATGTGGTTGCTAGGGTGTTGCTAGGCAGTCGTTATGGTGTTCCAGATTGTTGCTAGGTGGTTGCTATGGTGTTCCAGGTGGTTGCTAGGGTGTTGCTAGGTGGTTGCTATGGTGTTCTAGGTGGTTACTATGGTGTTGCTATGTGGTTACTATGGCATTATAGCCGGTTGCTAGGGTGTTGCCAGGCATTTGCTATGGTGTTCCAGGTGTTTGCTAGTGTGTTGTTAGGTGGTTGCTATGGAGTTCTAGGCCGTTGCTAGGGTGTTCTAGGTGGTTGCTAGGGTGTTGCTAGGGGGTTGCTATTGAGTTCTAGGCGGTTGCTAGGTCTTTACTGAGTCCAATGACGCGACCCATAGTTCTCTATGACAAACGGTTCAAAAGTTATGAAATATCAAACATCGGCCAATCAGGAAGGGGGGCAAGGCTGATCTACACCAATGGACAAAGGACTCTCTACTATGTCCAATGAGGCATTGTACAATTTGTGGGCAATTTTTCCCCATAGAGATGAATGGCAGAATGTTCAAATCTAGAGAGAGACCAGAGTACTGCTGCCAGAAGACAGGGCATTGTGACATCACAAGGGTGAGACGACAGAGCATTGTGACATCACAAGGGTGAACATTCCGCCATTCATTCCCTATGGGGAAAAATTGCCCACAAAAATTCAAATTTTTCAAAAACCGTGCAACCAATCTTTCCACAAAGTAATAGCACACCATTCCCGATCAAGCCGCTCGATTTGACATATTGCACGTGTATGTGGTACGAAAACTCTGGGAGGAGTAGCGGTCCAAAAAACAGGCGGAAAGAATAATAATAATAACTAGACAATTCCTGCAGAAATTGTGAAGTGTGGTTGCCGCCAACGCAAAGTCGACTTTGTGCTGAACAGAGTGAACAGTGCCTGTAGTATGAGCAGAGACAGAGTACTGTGTTTGTGCTATAACATCACGGCAACGAGCTGGTTTGCGACACATATATATATATATACAATATGAGCATAGAAAAAGATGAGATTTCAATTTCCCTTACCTGGACCAGTTGGATATCCAGAACTGTTTTGCTCTTGACGTCCACCATGTGTAATTACTGACCTTGCTACTGTGTCCTACAAAAATATTTGCAAGGACAGAGTATGTTTGCTGTTGTTAGTCTGGCCTCTCACCTGGGTCTAGTTCAGCAAGGTTGAAACCCTGAGCATCTATCTGCTCATGCTGGCATAGCACCTAGGATCATTGGGGCACGCAAGCTTTCCCACCACGTCAAGGTCACAGCAAAAGGGAAAGTTCTCACTCTCTCTACTCTGGTACATTCTGCCTTGGTGAGGCAGGTTATGCGAGTAGCAGAGGTGAGGCAATTTGACAGGATGGCAGAGATGTAGGTGATGCACTTGGTAGGTTTTTTTCAGGCAGTGATAAAGTAGGTCTTTGAGGGTAGGTAATGACTGTTTGCCCATCAATGGTGGCAAAGAGTCCATTTCTGGGCGGGAGTGGTTACTTGAGTTACAGAGTGAGAGACTGGCTGTAGCTGGTGAGGAGGTCTTTGAGCGTAGGGGATGAGGACTGACACTGCTGGCTTGAAAAGGCCCGCTCAGCAGTTCAGAAACCCCATTGCGCAAACAACCAAAAGGCTATGGAATAGCACACTTCTGAGCAGGTTTGTGGTTTGGGTGAGGAGGTCTTTGAGGTCAGGCAATGACGGTTTGCCCATCAATGGTGGCGAAGAGTCCATTTCTGGGCGGGAGTGGTTACTTGAGTTACAGAGTGTAGAGACTGGCTGTAGCTGGTGAGAAGGTTTTGAGCGTAGGGGATGAGGACTGACACTGCTGGCTTGAAAAGGCCCGCTCAGCAGTTCAGAAACCCCATTGCACAAACAACCAAAAGACCACAGAACAGTCCACTTCTGAGCAGGTTTGTGGTTTGGGTGAGGAGGTCTTTGAGGTTAGGCAATGACGGTTTGCCCATCAATGGTGGCGAAGAGTCCATTTCTGGGCGGGAGTGGTTACTTGAGCTACAGAACGTGAGACTGGCTGTAGCTGGTGAGGAGGTCGTTGAGCGTAGGGGATGAGGACTGACACTGCTGGCTTGAAAAGGCCCGCTCAGCAGTTCAGAAACCCCATTGCGCAAACAACCAAAAGGTTATTGAATAGCACACTTCTGAGCAGGTTTGTGGTTGGGTGAGGAGGTCTTTGAGGTCAGGCAATGACTGTTTGCCCATCAATGGTGGCGAAGAGTCCATTTCTGGGCGGGAGTGGTTACTTGAGTTACAGAGTGAGAGACTGGCTGTAGCTGGTGAGGAGGTCTTTGAGCATAGGGGATGAGGACTGACACTGCTGGCTTGAAAAGGCCCGCTCAGCAGTTCAGAAGCCCCATTGCGCAAACAACCAAAAGGCTATGGAATAGCACACTTCTGAGGAGGTTTGTGGTTTGGGTGAGGAGGTCTTTGAGGTTAGGCAATGACGGTTTGCCCATCAATGGTGGCGAAGAGTCCATTTCTGGGCGGGAGTGGTTACTTGAGTTACAGAGTGAGAGACTGGCTGTAGCTGGTGAGGAGGTCTTTGAGCGTAGGGGATGAGGACTGACACTGCTGGCTTGAAAAGGCCCGCTCAGCAGTTCAGAAACCCCATTGCGCAAACAACCAAAAGGCTATGGAATAGCACACTTCTGAGCAGGTTTGTGGTTTGGGTGAGGAGGTCTTTGAGGTTAGGCAATGACGGTTTGCCCATCAATGGTGGCGAAGAGTCCATTTCTGGGCGGGAGTGGTTACTTGAGTTACAGAGTGAGAGACTGGCTGTAGCTGGTGAGGAGGTCTTTGAGCGTAGGGGATGAGGACTGACACTGCTGGCTTGAAAAGGCCCGCTCAGCAGTTCAGAAACCCCATTGCGCAAACAACCAAAAGGCTATGGAATAGCACACTTCTGAGCAGGTTTGTGGTTTGGGTGAGGAGGTCTTTGAGGTTAGGCAATGACGGTTTGCCCATCAATGGTGGCGAAGAGTCCATTTCTGGGCGGGAGTGGTTACTTGAGTTACAGAGTGAGAGACTGGCTGTAGCTGGTGAGGAGGTCTTTGAGCGTAGGGGATGAGGACTGACACTGCTGGCTTGAAAAGGCCCGCTCAGCAGTTCAGAAACCCCATTGCGCAAACAACCAAAAGGCCACAGAGCAGTCCACTTCTGAGCAGGTTTGTGGTTTGGGTGAGGAGGTCTTTGAGGTTAGGCAATGACGGTTTGCCCATCAATGGTGGCGAAGAGTCCATTTCTGGGCGGGAGTGGTTACTTGAGTTACAGAGTGAGAGACTGGCTGTAGCTGGTGAGGAGGTCTTTGAGCGTAGGGGATGAGGACTGACACTGCTGGCTTGAAAAGGCCCGCTCAGCAGTTCAGAAACCCCATTGCGCAAACAACCAAAAGGCTATGGAATAGCACACTTCTGAGCAGGTTTGTGGTTTGGGTGAGGAGGTCTTTGAGGTTAGGCAATGACGGTTTGCCCATCAATGGTGGCGAAGAGTCCATTTCTGGGCGGGAGTGGTTACTTGAGTTACAGAGTGAGAGACTGGCTGTAGCTGGTGAGGAGGTCTTTGAGCGTAGGGGATGAGGACTGACACTGCTGGCTTGAAAAGGCCCGCTCAGCAGTTCAGAAACCCCATTGCGCAAACAACCAAAAGGCTATGGAATAGCACACTTCTGAGCACGTTTGTGGTTTGGGTGAGGAGGTATTTGAGGTCAGGCAATGACGGTTTGCCCATCAATGGTGGCGAAGAGTCCATTTCTGGGCGGGAGTGGTTACTTGAGTTACAGAGTGAGAGACTGGCTGTAGCTGGTGAGGAGGTCTTTGAGCGTAGGGGATGAGGACTGACACTGCTGGCTTGAAAAGGCCCGCTCAGCAGTTCAGAAACCCCATTGCGCAAACAACCAAAAGGCCACAGAGCAGTCCACTTCTGAACAGGTTTGTGGTTTGGGTGAGGAGGTCTTTGAGGGTAGGCAATGACGGTTTGCCCATCAATGGTGACGAAGAGTCCATTTCTGGGCGGGAGTGGTTACTTGAGTTACAGAGTGAGAGACTGGCTGTAGCTGGTGAGGAGGTCTTTGAGCGTAGGGGATGAGGACTGACACTGCTGGCTTGAAAAGGCCCGCTCAGCAGTTCAGAAACCCCATTGCGCAAACAACCAAAAGGCTATGGAATAGCACACTTCTGAGCAGGTTTGTGGTTTGGGTGAGGAGGTCTTTGAGGTTAGGCAATGACGGTTTGCCCATCAATGGTGGCGAAGAGTCCATTTCTGGGCGGGAGTGGTTACTTGAGTTACAGAGTGAGAGACTGGCTGTAGCTGGTGAGGAGGTCTTTGAGCGTAGGGGATGAGGACTGACACTGCTGGCTTGAAAAGGCCCGCTCAGCAGTTCAGAAACCCCATTGCGCAAACAACCAAAAGGCCACAGAGCAGTCCACTTCTGAACAGGTTTGTGGTTTGGGTGAGGAGGTCTTTGAGGGTAGGCAATGACGGTTTGCCCATCAATGGTGACGAAGAGTCCATTTCTGGGCGGGAGTGGTTACTTGAGTTACAGAGTGAGAGACTGGCTGTAGCTGGTGAGGAGGTCTTTGAGCATAGGGGATGAGGACTGACACTGCTGGCTTGAAAAGGCCCGCTCAGCAGTTCAGAAACCCCATTGCGCAAACAACCAAAAGGCCACAGAACAGTCCACTTATGAGCAGGTTTGTGGTTTTGGTGAGGAGGTCTTTGAGGTGAGACAATGACAGTTTGCCCATCAATGGTGGCGAAGAGTCCATTTCTGGGCGGGAGTGGGTACTTGAGTTACAGAGTGAGAAACTGGCTGTAGGTGGTGAGGAGGTCTTTGAGCATAGGGGATGACGACTTACACTGCTGGCTTGAAAAGGCCCTGTGATGGCTGCAGGCATCTTCTCCCATTTTTTCCCTCTCTTTTTTTTTTTAAGTCAAGAACTGTATTATTAATTTTTATAAAATCAGGAGTATACCAAAAAGACAAACTAAGAAGATACTGCCTTCTCCAGATAATCTACCCGGAACTCCAGAAAGACAATTCGAACCCCAACATGTCGCTGCGTGTTCAGCTCCTACGTGCGGTGAACAAAAAGTCCCTCCAGAGAACAAGGCCGACTCCTGGGCAGAATTCTCCACGGACGACGAGAACGTTATTCGGCGCTGCGTGTTCAGCTCCTCCAAACAACGAACCAATGCCCCCAGAAAATCCAACACAGGCAGCTGTCACAGTCCCGCTCAGCAGTTCAGAAATCGCATTGCGCAAGCAACCAAAAGGTTATGGAATAGACCACTTCTGAGCAGGTCTGTGGTTTGGGTGAGGAGGTCTTTGAGCGTAGGGGATGAGGACTGACACTGCTGGCTTGAAAAGGCCCGCTCAGCAGTTCAGAAACCCCATTGCGCAAACAACTAAATAGGTGGGAGTGGAGTTTGGGACCACAAATTAGTTGGAGTCAAGATTGCAGTTCAAAACACAGTAAATGGGACTATGATAGCTGTAATATGTGCGTAATAGCCCAGACTGTAGACATTGTTGTGGGCTTGAGATGTAAATGTGATCCAACAGTGTGTTCTTGTCAGTGGTGGCTGCCTTGACCAGTTGTGTATATCCTTTTGTGTTAAACAGTTCAGATATTGGCTTCTTTGAACTGGAAAGTAAATCCTCATTAAAATCTCCACAGACTATGATAGGCTGGTGATTCATAATTTCTAAAGACTCCAAAAGCGCCTGCAGGTTTGGTAGGAATTGCCGAAGATTGTAGTCCGGTGGTCTGTACACAGCAGTGATCAAAGCTTTGACAGGGGACTCAACCTTGACAACCACAAACTCTAGGTCGGTCACATTTTGCAGGTAGTGCATTTCACAAGCCTGGTAATGGTCTCTCACGTAGATAGCCACACCGCCACCAAGTCTTACTGCAATCTGAGGAAGGGTTGTGTACGACTGCTGTCTGTTGCGTTTGAACATGTTGTAACCATCCAACTGGAGACTTTCAGCAACGAAACAGCCAGAGAGGTGAGTTTCAGTAAAACATAGAACATCTGCAAGTCGCAACTCATGATGTCGTTTGATGTCCTGAATATGAGCCGGTAATCCTTCCGTGTTGTGGTGGACAATTTTTAATGTCTGTGCTTGGTTTGTAGACTGCACATAATTTAAGAGTGGCATAACACTGTCCAAAGAGGCTTTCTTCATGGATTCCAGGGAAGCTGTGATTGCAGGATCAGCAAATATCTTTCTCTCATTGAAGTCAATGATGTGCAAGCCATGTAGTGAAGTTGTTCTACTCAGAGCAACGTAGGCCATGCCTGATTCAAAGACCCGTTTCAATGAAACCACTGCAGATTGTGTTGTCATGCCTTGGACTTTGTGAGCTGTGCATGCATAAGCTAGCTTGAGGGGAAACTGCCTGCGAACCACTCTGTTGTTGCTCAGGTTTTCCTCTACCCTCTCTATGTACACCAAGTTCTCAGCACCACCAGATATTTTTTTACGGTATCTCTGTCCTGCATGTGCATTGTCCAGCACAAGCCCAAGCATGGTTACTGTAGTAGCATCTTTGTTTTTCTGAGTGACTATTGTACCAATCTTGCCAAACGTCCCATTAACTAGCCCATCTTCAACATCGATGTTCCTTGTGATCATGACACGGGCACCCTCTGCAACTTGTAGTGTGTCAAGCAGATCTTTTTTCTGTGCTTTACAAGGTTTTTGTTGTTTATTCATCTCTCCTGTATTTGGATCTCTCTTGTAATCCTCTGCATCTATGTTCGTAACATGGGAATGGAGAGCAGACACAGTTTTGGCATTGTGCTCAGCAACCTCTTTGTTAGTTGGAAAGATGTGAAGGACATCATTAGGGCAATGGGTGGGGTCGGTCACAGCCTGAGAAAGCAGAGCTTTGTCAGTGTCACTTAATGGATCTGTCTTTTCCTTGACTCTGATTCTATTCAAAAGCTCAGCAAATGCAGCATCATCTCTCTGTCGCATGATCTCGGTCAGCGTGATCATCTGAAAGTTGCTTTGCCAGAAGTCAACCGTATCCTCCTCAAGTAGGCAGAGTGGTTTACTTTTTCCCAGTGGGGGGAGCTGGTAAAAGTCTCCTACCGCTAGTACTGACATACCACCAAACGGTTTCTTACTGCCTTTGATTTGTTGCAATCTCCAGTTGACGTAGGCAAACAGGGGCTTTGAAATCATTGACACCTCATCAATAATGATAATCTCTGCATTTGACAGCTGTGCCCTCACTTCATCCAAGGCATTTCCTAGTCCTTGGTAGGGTGGCTTTAAGCTTCTTGGCAACTTAAAGAGGGAATGTAAAGTGTTGCCTGAAATGTTGTATGCTGCAGTGCCTGTAAATGCAGTCAGTAGAACAGTTGGCATGGATATGTCCACTTCCTCATACAGTCTGGGGAGTTGACGGAGTATCCTTGTTGCCTCACCATAGATGCACTTTATGAGGTGTGATTTGCCAGTGCCAGCACCACCAGTGACAAAGTAAAAGAACTGTTCAGGGTTTAAGCCACATACACGTTCAATACACCAGTCACGAACAGAGTAAAATATGGAAGCTTGTGTCCGGTTGAGGTTTTGACACATTGTGCGCAGTAAATCAGGGCTCATTGGCGGGGCCTTCACAGCCGGCATCACTCCACCAGTTTCATGATGGCTGTACTCTGGGACATCATCTTGTTCGTCCTCATTCAGGTCATCTTCGTTTCGTTCAGCGATACATTCCAACTGAACCAACTCACTTTCTGGTGCAAAGTTAGCCCATGCATCTTCAATAGGGCCATGCTTCATGAAGTCCTCCATGGCTTTGTCCACCGCTTTACTGTGTTTCTCAAATTTCTTTCTGTTGTGTGTAACAATTGCAGTCACGGGGCAGATAATGTCCAATCCAGGTAATGTCACACAGGCAGACTTGTAAAACTCTTGGTGTGTGGGGAAAGTGTTTGTTTTCAGTGATGACTCTGAGCGATGGGGGAGGTAGAGTTTAAGCAAGTTGCCGTAGAATTTCTCTGGTTGCTTCTTTTCCGAAAAGCGAGCATATCTGATAACTGCGGCCTTCCCTCTTGTGCGTTTCTGAATGACTCCCATGTCATTCAACAGCATAATACGCTTCTTGCCTTTTGCCTCCTTCCCATAGACAATCCTGTAATTGGATGCAAATTCAGCTAGACACATGTTTTCAAACTCTGGTGTTTCGGGTCTGGCTCTGTATTTGTCGGGAATACCTGACAAATACCACACATTCTCAGAATCTTCTGGTTTGTTCTGCAGCATGCCGAGCGGGAGACTCATTCTTAGTGCGTTCTCATCTGTTTGCAGGAACACAACATCACGTGAGCACATCTTCATTTTCAGGCTGCACGTACGCGCCACAGCCTCCTGAGCGCTGACTTCTCTGTGTTTTGAGTAGGCTTGAAGGATTTGTTTCATTTCCTCTCGTTCAGGCACACTTTCTGGGCCTAGGTCACTGATTATTTTTCCGAGATATTCACTCATCTCATGTTCTGGCTTGGTTATGTAGCTGAGCATGTACATGAGGAGAGCATACTCATCAAGAATGTACTGGATGTCCATGTTGGCATTCCAGGCTGTCAGCAAATGTGGATTGTAGTTATTCACCCAGCAGTCCTTAACTTCACGCTTCATTACAATGACGCTTGCATTCGTCATTTCCTCAACACACGAGCTGTACTCGTCGTAAGTCAAATTACACTGTGCCAGTAGCTGAGACAAGTTGTCCACTTGTGCTTTGGAGTCGTTCAGCAGATCCCACAGTGGTTTGAGTTTATTCATGGCTGCTTGTGTTGTCATTGTATGTCCTTTGCCATTTTGCTTTGCTCTTTTCATTGCTTTGTTTTTTGTTTTACTTGTACCTTCACCCTCGTCTTTGTCACTTTCTGGCTTCGGGTAAGTTATTCGTGTTTCTCGCATAGGTGGTTTTGGAAATCCAAATCTGCATGCCCTTTTACCTTTCTTGCAGGACTTGGAATGAGTTCTGCTGTGCATTTGAACCTCTGTGACTTTGCTGTGAAGTAACGGTTGTTTGTCTACGTCAGGCAACTGGCATGAGATGTAGCGGTCCACAAACTTGCATATTCTGTGGTCGGGGTCTTCTCCAAAGACCGGAGCTCCTTCTACCCAACACAGCATATGTATATGAGGGCTCCCTCTGGCCTGAAATTCTACCCGGTAAAAGAAATCGATAACCTGACCAATTGGATGAGCAGGAGACAGCAGCAGTTCTCTCATCAGAGCTTCAACTCGCTTGTCAAACATACGCATGGTGGTCACTGGGTTGCTTCTGAGAATGTCACATTTTTCAGCCCAGTCCAGCTCATCAAAATTCACCCGTTGACCTTGCTGCGATTTGATTGCAGTTATAAATTCCGGCCATCGGAATTCTGCGGCAGAGAAGGTCAGAAAAAAGGTAGGCGTCCCCAATTGTCTGACCATGGCAAACAAATCCTTAAGAGTTTTCTCCCAGTAAGCTGGAGTCCCTCTCAGTGGTTGCATGAATCTTGTTGCATCTCTGTTTCTCACCAGTCTCTCAACCTCACGCTTGTCCTGTAACATCTTATTGTTTATTTTGCGTCCATCCCGGGTAATGGGTTTACCTTTCCTTAACTGAATGGACATGCTGTTTTTGGCCATGTGTGTCTCTGTGACAAACTGTGCAAAGAACAGGTAGCTTTGGTCTCTTGCAAAACGATTGTCAACACAGAAAAGTCTTGCGTTGAAATACATGCTTGGGGATAGTTTGACTTTTCTTGCCGCATCCAATGTATTCTCTCCAGTAGGGAACTGAACAGGGAAGGCCATTGCTTCAAGTTTAGGGACCCTGAAGAAGCTGACAGGCTTGTTTCCTTGTGCAGGGGCAATGCTGAATATGCCATCACCATATGTCAATGTCTCGTGTCCAATGTCAGCTGGTTGCAAGCAACTATCTAGGCCCACTCCAGGTCTCAGTGCAGCTTGCTCATCCTCTGCACTAGGTGGTTGTTTATCCTGACTTTCATGTTGCTCGTTAGCAGATGTTGAGCTTGCATGCTGCACCTGCGATGGATTGACATTTTCAATACAGTCTTGTATCTCCATCATTTCGGTCTCATCACAACTGTCAAATTCCATGACATCATTTGTGTCTGGTTGATTTTGCTGTACGTTGCCATCAATGGGTGGGTCTTGTAGCAGGTCTTCAATAGTTTCATTATACATTGCTGCATTATGTCTGATTGAAATGTCTCTGTACTCAGGGTGTGTATCAATGAGTTTGGACAGGCCCGCTACTACATTTCTCATATTTACAGTGTGAAAGTGCTGATGGCCTTTGTAATTCACATGTCTTTTTAGCTTCACTCTATACAAATGGGATGAGCTGGGCAGCCTGGGTAAGGTGTTCACTGTGGTTTCCACCTCAGATGGCACACAGACGACAGCACCATGTACAGCTGTCTGTCGACCTTTAGGAAGTGTGACAATCTTGGCAAATGGCAGTATTTTCGCTAAGAGTTGTCTTTCCAGCACATTCAAATTGCAGAGTTCTGGGGGAATAGGTGCCAGCTCCAAGTTGTTCGCCACAGCTATGCATGATCTGTTTCCTGCCTTTAAATGGGAATCACAGGTGTAACAAATCCACTCCTTTCTCCTTTCATCAGGCACAGTGCATTGGTCAGGGCCTCCACATTGACGGTCACACTCATGAACATATTTCCCTGTCAAACAGGCAGCAACCTCACGTGGATTCTTCTTGTAATTAGCTCGATGGCAAAATCGCACTTGATTGGGGAAAAGGGTGCGATGACACATTGTGCATACAAAGGTTGGCCCAGCTTTAATGTGTTCCTGGAAAGTGGCTATAGCTCTCTGAAGTAACCTATTTTTTCATCAATGCACTTTTGAAGCATGACTTTATTCACCTCTCTGTATTTTATTCTTATTTTCAATGAACAGCGCAGCTTATGGGCCATCCTGAAATGTGAATCCGTTTTGTATCTCCTGGCCATGGATTCCTTCTGCTTCATTCTGAAATGTGAATCCGTTTTGTATCTCCTCGTCACGGATTCCTTCTGCTTCATCCGGAAATGTGGATCTGTTTTGTATCTCCACGTCACGGATTCCTTCCGCTTCATCCGGAAATGTGGATCTGTTTTGTATCTCCTCGTCATGGATTCCTTCTGCTTCATCCGGAAATGTGGATCTGTTTTGTATCTCCTCGTCATGGATTCCTTCTGCTTCATCCGGAAATGTGGATCTGTTTTGTATCTCCTCACCATGGATTCCTTCTTCTTTATCCTGAAATGTGAATCTGTTTTGTATCTCCTCGTAATGGATTCATTCATGTTTTCCTTCTTCTTTATCCAGAAATGTGTATCTGTTTTGTATCTCCTTGCCATGGATTCCTTCATGTTTTCCTTCTTCTTCACCCTGAAATCTACATCTCTTCTATATCTCTCTCTCTGAGATGTTTGTTTTTTATGAGTGGCAGATATCATTACACACAGCTGTGTGTCTTTTCTTTGTTTCTTCATTTGTTTTTTTCTTAGCCGTTTACTGAGTTTTTTAGATGTAACCTGTGTAGCCTCTGACACCACATGTGTGGACAGTGTATTGACTGACTGCAGAGAATGTTGGCTGGTTGTGAGTCCAGTGTCTGTTTCATGTTTGGCAGTTTGTGTCACCTTCACCTCCACAGGCCTTTTCTCTTGCAGGTTGTCAGATCGCACTTGTAGGGAAGGCAAACGATGTGACAGAGCCTTTGCATGTGCAAATGTCACCGGCATGAAGTCAAACTGTTTTCTGTCAATAGACCCACAATATAGCAAGGCATTCAACCGGTCAATCTTTTCAATTAGGTCATCCAAATGTGTAAAGGTCATCATTACAGCTTTTCCTCCAGGCACAGGTAGCCCATCAGCATTCTCTGTTATGAGAGTCAAACAGTCCATATCTCCCAGACTTGTCTCTGAACACGGCAATGGTATATGGTGATACTGTAAGCAGTGCATGTGTAACACCTGCAGACAGACACTGAAGTCTTGTGCGAAGATTTTGAAACCAATCCTCTGTGCCAGGATCTCCCTTGTCTCTCATGAATCCCATTTCCACTGAAGATCTCTGCACTCTGTACTCATGGTGCTCGGTTGTGACAGTGAGTGGCGTTTCCTCCAAGGTCAAGTAGTAGTTGCGGAACCTATTTTCACTTTTTAGCTGTTTTATAGTTTTCTTATACAGACTGTCTCCCTTGTCCAGTATCTTGTCAAGATCAGCCTCCTTTAAGTCATGACCCTCATTCTGGTGTGCTAGAAATGTCAGAGCCATGCATGTACACTGACGATTCCTTGACTCAGGCTCATAGTCACTATAATCCTGACTATGGGACGCCTGCACAGATATCACAGAGGGTGGTGGGGCGCCTGCTTCTTGTACAGTATCATGTTCAGAAATGCCTATGACCTGCACACTGCTGTTGACCTCTTGAACCTCCGGCTGTGCATGATATGGAGCTGTGCATGGGGATGACACCACAGGTGGACTACACACCTCCTGTTTACATTGCCTGTCACATACCTCCATGACTTGAATGCTCCTTTGTGGTTCTGGACCCTGAAACCGAGGGTCTGAAAGGTCCAACTTAGCCCAGCGTTGCTTTGCAGCCTCAGATCTCTTCCCCCGGCGTGGCATGATGTTATCACTAAATTATGTGATAGATAATTGACAGATCAGACAAGTTTTTCAATATTAACACCAACCAGGAAGTTATATAATCATCTTATTTGCCTTTAAATACTGTATCTAGTAATGAGCAGAGCAGTACCTGATGGACACAGCAGGGAAAACCAATAAACACTTTTGGATAAGTTTAATATTGTTTTAAGAGCAAATTAATGTTAGAATATGTTTTAAATGTTGTCAGACCCTTGTGTGATGAAATAAAGCCACTGCTGGTGACATTTGTAGTGCCCTATGAAATCCATTTTATTTTAATCTAAATTCCATGTTTACCATTGCAATTTTTCTGGATTCTGTGTATTATGGTTTAATCCCATTTTATCATCAAAAATTGCGTTTAATCAAATGGATTCATAAACATTAACAATGTAATAACAATTTATTATCCTTAATCAAGTGAAATATGACAATAAATATAACAATTAACACAACAATGCACAAAATAGCTTAATCCAAAACAAAACATTGCTAATTTTAGTCAATAAGTGCTGCACGAAAGAGCTTCACAATGAAAACATCTGAAAAAAAAAATCTGTTGTAGCAATGAACAAAATTTAAAGTACTGCTTAATGAACAGAGCTATCTGTGTCTAAGTTTTCCATCTCTCAGAGACATCTCCATTGAAATACATTGTCAGCCTCTTTGTGTTCAGCACAGTGAGTGTTGTAGCTAACTTAATAGGTTCCATGGTTAATTTATTATAATTCACTGAAAGCTGTTAAAAGTATATCTATATTATTTACAGTTAAGTTAAATAGAAATACATTCATTTGTATTACGTTTGATTGATATTGATTAGAGATGCATTTTTCTGTTGTATTGGAAAACGAATGGTTGAAAAACTGCAAGTACCAGAATTCCTTGCGGCAGAAAGAAAGTGTGACCGTTTTTTTGTTTTGATTTCATATGCGACTGAGACGTAAATACCAAGTGCATAGCCTAGCGCTAGTTTATTGTTTGTAAATATAAAATGTACGCCAACTGTTTTTCATTATAAAGAAAGCTTTCTTTTTCATATCCGACATACTGCTTATTTCGAAGGTAGTTATACTACAATGAGTGCCTCACGCTTGTCAGTGAGGAGTTTATTTTTCTAGGTTCGTTTATGTGTTGAACACAGTCGCGCGCACGTACAAAACCCCGCCACACACACAACTCCCCAAAACGGGGAAATGTTTCTCTTCCTCATTTTATTTAAGCAATATCATATGAGAGGGAGTGCTGTTATACTGTTTGCAGTAATTTATAACGGCTTTTGATTAATTTAACCAGAAACATGTTAAATTCCTAAAACCCAGAATTTTAATATTGGCTAGGTGATGAGTGACGGCGAACCTATCATAAAGCTAGCTGGCATGTTCAGAGAGTCTTGGAAAAATGCTATGTCTACACTACGTGACCGCGCCATTTTAGAAAACAAGACAGAGCTAGGGAGATTAATTTGATTGACTTATGGTTTTGAGTTATGGTTTATGTAGTTTTCTTAAATAATGTAATGACAAAAATGACCAAAATTGGTGCTGATTGTATAATATAAAACAAGAAGGAACTTTTTTTTTTGATAGAATCATTGGTTTCATGGAATTAACAACCAAAGCTTTTTGCTTAACAACGGTGCAAATAGGACTACCAACCAGAGTTTTTGTATTAACAATGGTAAAATAATATGCCCAAACGGCCGTGGAAGAATATTTCAATTTCAGGTGAAATCAATAAATACTAAAGTAACCATATATAGTCATTGTTGGTAACCCATTGTATAAGTGGAATAACCCCCTCCGGGCTGTCCTGTTATCGGAAATAATGTAGCCTACTTCAGTGGTATCACCCCATCGTACATTATTTTACAATAATGGGGCAGCCCGTCGTGGTTAATTCCTTACAGATAATAATTTTCCCAGTTGAAACAGCTCAAATGCTGACTTCTGTATAATACTAGTTACATACCTGTAACCACGCCTTTACCGAACTGTAGAGGGCAGAACTGGAACACTCTTTCTGCACCAACTGTAGTCCTTCTCCAATAACTCCTGAACTGGCCTGGGGCACAGTAAGAACATATGTGAATTCTTAAATTGGGTTACATTCCTCTTTGAAATAATTCAATGAATCTAATATAGTGAATCTCTTAATTATATTTATACAACGGCTTGGCTGAATACTCTATTCTGATTGGTCCACAGGTGGGCATTAATTCTCAGTAAAAGTACACCTCAGCCTTTTAACAGTTCTAAAATGAATGCACTACAAAATACAGCATTCTAAAGCAGTTAAAACAGCAACTTTTCTCTTTAGAATTTCAAATGTTTTTACATCCCCTCCCGTTTTCAATGACCAATTTCAAAAATGGCAACGTTGAATCACATTTCTATTTACTGCTGCTAGCTTTATTTCGGGTTGCCAATCATCCCGCAAAATATGGAACCGTCCCTTGCTTGGACAGTAGAACAGGCGTTCCATATTTAACTCATGGCTACGGGACACGTTTTCATCCATATCTTTCTGAAGGATTGCGTTTAAAATAACTGCTGTTTTGATTACAATTCTGTAGTTAGCTGGCTAGCTAGCCGGGATAACAAGCATGCCGTGAGACCATTCTGACCTAAAATCATAAAGCTAGCTGGCATGTTCAGAGGGTCTTGGAAAAATGCTATGTCTACACTGCGTGACTGCACCGGTTACCTCAGCGACACACCTTTAACTTACATTTACTATACATTTATTATGAGAGTGCAAAACTAAACATTCTTAGTTTGCGATAACTTCTATGGACCACTGTATCAATTCAACAGAATTCAGATGGGGCTGGGAGGGAACAAAAGCTCAAGAGAATAAATTGAGTGACTAACCCAAAGGCAAGGTTTATTAAAAGTAATAACAATAACACGCTCACACACACACAACACGGTCATTAACAAAAATCTCTGCGGTCTTTGCATGCTTTGCTCTCTCTCCCATTCACTTTCCATTGCATTTGGACTAACAAATGAGGCCATACAACATTTTCACACAAAACATTGCTGGGAATCACATCGTCAGCATGTTATTGGACAGGTGGGGCTCTACAGCAGTGAATGGCAACTCAGCCATTAGAAGGACACTCTTAGGCCTATATTACAATTACAACTGATAAAGCCACACACACACAGTGTCTTATGAAATAATTCATTTCAGAACTCAGAATTTCACTATATGTACTTGTGTAAACTTTCAAATTGGATAATGGTAATATAGGAAACAAACAGTGAGCTGTGGGGGTGGGGGCTCCCTCCTTACAAATACCTATCAAGAATAATGGCATGTGCCCAAATTCAGTTGCTTTGCATTTCCAACAATTTTTCAGTTTGCACCAGCTCACTGCATTTTAACAGTTCTAAAAATCAATGTGCAGCATAATCCAGCATTCTAAAGCAGGTTGGACAGAAATATTATTCTTTCTATTTTGAATTGTTGTTACATCCCCACCCCTTTTCAGTGTCCAATTTCACAATTGATGGCAACGTTGAATCATGGTTCTTGGTGGCTTCATTTAGGGTCACCAACTATCTCACAAAATACTGAATCATCCCTTATTTGGACAGTAGAATAGGCGTTCCATATTTAACTCCTGGCTACAGGACGCATTTTATTCCGTATCTTTGTAAATGATTGCGTTTGTAGTAACCATTGTTTTAGCTGCGATAACAAGAATGCTGTGAGACCATTTTGACCTAAAACCCAGCTAAATTTTAATATTGGCTAGGTGACAAGTGACGGTGAACCTATCATAAAGCTAGCTGGCATTGAAACCCGGTTTCAGAGGGTCTTAGAAAGACACTATGTCTACACTGCATGACCACGTTATTTTAAAAAGCAAAACAGGGAGGTGAATCTGATTGAGTTATGGAGTTATGCAGTTCTTTTAAATAATGCAATGGCAAAAATGACAAAAAATGGTGCTAATTGTATGGTATAAATCAAGAAGATGGCAACCAGAGGTTTTTGCTTAACAACGGTGCAAATAGAACTACCAATGCACCAGTGTTTTTGCATATCAACGGTCCATATAGAACTACCAACAAGAGTTTGCTCGACAACAGTAAAGTAATATGCCCAAAAGGCCGCTGAAAAATATTTCAGTTTCAGCTGATCAAGTCGGTAAAAATCAATAAATATAAAAGTAACCATATAGTCATTGTGGGTAACCCGTTATATAAGTGGAATAAACCCCTCATCGGCTTTGCCTCGGCCACATCACCAACCCCATCGCAGGCCTACATTATTTTCGAATAACAGGACAGCCCATCGTGGTTTATTCCTTGCATAAATTCAAAACTTTTAGCATACAAACTCTTTGGACAAATAGTGAAAAATATTCACATTGAAAATAGCTGCAAAATTGAATACCTCATAAAATGGCGATTAGAAGGTTTTAATGCTTTTTAAGGGCCTTAATTTTCGCTAAATTTATGTATTACCGTCGTGGTTTACTCCTTACAGATAATAATTTCCCCAGTTGACACAGCTAAAATGGTGACTGTATAATACTAACCTGCAACCACGCCTCCACCGAACTGTAGAGGGCAGAACTGGAACACTCTTTCTGCACCAACTGTAGTCCTTCTCCAGTAACTCCTGAACAGCCCTGGGGCACAGTAAGAACATATTGAATTCTTAAAATGGGTGACATTCCCCTTTAAAATAATTCAACGAATCTAATATAGTGAATCTCTTAATTATATTTATACAACGGATTGGCAGAATACTCTATTCTGATTGGTGCAAGGGTGGGCATTAATTCTCAGTAAAGGGACACATCGGCCTTTTAACAGTTCTAAAATCAATGTGCTACAAAATACAGCATTCTAAAGCAGTTAAAACTGCAATTTTGCTCTGTAGAATTTGAATTATTGTTACAACAAAAATGACCAAAATTGCTGCTAATTGTATGGTATAAAACGAGAAGGAACTAGTTTTTCTTGACAGAATCGTTGTTTTTATAGAATTAACGACCAGAGGTTTTTTTAACAACGGTGCTTAAGTCGATAAAAATCTATAAATACTCAAGTAACCATGTATAGTCATTGTTGGTAACCCATTGTATATGTGCAATAAACCCCTCCGGGCTGCCCCGTTATCGGAAAATAACGTAGCCTACTTCGGTGGTACCACCCCGTCGTACATTATTTTACAATAAGGGGACAGCCCGTCGTGGTTTATTCCTTACAGATAATAATTTTCCCAGTTGAAAGTCCGTATAATACTAATTACATAGCCTACCTGTAACCGCGCCTCTACCGAACTGTAGAGGGCAGAACTGGAACACTCTTTCTGCGCCAACTGTAGTCCTTCTCTGAATGGCCAGCCAACTCTGGAAAAAAACTGGAGCAGTACTCTGCAACAACTATTGTCCTCTAATCACAATCACACCTTCAGTCCCCTTCTGATCTAAATATTCTTGATATACTTACCACAATTAAATGCAACTAATCGTTACACAAAGTACAGACCTGTTGTGATGAAACAAGACAGTTGTGGAATGTGGGGTCAATAAACAGGGAGATCTTCTATATCAACCTGAAATAGAGAGGACAATCGAAAAATGTATTTCCGGAAATTAACATAAGCACTGTGATTAAAATACCAGTTTAGCCTTAAATTAACGTATTGTGGACGGCAATTGTACATATATGGAATATTAATGTGATATATTGGCTGTTTTTTGTGGCCTTTCAGCTCGCGCTTTCAAAATTCCATCAATGATAAGATCGGGACTGTGAAGTTTAGGTAGCAATCAACAAGGCTGAATCCTTCTGACGTAATTCACACAGCAAATACTTTCGGATCGCCCAGTTTCACTCATTGTGGCCAAGCGATAACGTTTCAGAAAATATATAACTTTAAAAGATTGAATTCAATCTTCTACTGGGACTTTTGCCGTTTACTGAGGGTGTGACAAAAGGTCGGTGTCGCTGACTATGATCGAATGTTTTTTACATTTATCGTTCGATTGAGCAAGTAGCCTACCGTACAGGGGTTAGTGCTGTCCGATTGTGCTAGCTACTTCGCATTAACCTTGTGCGGCGATCAGTAAAGGCTAACAGCACAGTAGCACACAAGCTAACTTGTCACTTCTATCACCACTGTAATTAACTGAAAAAGGCGACGAACGACCTTTTCTGTGAGAAATGTATTGTCGAGCTCACGCGCATACACAGCTGGCGACATTCTAAAGCTCCATGTTGCCCGCCCTACCTACACAAAAGTTTTCAGCATCAACTTGCTTCATTTTCCATATCATATTAGTAAATGGCTACACATGTCATGCAACGTGCAAGCAGTTGGCTATCTCCCTGGATATTAATTACATGTTTTAACAGAAAATAAAATAATGAATGCTAGTTTATCCCCAAAAAATAGCTGTACAAAAAATAAATGTCGTGGTCACGATAGCCGTCATAGGTTTCTTCGGTTAAATGAATTCGCATAATAAAATTAACCAAACACGGGCTTACATTTTCTGAACCTCGGTGATAGTGGTGTAAGTAGACTTCTAGCGCTAGCCATCGGTACGCTATCAACACAACGCACACAGCACCCGTCATATACGCTGATATGCACTTACAGCCAGCCATCGCTACAAAAGTCTTATTAGCAAACCTTCTGCCAAAGGACAAATCTCTGATCACTACGATACTAATGAATTAGTTGTTCAGTCCAACTGTTCGCCGTTAGCCGGAACGTTAGCTAACCTAGCTAGCTAATAGGTAGGGCTACACGTGTCAGGCAACGTGCAAATACTAGTTGGCTATGTCCCCTGGATATTAATTAAATATATTTAACAGAAAATAAAATAAGGAATGTAATTTTATCCACAAAAATAGCTATGTGTTGTGGTCACGATCGCCGGCGTAGAAACCTTCAGTTAAAGGAATTCGCATAATAATAAAATTAACCAAACATGGGCTTACATTTTCTGAACCTCCGTTATATAGTGGTGTCAGTAGACTAGGACTAGCCATCGGTACGCTTATCAACACGCTTCGTCATATACGCTGATATGCACTTACAGCTAGCTACCGCTACAGCATTTTTTGTCTGAAAACGAAAGTCTTAGCAAACCTTCTGCCAAAGGACAAATCTATAATCACTACAATACTAATGAATTAGATGTGCAGTCCAATTGTTCGCCGTTAGCCGGCACGTTAGCTAACCTAGCTAGGTAATAGGTAGGGATAATGTACCTGGTTAGCTAGTGTTAGCTGACGCAGAACCGGGAGTCGGCCAACTAACATTACCGTCTTTTCTCTTTCTTACCTAGACAAGATTAAATGTATGTATGAAAACGAAAGTCTTACCAAACCTTCTGCCAAAGGACGATACAAAATGTGAGCAAAATAGATGAATGTATGAAGATTTTGATCGCAGGCTTTCGCTAGTTAACCGTCTCTCTTGGAATACCAAGTGAATTGGTGACGTGCTATTCAACTCTCAGAGCTTTAGTACACTGCGGCACTTTGATGAGAGGTCAAGGTGATTCCGCGGTGTTCATTTTTAACTGGACACAATTTTGTTTTGACTGGCGCGGTGTTTATTTTTAACTGGAGACACTTTTGTGTGGACTGTAGCCTATATTCCACTTCTGTGTGATGGAGTACATTGCAGGAAAAATGTAAGAAATTATTTTATTTAAAGAATAATAACTTCGGGGCACAGGACGGATTCCGAACAAGGCAGATCTGCGTCTTGAGAGAGAGAGAGAGAGAAAGAGAGAGCGAGAGAGAGACCTCCCATTGTGTTAGGGAGATTAAACGATAAATGCGATTTTTAAAAATCCGTTTTAATCACTAAGCAGTAGCGGAAACTTCCCTAGATTTTCCTTGAGTATCAATACAATGAATCCACAAAAATAAGCTACTCGCTTAAACTCCCAAAATAGGCAGTTTTAGCGAGTAGCCTAGGCATTATAGCCTACATTTATTTTCATTTATAGTACGAAATTGTGCACATTTTTAATCAACATTATTTACGGACACTTGCACTTCTTTGTCCGCACTCGTATTCATGGAAAACATCTGCAATGCATAGATTGTAAACAGTCTTGAAGTGCAGGTTTTGTTTTTGCTAGTTATTCTGAAAGTTAACACGGTATATAACAGACTTGTGTATTTTGTTTGTTAAGTGTAGACTACTTGGTGATTAAAACGGATTTTTAACGGATAAATTGAATTTATGATCTAATCTCCCTAATAAGGTACGAAGACGCTGTGTGTTAGGCTACTTGATTAGTCCGATGGTCGGCAAATTAATGAAAACAGGTTTAGATCAATGATTAGTTTAAAGGAAAGTTTTGTGCCCCACCAATTTTCACTTCAGTCGCCGCATATTGATTTTTAAAAAGTGGCTGGTAAAAAAGGTGAGAATGTACCAGACACAGTGGCTAGTGCATAAAAAAAGTTAAAACTGGTCCCCTCACCGCTCTGGGAGCTGGAATCAGCGCGCTCCGAATGGTGAGGTGCGAGCTGGGAGCTACGTTCTGAGAGGTGGAGCTGGGACGAGCGAGCAACGACGTGGGAGCTCCGAGCTCAACCTGCGAGGTGCGACCCCGGATCAGCAAGCGGGGAACTTGGAGCTACGAGCTCGCAGTTCGCAATTGAGGATTGAACTTTTACTGCCCTGCGGGAAAATCGCAAGAAGCAGTAGCAACAGCTGGTAGGCAGGCCCCCTGCTTCGGTCGCACACAGCACCGTGTTTTGTTGTTGGCTCTAGGCACATTGCATCTTGTTTTCTTGTTGATGTTTATTTTTACGAACAGCCGAATAATAGTAAGTGTAGCTACGTTTTTTTAAAGGCTAATGAACTGATCTAGGCTAGTTTAGTTACGCCAGTCACAGCCAATGGAAGAGTGCGCCACAGGTTTATTTTATCAATCAAATGTTTTTTGATACGGAATTCTATTCCTGGACCTGGGTCCGATTGATATTCTAAAAAATGCATGCATTCAGTTCAGTTAGCGTTCAGTTCAAATCTATTTTTCTACAGTCTATGGTTCAAACATTGCAATCCGTTGCCCTTGTCAAGTGAGTGGATAATGATAACACTAATGTGAAAACGATCTGTAATTTGGTAATGAAATGTTAAATGCTCCCGATTCGAAAATTCCGGTCCACCTTAAATCTGTTGTGGCATATGATTGGATTGTTTCGCGGTCTTCCCTAGGTGTTTACAAAAAGGTTATAATTTGCTTTTAAAAGTGTCGCAAATCAACTCGTTGCCATGATGTTATAGCACATACACAATACTCTTTCTCTGCTCATACTACAGACACTGTTCACTCTTCAGCACAAAGTCGACTTTGCATTGGCGGCAACCACAATTCACAATATCTGCAGGAATTGTGTAGTTATAAAGTCTACAGACAATGATGTTTTCAGTGTAAACATTTTTATTTGTGATTACCGCCAGCTAGTGGATTGTGTCCTGAACTGATACCATGTTCTTGACCTGAAATCAGATGAAAAATTAAAAGCTAGTGTGTTGCTAGGTGGTTGCTATGGTGTTGTATGCAGTTGCTATGGTGTTCGCAGTGGTTGCTAGGGTGTTGCTAGGTAGTTGCTATGGTGTTTTATGTGGTTGCTAGGGTGTTTCTAGGAAGTTGATATGGTGTTGCTAGGGTGTTACTATACTGTTCTAGGTGGTTGCTAGGGTGTTCTAGGTGGTTGCTATGGAGTTATAGGCGGTTGCTAGGGTGTTGCTAGGCAGTTGTTATGGTGTTCCAGATTGTTGCTAGGGTGTTGCTAGGTGGTTGCTATGGTGTTCCAAGTGGTTGCTAGGGTGTTGCTAGGTGGTTGCTATGGAGTTCTAGGTGGTTGCTAGGGTGTTATACCTGGTTGCTAGGGTGTTGCTAAGCATTTGCTATGGTGTTCCAGGTGGTTGCTAGGGTGTTGCTAGGCGGTTGCTATGGTGTTCCAGGTGGTTGCTAAGGTGTTGCTGGGTGGTTGCTATGGAGTTCTAGGTGGTTGCTAGGGTGTTGCTAGGGTATTCTAGGTGGTTGCTAGGATGTTTCTAGGTGGTTGCTATGGAGTTATAGGCGGTTGCTAGGGTGTTGCTAGGCAGTTGTTATGGTGTTCCAGATTGTTGCTAGGGTGTTGCTAGGTGGTTGCTATGGTGTTCCAAGTGGTTGCTAGGGTGTTGCTAGGTGGTTGCTATGGAGTTATACCTGGTTGCTAGGGTGTTGCTAAGCATTTGCTATGGTGTTCCAGGTGGTTGCTAAGGTGTTGCTAGGTGGTTGCTATAGAGTTTTAGGGGGTTGCTAGGGTGTTCTAGGTGGTTGCTAGGGTGTTGCTAGGTGGATGCTATGGAGTTCTAGGTGGTTACTATTGTGTTGCTAGGTGGTTGCTATGGAGTTATAGCCGGTTGCTAGGGTGTTGCTAGGTGGATGCTATGGAGTTCTAGGTGGTTACTATTGTGTTGCTAGGTGGTTGCTATGGAGTTATAGCCGGTTGCTAGGGTGTTGCTAGGCATTTGATGTTTGAGGCAGTTGCTAGGGTGTTGCTAGGTGGTTCTATGGAGTTCTAGGTGGTTTCATGGAATTCTAGGCGGTTGCTAGGGTGGTGCTAGGTGGTTGCTATGGAGTTTCAGGTGGTTGCTACGGCATTGCTAGGTGGTCGCTAGGATATTCTAAGTGGTTGCTAGGATGTTGCTCGGTGGTTGCTATGGAGTTATAGGCGGTTGCTAGGGTGTTGCTAGGTGGTTCTATGGAGTTCTAGGTGGTTTCATGGAATTCTAGGCGGTTGCTAGGGTGGTGCTAGGTGGTTGCTATGGAGTTTCAGGTGGTTGCTACGGCATTGCTAGGTGGTCGCTAGGATATTCTAAGTGGTTGCTAGGATGTTGCTTGGTGGTTGCTATGGAGTTATAGGCGGTTGCTAGGGTGTTGCTAGGCAGTTGTTATGGTGTTCCAGGTGGTTTCTAGGGTGTTGCTAGGTGATTGCTATGGTGTTGCTAGGTAGTTGCTATGGAGTTATAGGCGGTTGCTAGGGTGTTGCTAGGCATTTGCTATGGTGTTCCAGGTGGTTGCTATGGAGTTCTAGGCGGTTGCTAAGGTGTTCTAGGTGGTTGCTAGGGGGTTGCTATGGAGTTCTAGGTGGTTGCTAGGGTGTTATACCTGGTTGCTAGGGTGTTGCTAGGGTGTTACTATACTGTTCTAGGTGGTTGCTAGGGTGT
This sequence comes from Anguilla anguilla, assembly GCF_013347855.1. Taxonomy (NCBI): domain Eukaryota; kingdom Metazoa; phylum Chordata; class Actinopteri; order Anguilliformes; family Anguillidae; genus Anguilla; species Anguilla anguilla. Next base: position 25,816,856 of record NC_049205.1, on the reverse strand, counting down.
TCTAGGTGGTTGCTATGGAGTTATAGGCGGTTGCTAGGGTGTTGCTAGGCAGTTGTTATGGTGTTCCAGATTGTTGCTAGGGTGTTGCTAGGTGGTTGCTATGGTGTTCCAAGTGGTTGCTAGGGTGTTGCTAGGTGGTCGCTAGGATATTCTAAGTGGTTGCTAGGATGTTGCTCGGTGGTTGCTATGGAGTTATAGGCGGTTGCTAGGGTGTTGCTAGGCAGTTGTTATGGTGTTCCAGGTGGTTGCTAGGGTGTTGCTAGGTCGTTGCTAAGGTGTTCCATGTAGTTGCTAGGGTGTTGCTAGGCAGTTGTTATGGTGTTCCAGATTGTTGCTAGGGTGTTGCTAGCTGGTTGCTATGGTATTCCAGGTGGTTGCTAGGGTGTTGCTAAGTGGTTGCTATGGTGTTCTAGGTGGTTACTATGGTGTTGCTAGGTGGTTGCTATGGCGTTATACCCAGTTGCTAGGGTGTTGCCAGGCATTTGCTATGGTGTTCCAGGTGTTTGCTAGTGTGTTGTTAGGTGGTTGCTATGGAGTTCTAGGCCGTTGCTAGGGTGTTCTCGGGTGTTGCTAGGGGGTTGCTAGGGGGTTGCTATTGAGTTCTAGGCGGTTGCTAGGTCTTTACTGAGTCCAATGACGCGACCCATAGTTCTCTATGACAAACGGATCAAAAGATATGGAATATCAAACATCGGCCAATCAGGAAGGGGGGCGAGGCTGATCTACACCAATGGACATGGGACTCTCTACCATGGCCAATGAGGCATTGCACAATTTGTGGACATTTTTTCCCTATAGAGATGAATGGCAGAATGTTCAAATCTAGAGAGAGACCAGAGTACTGCTGCTAGAAGACAGACCATTGTGACATCACAAGGGTGAGAAGACAGAGCATTGTGACATCACAAAGGTGAACATTCCGCCATTCATTCTCTATGGGAAAAATTGCCCACAAAAATTCAAATATTTCAAAAACCGTCCACCCAAACTTTCCACAAAGTAATAGCACACCATTCCCGATCAGGCCGCTCGATTTGACATATTGCACATGTATGTGGTGCGAAAACTCTGGGAGGAGTAGCGGTCCAAAAAATGGGTGGAAAGATAGAATAATAAAAATAATAATATGTGCAATAATAATAGTGTAGTTGCCCTAAGGCAACCACACTAATAATAATATGTGCAATAATAATAGTGTAGTTGCCCTAAGGCAACCACACTAATAATAATAGTGTGCTTGCCTAAGGCAACCACACTAATAATATGTGCAATAATAATAGTGTAGTTGCCCTAAGGCAACCACACTATTAACTAGACAATTCCTGCAGAAATTGTGAAGTGTGGTTGCCGCCAACGCAAAATCGACTTTGTGCTGAACGGAGTGAACAGTGGTAGGTAGTTGCTATGATGTCTGAGGCAGTTGCTAGGGTGTTGCTAGGTGGTTCTATGGAGTTCTAGGTGGTTTCATGGAATTCTAGGGCGGTCGCTAGGGTGGTGCTAGGTGGTTGCTATGGAGTTTCAGGTGGTTGCTATTGAGCTCCAGGTGGTTGCTAGGGTATTCTAAGTGGTTGCTAGGATGTTGCTAGGTGGTTGCTATGGAGTTATAGGCGGTTGCTAGGGTGTTGCTAGGCAGTTGTTATGGTGTTCCAGGTGGTTGCTAGGGTGTTGCTAGGTGGTTGCTATGGTGTTGCTAGGTGGTTGCTATGGAGTTCTAGGTGGTTGCTTGGGTGTTGCGAGGCATTTGCTATGGTGTTCCAGGTGGTTGCTAGTGTGTTGTTAGGTGGTTGCTATGGAGTTTTAGTTGGTTGCTAGGGTGTTGCTAGGGCGTTGCTATGGTGTTCCAGGTGGTTGCTAGGGTGTTGCTAGGTGGTTGCTATGGTGTTCTAGGTGGTTGCTATGGTGTTGCTAGGTGGTTGCTATGGCGTTATAGCCGGTTGCTAGGGTGTTCCCAGGCATTTGCTATAGTGTTCCAGGTGTTTGCTAGTGTGTTGTTAGGTGGTTGCTATGGAGTTCTAGGCCGTTGCTAGGGTGTTGCTAGGGGGTTGTTATGGAGTTCTAGGCGGTTGCTAGGTCTTTACTGAGTCCAATGACGCGACCCATAGTTCTTTATGACAAACGGTTCAAAAGTTATGAAATATCAAACATCGGCCAATCAGGAAGGGGGGCAAGGCTGATCTCCACCAATGGACAAAGAACTCTCTACTATGTCCAATGAGGCATTGCACAATTTGTGGGTAATTTTTCCCCATAGAGATGAATGGCACAATGTTCAAATCTAGAGAGAGACCAGAGTACTGCTGCTAGAAGACAGGGCACTGTGACATCACAAGGGTGAACATTCCGCCATTCATTCCCTATGGGGAAAAATTGCCCACAAAAATTCAAATTTTTAGAAAAACCGTGCAACCAATCTTTCCACAAAGTAATAGCACACCATTCCCGATCAAGCCGCTCGATTTGACATATTGCACGTGTATGTGGTGCGAAAACTCTGGGAGGAGTAGCGGTCCAAAAAACAGGCAGAAAGAATAATAATAATAATATGTGCAACTAGACAATTCCTGCAGAAATTGTGAGGTGTGGTTGCCGCCAACGCAAAGTCGACTTTGTGCTGAACGGAGTGAACAGTGGTAGGTAGTTGCTATGAAGTCTGAGGCAGTTGCTAGGGTGTTGCTAGGTGGTTCTATGGAGTTCTAAGTGGTTTCATGGAATTCTAGGCGGTCGCTAGGGTGGTGCTAGGTGGCTGCTATGTAGTTTCAGGTGGTTGCTATTGAGCTCCAGGTGGTTGCTAGGGCATTGCTAGGTGGTTGCTAGGGTATGCTAAGTGGTTGCTAGGATGTTGCTAGGTGGTTGCTATGGAGTTCTAGGCGGTTGCTAGGGTGTAGCTAGGCAGTTGTTATGGTGTTCCAGGTGGTTGCTAGGGTGTTGCTAGGTGGTTGCTATGGAGTTATAGCCGGTTGCTAGGGTGTTGCTAGGCATTTGCTATGGAGTTATAGGCAGTTGCTAGGGTGTTGCAAGGGTATTCTAGGTGGCTGCTAGGATGTTGCTAGGTGGTTGCTATGGAGTTATAGGCAGTTGCTAGGGTGTTGCTAGGCATTTGCTATGGAGTTATAGCTGGTTGCTAGGGTGTTGCTAGGCATTTGCTATGGTGTTCCAGGTGGTTGCTAGTGTGTTGTTAGGTGGTTGCTATGGAGTTCCAGGTGGTTGCTAGGGGGTTGCTAGGGTATTCTAAGTGGTTGCTAGGATGTTGCTAGGTGGTTGCTATGGAGTTATAGGTGGTTGCTAGGGTGTTGCTAGGCAGTTGTTATGGTGTCCCAAGTGGTTGCTAGGGTGTTGCTAGGTGGTTGCTATGGTGTTCCAGGTGGTTGCTAGGGTGTTGCTAGGTGGTTGCTATGGAGTTCTAGGTGGTTGCTAGGGTGTTGCTAGGTGGTTGCTATGGAGTTCTAGGCGGTTGCTAGGGTGTTGCTAGGTGGTTGCTATGGAGTTCTATGTGGTTGCTAGGGTGTTGCTAGGGTATTCTAGGTGGTTGCTAGGGTGTTGCTAGGTGGTTGCTAGGGTGTTGCTAGGTGGTTGCTATGGTGTTCCAAGTGGATGCTAGGGTGTTGCTAGGGGGTTGCTATTGAGTTCTAGGCGGTTGCTAGGTCTTTACTGAGTCCAATGACGCGACCCATAGTTCTCTATGACAAACGGTTCAAAAGTTATGAAATATCAAACATCGGCCAATCAGGAAGGGGGGCAAGGCTGATCTACACCAATGGACAAAGGACTCTCTACTATGTCCAATGAGGCATTGTACAATTTGTGGGCAATTTTTCCCCATAGAGATGAATGGCAGAATGTTCAAATCTAGAGAGAGACCAGAGTACTGCTGCTAGAAGACAGGGCATTGTGACATCACAAGGGTGAGAAGACAGAGCATTGTGACATCACAAGGGTGAACATTCCGCCATTCATTCCCTATGGGGAAAAATTGCCTACAAAAATTCAAATATTTCAAAAACCGTCCACCCAAACTTTCCACAAAGTAATAGCACACCATTCCCGATCAGGCCGCTCGATTTGACATATTACACATGTATGTGGTGCGAAAACTCTGGGAGGAGTAGCGGTCCAAAAAATGGGTGGAATAATAATAATAATAATAAATAAATAATATGTGCAATAATAATAGTGTAGTTGCCCTAAGGCAACCACACTAATAATAATAGTGTGCTTGCCTAAGGCAACCACACTAATAATATGTGCAATAATAATAGTGTAGTTGCCCTAAGGCAACCACACTAATAACTAGACAATTCCTGCAGAAATTGTGAAGTGTGGTTGCCGCCAACGCAAAATCGACTTTGTGCTGAACGGAGTGAACAGTGGTAGGTAGTTGCTATGATGTCTGAGGCAGTTGCTAGGGTGTTGCTAGGTGGTTCTATGGAGTTCTAGGTGGTTTCATGGAATTCTAGGCAGTCGCTAGGGTGGTGCTAGGTGGTTGCTATGGAGTTTCAGGTGGTTGCTATTGAGCTCCAGGTGGTTGCTAGGGTATTCTAAGTGGTTGCTAGGATGTTGCTAGGTGGTTGCTATGGAGTTATAGGCGGTTGCTAGGGTGTTGCTAGGCAGTTGTTATGGTGTTCCAGGTGGTTGCTAGGGTGTTGCTAGGTGGTTGCTATGGTGTTGCTAGGTGGTTGCTATGGAGTTCTAGGTGGTTGCTTGGGTGTTGCGAGGCATTTGCTATGGTGTTCCAGGTGGTTGCTAGTGTGTTGTTAGGTGGTTGCTATGGAGTTCTAGGTGGTTGCTAGGGTGTTGCTAGGGCGTTGCTATGGTGTTCCAGGTGGTTGCTAGGGTGTTGCTAGGTGGTTGCTATGGTGTTCTAGGTGGTTGCTATGGTGTTGCTAGGTGGTTGCTATGGCGTTATAGCCGGTTGCTAGGGTGTTCCCAGGCATTTGCTATAGTGTTCCAGGTGTTTGCTAGTGTGTTGTTAGGTGGTTGCTATGGAGTTCTAGGCCGTTGCTAGGGTGTTGCTAGGGGGTTGTTATGGAGTTCTAGGCGGTTGCTAGGTCTTTACTGAGTCCAATGACGCGACCCATAGTTCTTTATGACAAACGGTTCAAAAGTTATGAAATATCAAACATCGGCCAATCAGGAAGGGGGGCAAGGCTGATCTCCACCAATGGACAAAGAACTCTCTACTATGTCCAATGAGGCATTGCACAATTTGTGGGTAAATTTTCCCCATAGAGATGAATGGCACAATGTTCAAATCTAGAGAGAGACCAGAGTACTGCTGCTAGAAGACAGGGCACTGTGACATCACAAGGGTGAACATTCCGCCATTCATTCCCTATGGGGAAAAATTGCCCACAAAAATTCAAATTTTTAGAAAAACCGTGCAACCAATCTTTCCACAAAGTAATAGCACACCATTCCCGATCAAGCCGCTCGATTTGACATATTGCACGTGTATGTGGTGCGAAAACTCTGGGAGGAGTAGCGGTCCAAAAAACAGGCAGAAAGAATAATAATAATAATATGTGCAACTAGACAATTCCTGCAGAAATTGTGAGGTGTGGTTGCCGCCAACGCAAAGTCGACTTTGTGCTGAACGGAGTGAACAGTGGTAGGTAGTTGCTATGAAGTCTGAGGCAGTTGCTAGGGTGTTGCTAGGTGGTTCTATGGAGTTCTAAGTGGTTTCATGGAATTCTAGGCGGTCGCTAGGGTGGTGCTAGGTGGCTGCTATGTAGTTTCAGGTGGTTGCTATTGAGCTCCAGGTGGTTGCTAGGGCATTGCTAGGTGGTTGCTAGGGTATGCTAAGTGGTTGCTAGGATGTTGCTAGGTGGTTGCTATGGAGTTCTAGGCGGTTGCTAGGGTGTAGCTAGGCAGTTGTTATGGTGTTCCAGGTGGTTGCTAGGGTGTTGCTAGGTGGTTGCTATGGAGTTATAGCCGGTTGCTAGGGTGTTGCTAGGCATTTGCTATGGAGTTATAGGCAGTTGCTAGGGTGTTGCAAGGGTATTCTAGGTGGCTGCTAGGATGTTGCTAGGTGGTTGCTATGGAGTTATAGGCAGTTGCTAGGGTGTTGCTAGGCATTTGCTATGGAGTTATAGCTGGTTGCTAGGGTGTTGCTAGGCATTTGCTATGGTGTTCCAGGTGGTTGCTAGTGTGTTGTTAGGTGGTTGCTATGGAGTTCCAGGTGGTTGCTAGGGGGTTGCTAGGGTATTCTAAGTGGTTGCTAGGATGTTGCTAGGTGGTTGCTATGGAGTTATAGGTGGTTGCTAGGGTGTTGCTAGGCAGTTGTTATGGTGTCCCAAGTGGTTGCTAGGGTGTTGCTAGGTGGTTGCTATGGTGTTCCAGGTGGTTGCTAGGGTGTTGCTAGGTGGTTGCTATGGAGTTCTAGGTGGTTGCTAGGGTGTTGCTAGGTGGTTGCTATGGAGTTCTAGGCGGTTGCTAGGGTGTTGCTAGGTGGTTGCTATGGAGTTCTAGGTGGTTGCTAGGGTGTTGCTAGGGTATTCTAGGTGGTTGCTAGGGTGTTGCTAGGTGGTTGCTAGGGTGTTGCTAGGTGGTTGCTATGGTGTTCCAAGTGGATGCTAGGGTGTTGCTAGGGGGTTGCTATTGAGTTCTAGGCGGTTGCTAGGTCTTTACTGAGTCCAATGACGCGACCCATAGTTCTCTATGACAAACGGTTCAAAAGTTATGAAATATCAAACATCGGCCAATCAGGAAGGGGGGCAAGGCTGATCTACACCAATGGACAAAGGACTCTCTACTATGTCCAATGAGGCATTGTACAATTTGTGGGCAATTTTTCCCCATAGAGATGAATGGCAGAATGTTCAAATCTAGAGAGAGACCAGAGTACTGCTGCTAGAAGACAGGGCATTGTGACATCACAAGGGTGAGAAGACAGAGCATTGTGACATCACAAGGGTGAACATTCCGCCATTCATTCCCTATGGGGAAAAATTGCCTACAAAAATTCAAATATTTCAAAAACCGTCCACCCAAACTTTCCACAAAGTAATAGCACACCATTCCCGATCAGGCCGCTCGATTTGACATATTACACATGTATGTGGTGCGAAAACTCTGGGAGGAGTAGCGGTCCAAAAAATGGGTGGAATAATAATAATAATAATAAATAAATAATATGTGCAATAATAATAGTGTAGTTGCCCTAAGGCAACCACACTAATAATAATAGTGTGCTTGCCTAAGGCAACCACACTAATAATATGTGCAATAATAATAGTGTAGTTGCCCTAAGGCAACCACACTAATAACTAGACAATTCCTGCAGAAATTGTGAAGTGTGGTTGCCGCCAACGCAAAATCGACTTTGTGCTGAACGGAGTGAACAGTGGTAGGTAGTTGCTATGATGTCTGAGGCAGTTGCTAGGGTGTTGCTAGGTGGTTCTATGGAGTTCTAGGTGGTTTCATGGAATTCTAGGGCGGTCGCTAGGGTGGTGCTAGGTGGTTGCTATGGAGTTTCAGGTGGTTGCTATTGAGCTCCAGGTGGTTGCTAGGGTATTCTAAGTGGTTGCTAGGATGTTGCTAGGTGGTTGCTATGGAGTTATAGGCGGTTGCTAGGGTGTTGCTAGGCAGTTGTTATGGTGTTCCAGGTGGTTGCTAAGGTGTTGCTAGGTGGTTGCTATGGTGTTGCTAGGTGGTTGCTATGGAGTTCTAGGTGGTTGCTAGGGTGTTGCGAGGCATTTGCTATGGTGTTCCAGGTGGTTGCTAGTGTGTTGTTAGGTGGTTGCTATGGAGTTCTAGTTGGTTGCTAGGGTGTTGCTAGGGCGTTGCTAGGGTATTCTAAGTGGTTGCTAGGATGTTGCTAGGTGGTTGCTATGGAGTTATAGGCGGTTGCTAGGGTGTTGCTAGGCAGTTGTTATGGTGATCCAGGTGGTTGCTAGGGTGTTGCTAGGCAGTTGTTATGGTGTTCCAGATTGTTGCTAGGGTGTTGCTAGGTGGTTGCTATGGTGTTCCAGGTGGTTGCTAGGGTGTTGCTAGGTGGTTGCTATGGTGTTCTAGGTGGTTGCTATGGTGTTGCTAGGTGGTTGCTATGGCGTTATAGCCGGTTGCTAGGGTGTTCCCAGGCATTTGCTATGGTGTTCCAGGTGTTTGCTAGTGTGTTGTTAGGTGGTTGCTATGGAGTTCTAGGCCGTTGCTAGGGTGTTGCTAGGGGGTTGCTATGGTGTTCCAGGTAGTTGCTAGGGTGTTGCTAGGTGGTTGCTATGGTGTTCCAGGTGGTTGCTAGGGTGTTGCTAGGTGGTTGCTATGGTGTTGCCAGGTGGTTGCTATGGTGTTGCTAGGTGGTTGCTATGGAGTTCTAGGTGGTTGCTAGGGTGTTGCCAGGCATTTGCTATGGTGTTCCAGGTGGTTGCTAGTGTGTTGTTAGGTGGTTGCTATGGAGTTCTAGGTGGTTGCTAGGGTGTTGCTAGGGGGTTGCTAGGGTATTTTAAATGGTTGCTAGGATGTTTCTAGGTGGTTGCTATGGAGTTATAGGCGATTGCTAGGCTGTTGCTAGGGTATTCTAGGTGGTTGCCAGGATGTTGCTAGGTGGTTGCTATGGAGTTATAGGTGGTTGCTAGGGTGTTGCTAGGCAGTTGTTATGGTGTTCCAGGTGGTTGCTAGGGTGTTGCTAGGTCGTTGCTATGGTGTTCCAGGTGGTTGCTAGGGTGTTGCTAGGTGGTTGCTATGGTGTTCTAGGTGGTTGCTATGGTGTTGCTAGGTGGTTGCTATGGCGTTATAGCCGGTTGCTAGGGTGTTCCCAGGCATTTGCTATGGTGTTCCAGGTGTTTGCTAGTGTGTTGTTAGGTGGTTGCTATGGAGTTCTAGGCCGTTGCTAGGGTGTTGCTAGGGGGTTGTTATGGAGTTCTAGGCGGTTGCTAGGTCTTTACTGAGTCCAATGACGCGACCCATAGTTCTCTATGACAAACGGTTCAAAAGTTATGAAATATCAAACATCGGCCAATCAGGAAGGGGGGCGAGGCTGATCTCCACCAATGGACAAAGGACTCTCTACCATGCCCAATGAGGCATTGCACAATTTGTGGGCAATTTTTCCCCATAGAGATGAATGGCAGAATGTTCAAATCTAGAGAGAGACCAGAGTACTGCTGCTAGAAGACAGAGCATTGTGACATCACAAGGGTGAGAAGACAGAGCATTGTGACATCACAAGAGTGAACATTCCGCCATTCATTCCCTATGGGGAAAAATTGCCCACAAAAATTCAAATTTTTCAAACACCGTGCAACCAATCTTTCCACAAAGTAATAGCACACCATTCCCGATCAAGCCGCTCGATTTGACATATTGCACGTGTATGTGGTGCGAAAACTCTGGGAGGAGTAGCGGTCCAAAAAACAGGCGGAAAGAATAATAATAATAACTAGACAATTCCTGCAGAAATTGTGAAGTGTGGTTGCCGCCAACGCAACGTCGACTTTGTGCTGAACGGAGTGAACAGTGGTAGGTAGTTGCTATGATGTCTGAGGCAGTTGCTAGGGTGTTGCTAGTTGGTTCTATGGAGTTCTAAGTGGTTTCATGGAATTCTAGGCGGTCGCTAGGGTGGTGCTAGGTGGTTGCTATGGAGTTTCAGGTGGTTGCTATTGAGCTCCAGGTGGTTGCTAGGGCATTGCTAGGTGGTTGCTAGGGTATGCTAAGTGGTTGGTAGGTGGTTGCTATGGAGTTCTAGGCGGTTGCTAGGGTGTAGCTAGGCAGTTGTTATGGTGTTCCAGGTGGTTGCTAGGGTGTTGCTAGGTGGTTGCTATGGAGTTATAGCCGGTTGCTAGGGTGTTGCTAGGCATTTGCTATGGAGTTATAGGCAGTTGCTAGGGTGTTGCAAGGGTATTCTAGGTGGCTGCTAGGATGTTGCTAGGTGGTTGCTAGTGGAGTTATAGGCAGTTGCTAGGGTGTTGCTAGGCATTTGCTATGGAGTTATAGCTGGTTGCTAGGGTGTTGCTAGGCATTTGCTATGGTGTTCCAGGTGGTTGCTAGTGTGTTGTTAGGTGGTTGCTATGGAGTTCCAGGTGGTTGCTGGGGGGTTGCTAGGATATTCTAAGTGGTTGCTAGGATGTTGCTAGGTGGTTGCTATGGAGTTATATGTGGTTGCTAGGGTGTTGCTAGGCAGTTGTTATGGTGTTCCAAGTGGTTGCTAGGGTGTTGCTAGGTGGTTGCAAGGGTGTTGCTAGGTGGTTGCTATGGAGTTCTAGGCGGTTGCTATGGTGTTGCTAGGTGGTTGCTATGGAGTTCTAGGCGGTTGCTAGGGTGTTGCTAGGTGGTTGCTATGGAGTTCTAGGTGGTTGCTAGGGTGTTGCTAGGTGGTTGCTATGGAGTTCTAGGTGGTTGCTAGGGTGTTGCTAGGCGGTTGCTATGGAGTTCTAGGTGGCTGCTATGGTGTTGCTAGGTGGTTGCTATTGAGTTCTAGGCAGTTGCTATGGTGTTGCTAGGTGGTTGCTATGGAATTCTAGGCGGTTGCTAGGGTGTTGCTAGGTGGTTGCTATGGAGTTCTAGGTGGTTGCTAGGGTGTTGCTAGGCGGTTGCTATGGAGTTCTAGGCGGTTGCTAGGGTGTTGCTAGGTGGTTGCTATGGAGTTCTAGGTGGTTGCTAGGGTGTTGCTAGGGGGTTGCTAGGGTATTCGAAGTGGTTGCTAGGATGTTGCTAGGTGGTTGCTATGGAGTTCTAGGTGGTTGCTATGGTGTTGCTAGATGGTTGCTATGGAGTTCTAGGCCGTTGCTAGGGTGTTGCTAGGTGGTTGCTATGGAGTTCTAGGTGGTTGCTAGGGTGTTGCTAGGTGGTTGCTATGGAGTTCTAGGTGGTTGCTAGGCTGTTGCTAGGGGGTTGCTAGGGTATTCGAAGTGGTTGCTAGGATGTTGCTAGGTGGTTGCTATGGAGTTCTAGGTGGTTGCTATGGTGTTGCTAGGTGGCTGCTATGGAGTTCTAGGCCGTTGCTAGGGTGTTGCTAGGTGGTTGCTATGGAGTTCTAGGTGGTTGCTAGGGTGTTGTTAGGGGGTTGCTAGGTGGTTGCTATGGAGTTCTAGGCAGTTGCTAGGGTGTTGCTAGGTGGTTGCTATGGAGTTCTAGGTGGTTGCTAGGGTGTTGCTAGGCGGTTGCTATGGAGTTATAGGTGGTTGCTAGTGTGTTGTTAGGTGGTTGCTATGGAGTTCTAGGCCGTTGCTAGGGTGTTTTAGGTGGTTGCTATGGTGTTGCTAGGTGGTTGCTATGGAGTTCTAGGCCGTTGCTAGTGTGTTGCTAGGTGGTTGCTATGGAGTTCTAGGTGGTTGCTAGAGTGTTGCTAGGGTGTTGATAGGTGGTTGCTATGGAGTTCTAGGCGGTTGCTAGGGTGTTGCTAGGTGGTTGCTATGGAGTTCTAGGCGGTTGCTAGGGTGTTGCTAGGTGGTTGCTATGGAGTTCTAGGTGGTTGCTAGGGTGTTGCTAGGGGGTTGCTAGGGTATTCGAAGTGGTTGCTAGGATGTTGCTAGGTGGTTGCTATGGAGTTCTAGGTGGTTGCTATGGTGTTGCTAGGTGGTTGCTATTGAGTTCAAGGCAGTTGCTATGGTGTTGCTAGGTGGTTGCTATGGAATTCTAGGCGGTTGCTATGGTGTTGCTAGGTGGTTGCTATGGAGTTCTAGGCCGTTGCTAGGGTGTTGCTAGGTGGTTGCTATGGAGTTCTAGGCGGTTGCTATGGTGTTGCTAGGTGGTTGCTATGGAGTTCTAGGCGGTTGCTAGGGTGTTGCTAGGTGGTTGCTATGGAGTTCTAGGTGGTTGCTTGGGTGTTGCTAGGGGGTTGCTAGGGTATTCGAAGTGGTTGCTAGGATGTTGCTAGGTGGTTGCTATGGAGTTCTAGGTGGTTGCTATGGTGTTGCTAGGTGGTTGCTATGGAGTTCTAGGCCGTTGCTAGTGTGTTGCTAGGTGGTTGCTATGGAGTTCTAGGTGGTTGCTAGGGTGTTGCTAGGGTGTTGCTAGGTGGTTGCTATGGAGTTCTAGGCGGTTGCTAGGGTGTTGCTAGGTGGTTGCTATGGAGTTCTAGGTGGTTGCTAGGGTGTTGCTAGGCGGTTGCTATGGAGTTCTAGGCGGTTGCTAGGGTGTTGCTAGGTGGTTGCTATGGAGTTCTAGGTTGTTGTTAGGGTGTTGCTAGGGGGTTGCTAGGGTATTCGAAGTGGTTGCTAGGATGTTGCTAGGTGGTTGCTATGGAGTTCTAGTGGTTGCTATGGTGTTGCTAGGTGGTTGCTATGGGAGTTCTAGGCCGTTGCTAGGGTGTTGCTAGGTGGTTTGCTATGGAGTTCTAGGTTGTTGCTAGGGTGTTGGCTAGGTGGTTGCCTATGGAGTTCTAGGCGTTGCTATGCGTATTGCTAGGGTGTTTGCTAGGTGGTTGAGTTATAGGTGGTTGCTAGGTGTTGCTAGGTGGTTGCTATGGAGTTTAGGCGTTGCTATGGTGTTGCTAGGTGGTCGCTAAGATGGAGGTCTAGGTGGTTTGCTATGGTGTTGCCAGTGTTTCAGGTGTTGCTAGTGTGATTTCTAGGCGTTGCTAGGGTGTTGCTAGGTGTTGCTAGGTGTTCTAGGGTTGTGGCTAGGGTGTTGCTAGGGTGTTGCTAGGTGGTTGCTAGGATTTCTAGGGGTTGCTAGGGTGTTGCTAGGTGGTTCTATGGAGTTCTAGGGTGTTGCTATGGTGTTGCTAGGGTTGCTAGTGTTGCTAGGCGGTTGCTAGGGTGTTGCTAGGTGGTTGCTATGGAGTTCTAGGTGGTTGCTAGGGTGTAGCCAGGCATTTGCTATGGTGTTCCAGGTGGTTGCTAGTGTGTTGTTAGGTTGTTGCTATGGAGTTCTAGGTGGTTGCTAGGGTGTTGCTAGGTGGTTGCTATGGAGTTCTAGGCGGTTGCTATGGTGTTGCTAGGTGGTTGCTATGGTGTTCCAGGTGGTTGCTAAGGTGTTGCTAGCTGGTTGCTATGGTGTTCCAGGTCGTTGCTAGGGTGTTGCTAGGTGGTTGCTATGGTGTTCCAGGTGGTTGCTAGGGTGTTGCTAGGTGGTTGCTATGGAGTAATAGCCGGTTGCTAGGGTGTTGCTAGGTTGTTGCTATGGAGTTAGAGTCGGTTGCTAGGATGTTGCTAGGGGTTGCTATGGAGTTCTAGGCGGTTGCTAGGTCTTTACTGAGTCCAATGTCGCCACCCATAGTTCTCTATGACAAACGGTTCAAAAGTTATGAAATATCAAACATCGGCCAATCAGGAAGGGGGGCGAGGCTGATCTACACCAATGGACAAGGGACTCTCTACCATGGCCAATGAGGCATTGCACAATTTGCGGGAATTTTTTCCCTATAGAGATGAATGGCAGAATGTTCAAATCTAGAGAGAGACCAGAGTACTGCTGCTAGAAGAAACCATTGTGACATCACAAGGGTGAGAAGACAGAGCATTGTGACATCACAAAGGTGAACATTCCGCCATTCATTCTCTATGGGAAAAATTGCCCACAAAAATTCAAATTTTTCCAAAACCGTCCACTCAATCTTTCCAAAAAGTAATAGCACACCATTCCCGATCAAGCCGCTCGATTTGACATATTGTACGTGTATGTAGCGCGAAAACTGTGGGAGGAGTAGCGGTCCAAAAAATGGTCGGAATAAATAATAATAATAACTAGACAATTCCTGCAGAAATTGTGAAGTGTGGTTGCCGCCAACGCAAAGTCGACTTTGTGCTCAACGGAGCGAACAGTTTCTGTAGTATAAGCAGAGACAGAGTATGCTATGCATGCTGTAACATCACGGCAACCAGTTTATTTGCAACACACATATTCAGAGCTAAATTAACCCTTCATCAATACTTGAGATCAGCGATTTACTCACGGTATGCTGACGAGTGACGGCGAATCATAAAGCTAGCTGGCCACTTCAGAGGGTCTTGGAAAAACGTTATATCTGCACTGCACAACCGCTCCATTTTAAAAAGCAAGTCAGGTCTAGGGAGATTAATTTGATTGATTGATGGTTTTACATTAAGTTCAGCTCATTTTTACCATTCAACTAAAAACATTTAACTGGGCTGCAATTCAGAGTTTAATCTGTTACCTTAGATACCAACTCATAGACAGAGGATAGTCTATTACCTGTTAGCCTCAATGCAGTTATAAAGAGACCAAAGTTTCCAACTCGCTGGAATATAAAACGGTACTACAAAAGTAAAATGTGACATATTATACATAGTTAGAAAGCTTATTCTATCACCTGTTGGATCGATGAAGTGTAGATAAAGGCAGTTTGTACTACAAAGTTACAGAACACTCAATGCAGTATGTGTGGTATTACAAGCTGACGTCTTTTTCTGGAGTAAGACCGGACCTGAAGCTGCTGCACACGTTTTGTTGACGGCGTTGTTGCACTTTTTTAGTAAAGTCTGGCTTGTTTGAAAATTCGTTTATTCAGTAGCAGAGAGCATAAGCCTTCTAACCAGGTATAACAGCACGTCTATTTTTGTTTTTTTAATATCGTTTTTTTTAGGTCAACCGAAAGCTATGTCATCATGTCATAGAACGTATTCGCTCTTTGTTAGCACTAGCATGCAAATACGCAAAGTCTGGCTTGTTTGAAAATTCGTTTATTCAGTAGCTGAGAGCATAAGCTTTCTAACCAGGTATAACAGCACGTCTATTTTTGTTTTTTTAATATCGTTTTTTTAGGTCAACCGAAAGCTATGTCATCATGTCATAGAATGTATTCGCTCTTTGTTAGCACTAGCATGCAAATACGCAAAGTCTGGCTTGTTTGAGAATTCGTTTATTCAGTAGCTGAGAGCATAAGCTTTCTAACCAGGTATAACAGCACGTCTATTTTTGTTTTTTTAATATCGTTTTTTTAGGTCAACCGAAAGCTATGTCATCATGTCATAGAACGTATTCGCTCTTTGTTAGCACTAGCATGCAAATACGCAAAGTCTGGCTTGTTTGAAAATTCGTTTATTCAGTAGCTGAGAGCATAAGCTTTCTAACCAGGTATAACAGCACGTATATTGTTGGTTTTTTTATATCGTTTTTTTAGGTCAACCGAAAGTGCTCTCATTATCGCATTAAAGCCGTTCACTGTTTGTTAGCACTAGCATTCTAAGACGCTGCATGTGACGAAACGTCGTCAACGAATTAGCGTAATGTCTCGTGAAATACTATTATTATTGAGGACTTCTGGGTATGCCTAAGCCATATGTTTGTTGATATACCTAGCTGACAGCGTTTTCATTTGTAATTTTTCATTTTGAATATCGTTCTTTCACTTCCGCAATCAGCTATTTCCTATCCTGCCTGCTGAGACCGTAGAGCTGACCGCATCACGTGTGCAAAGCCGACCAATGCTGTAACTTCACCGTTCGCATATGAATGACGTCACCTTCTCCATTCATCTCTATGGGGAAAAATTGGGCATAAAAATTAATATTTCTCAAAAACCGTGCAGCGAAACTTTCCACAAAGTAATAGCACACGATTCCCAAAGAAGCCGGTCATTTTGACATATGGCACGTGTATGTGGTGTGAAAACTCTGGGAGGAGTAGCGGTCCAAAAAATGGGTGGAATAATAATAATAATAAATAAATAATATGTGCAATAATAATAGTGTAGTTGCCCTAAGGCAACCACACTAACTAGACAATTCCTGCAGAAATTGTGAAGTGTGGTTGCCGCCAACGCAAAGTCGACTTTGTGCTGAACGGAGTGAAAAGTGGTAGGTAGTTGCTATGATGTCTGAGGCAGTTGCTAGGGTGTTGCTAGGTGGTTGCTATGGAGTTCTAGGTGGTTGCTAGGGTGTTGCTAGGGGGTTGCTAGGGTATTCAAAGTGGTTGCTAGGATGTTGCTAGGTGGTTGCTATGGAGTTCTAGGTGGTTGCTATGGTGTTGCTAGGTGGTTGCTATGGAGTTCTAGGCCGTTGCTAGGGTGTTGCTAGGTGGTTGCTATGGAGTTCTAGGTGGTTGCTAGGGTGTTGCTCGGTGGTTGCTATGGAGTTCTAGGCGGTTGCTATGGTGTTGCTAGGTGGTTGCTATGGAGTTCTAGGCGGTTGCTAGGGTGTTGCTAAGTGGTTGCTATGGAGTTCTAGGTGGTTGCTAGGGTGTTGCTAGGGGTTTGCTAGGGTATTCAAAGTGGTTGCTAGGATGTTGCTAGGTGGTTGCTATGGACTTCTAGGTGGTTGCTATGGTGTTGCTAGGTGGTTGCTATGGAGTTCCAGGTGGTTGCTATTGAGTTCTAGGCGGTTGCTATGGTGTTGCTAGGTGGTTGCTATGGAATTCTAGGCGGTTGCTATGGTGTTGCTAGGTGGTTGCTATGGAGTTCTAGGCGGTTGCTAGGGTGTTGCTAGGTGGTTGCTATGGAGTTCTAGGTGGTTGCTAGGGTGTTGCTAGGGGGTTGCTAGGGTATTCGAAGTGGTTGCAAGGATGTTGCTAGGTGGTTGCTATGGAGTTCTAGGTGGTTGCTATGGTGTTGCTAGGTGGTTGCTATGGAGTTCTAGGCCGTTGCTAATGTGTTGCTAGGTGGTTGCTATGGAGTTCTAGGTGGTTGCTAGGGTGTTGCTAGGGTGTTGCTAGGTGGTTGCTATGGAGTTATAGGCGGTTGCTAGGGTGTTGCTAGGTGGTTTCTATGGAGTTCTAGGTGGTTGCTAGGGTGTTGCTAGGCGATTGCTATGGAGTTCTAGGCGGTTGCTAGGGTGTTGCTCGGTGGTTGCTATGGAGTTCTAGGTGGTTGCTAGGGTGTTGCTAGGGCGTTGCTAGGGTATTCGAAGTGGTTGCTAGGATGTTGCTAGGTGGTTGCTATGGAGTTCTAGGTGGTTGCTATGGTGTTGCTAGGTGGTTGCTATGGAGTTCTAGGCCGTTGCTTGGGTGTTGCTAGGTGGTTGCTATGGAGTTCTAGGTGGTTGCTAGGGTGTTGCTAGGGTGTTGCTAGGTGGTTGCTATGGAGTTCTAGGCGGTTGCTAGGGTGTTGCTAGGTGGTTGCTATGGAGTTCTAGGTGGTTGCTAGGGTGTTGCTAAGTGGTTGCTATGGAGTTCTAGGTGGTTGCTAGGGTGTTGCTAGGTGGTTGCTATGGAGTTCTAGGCCGTTGCTAGGGTGTTGCTAGGTGGTTGCTATGGAGTTCTAGGTGGTTGCTAGGGTGTTGCTAGGGTGTTGCTAGGTGGTTGCTATGGAGTTCTAGGCAGTTGCTAGGGTGTTGCTAGGTGGTTGCTATGGAGTTCTAGGTGGTTGCTAGGGTGTTGCTAGGCGGTTGCTATGGAGTTATAGTTGGTTGCTAGTGTGTTGTTAGGTGGTTGCTATGGAGTTCTAGGCCGTTGCTAGGGTGTTTTAGGTGGTTGCTATGGTGTTGCTAGGTGGTTGCTATGGAGTTCTAGGTCGTTGCTAGTGTGTTGCTAGGTGGTTGCTATGGAGTTCTAGGTGGGTGCTAGGGTGTTGCTAGGGTGTTGATAGGTGGTTGCTATGGAGTTCTAGGCGGTGTCTAGGGTGTTCCTAGGCGGTTGCTAGGGTGTTGCTAGGTGGTTGCTATGGAGTTCTAGGTGGTTGCTAGGCTATTGCTAGGGGGTTGCTAGGGTATTCGAAGTGGTTGCTAGGATGTTGCTAGGTGGTTGCTATGGTGTTGCTAGGTGGTTGCTATGGAGTTCTAGGCCGTTGCTAGGGTGTTGCTAGGTGGTTGCTATGGAGTTCTAGGTGGTTGCTAGGGTGTTGCTAGGGTGTTGCTAGGTGGTTGCTATGGAGTTCTAGGCGGTTGCTAGGGTGTTGCTAGGTGGTTGCCATGGAGTTCTAGGTGGTTGCTAGGGTGTTGCTATGCGGTTGCTATGGAGTTATAGGTGGTTGCTAGGGTGTTGCTAGGGTATTCTAGGTGGTTGCTAGGATGTTGCTAGGTGGTTGCTATGGAGTTATAGGTGGTTGCTAGGGTGTTTCTAGGGGGTTGTTAGGGTATTCTAAGTGGTTGCTATGGTGTTGCTAGGTGGTTGCTTTGGAGTTCTAGGTGGTTGCTAGGGTGTTGCTAGGTGGTTGCTATGGAGTTCTAGGCCGTTGCTAGGGTGTTGCTAGGTGGTTGCTAAGGAGTTCTAGGTGGTTGCTAGGGTGTTGCTAGGGTGTTGCTAGGTGGTTGCTATGGAGTTCTAGGTGGTTGCTAGGGTGTTGCTAGGTGGTTGCTATGGAGTTCTAGGTGGTTGCTAGGGTGTTGCTAGGCGGTTGCTATGGAGTTATAGGTGGTTGCTAGTGTGTTGTTAGGTGGTTGCTATGGAGTTCTAGGCCGTTGCTAGGGTGTTTTAGGTGGTTGCTAGGGTGTTGCTTGGGGGTTGCTATGGAGTTCTAGGCGGTTGCTAGGTCTTTACTGAGTCCAATGACGCGACCCATAGTTCTCTATGACAAACGGTTCAAAAGTTATGAAATATCAAACATTGGCCAATCAGGAAGGGGGGCGAGGCTGATCTCCACCAATGGACAAAGGACTCTCTACCATGTCCAATGAGGCATTGCACAATTTGTGGGCAATTTTTCCCCATAGAGATGAATGGCCGAATGTTCAAATCTAGAGAGAGACCAGAGTACTGCTGCCAGAAGACAGGGCATTGTGACATCACAAGGATGAGAAGACAGAGCATTGTGACATCACAAAGGTGAACATTCCGCCATTCATTCTCTATGGGAAAAATTGCCCACATAAATTCAAATTTTTCAAAAACCGTGCAACCAATCTTTCCACAAAGTAATAGCACACCATTCCCGATCAAGCCGCTCGATTTGACATATTGTACGTGTATGTAGCGCGAAAACTGTGGGAGGAGTAGCGGTCCAAAAAATGGGTGGAATAAATAAATAATAATAATAATAATAATAATATGTGCAATAATAATAGTGTAGTTGCCCTAAGGCAACCACACTAACTAGACAATTCCTGCAGAAATTGTGAAGTGTGGTTGCCGCCAACGCAAAGTCGACTTTGTGCTGAACGGAGTGAACAGTGGTACGTAGTTGCTATGATATCTGAGGCAGCTCAGACTTCTGGTTAGGGGGTTGCTAGGGGGTTGCTAGGGTATTCGAAGTGGTTGCTAGGATGTTGCTAGGTGGTTGCTATGGAGTTCTAGGTGGTTGCTATGGTGTTGCTAGGTGGTTGCTATGGAGTTCTAGGCCGTTGCTAGGGTGTTGCTAGGTGGTTGCTATGGAGTTCTAGGTGGTTGCTAGGGTGTTGCTAGGGTGTTGCTAGGTGGTTGCTATGGAGTTCTAGGCGGTTGCTAGGGTGTTGCTAGGTGGTTGCTAAGGAGTTCTAGATGGTTGCTAGGGTGTTGCTAGGCGGTTGCTATGGAGTTATAGGCGGTTGCTAGGGTGTTGCTAGGGTATTCTAGGTGGTTGCAAGGATGTTGCTAGGTGGTTGCTATGGAGTTATAGGTGGTTGCTAGGGTGTTTCTAGGGGGTTGCTAGGGTATTGTAAGTGGTTGCTATGGTGTTGCTAGGTGGTTGCTATGGAATTCTAGGTGGTTGCTAGGGTGTTGCTAGGTGGTTGCTATGGAGTTCTAGGCGGTTGCTAGGGTGTTGCTAGGCGGATGCTATGGAGTTATAGGTGGTTGCTAGGGTGTTGCTAGGTGGTTGCTATGGAGTTCTAGGTGGTTGCTAGGGTGTTGCTAGGTGGTTGCTATGGAGTTCTAGGCGGTTGCTATGGTGTTGCTAGGTGGTTGCTATGGAGTTCTAGGCGGTTGCTAGGGTGTTGCTCGGTGGTTGCTATGGAGTTCTAGGTGGTTGCTAGGGTGTTGCTAGGGGGTTGCTAGGGTATTCAAAGTGGTTGCTAGGATGTTGCTAGGTGGTTGCTATGGAGTTCTATGCGGTTGCTAGGGTGTTGCTAGGTGGTTACTATGGAGTTCTAGGTGGTTGCTAGGGTGTTGCTAGGTCGTTGCTATGGTGTTCCATGTGGTTGCTAGGGTGTTGCTAGGCAGTTGTTATGGTGTTCCAGATTGTTGCTAGGGTGTTGCTAGGTGGTTGCTATGGTGTTCCAGGTGGTTGCTAGGGTGTTGCTAGGCGGTTGCTAGGGTATTCAAAGTGGTTGCTAGGATGTTGCTAGGTGGTTGCTATGGAGTTTTAGGCGGTTGCTCGGGTGTTGCTAGGCAGTTGTTATGGTGTTCCAGGTGGTTGCTAGGGTGTTGCTAGGTTGTTGCTATGGTGTTCCATGTGGTTGCTAGGGTGTTGCTAGGCAGTTGTTATGGTGTTCCAGATTGTTCCTAGGGTGTTGCTAGGTGGTTGCTATGGTATTCCAGGTGGTTGCTAGGGTGTTGCTAAGTGGTTGCTATGGTGTTCTAGGTGGTTACTATGGTGTTGCTAGGTGGTTTCAATGGCGTTATAGCCGGTTGCTAGGGTGTTGCCAGGCATTTGATATGGTGTTCCAGGTGTTTGCTAGTGTGTTGTTAGGTGGTTGCTATGGAGTTCTAGGCCGTTGCTAGGGTGTTCTAGGTGGTTGCTAGGGTGTTGCTAGGGGTTTGCTATTGAGTTCTAGGCGGTTGCTAGGTCTTTACTGAGTCCAATGACGCGACCCATAGTTCTCTATGACAAACGGTTCAAAAGTTATGAAATATCAAACATCGGCCAATCAGGAAGGGGGGCAAGGCTGATCTACACCAATGGACAAATGACTCTCTACTATGTCCAATGAGGCATTGTACAATTTGTGGGCAATTTTTCCCCATAGAGATGAATGGCAGAATGTTCAAATCTAGAGAGAGACCAGAGTACTGCTGCTAGCAGACAGGGCATTGTGACATCACAAGGGTGAGAAGACAGAGCATTGTGACATCACAAGGGTGAACATTCCGCCATTC
The DNA here is from genome assembly GCF_013347855.1 of Anguilla anguilla. Taxonomy (NCBI): domain Eukaryota; kingdom Metazoa; phylum Chordata; class Actinopteri; order Anguilliformes; family Anguillidae; genus Anguilla; species Anguilla anguilla. Next base: position 25,796,078 of record NC_049205.1, on the reverse strand, counting down.
ATTCCCTATGGGGAAAAATTGCCTACAAAAATTCAAATTTTTCAAAAACCGTGCAACCAATCTTTCCACAAAGTAATAGCACACCATTCCCGATCAAGCCGCTCGATTTGACATATTGCACGTGTATGTGGTGCGAAAACTCTGGGAGGAGTAGCGGTCCAAAAAACAGGCGGAAAGAATAATAATAATAACTAGACAATTCCTGCAGAAATTGTGATGTGTGGTTGCTGCCAACGCAAAGTCAACTTTGTGCTGAACGGAGCGAACAGTTTCTGTAGCATGAGCAGAGACATAGTATGGTATACATGATATAACATCACGGCAACGAGTTCATTTGCAACACACGTATTCAGAGCTAAATTAACCCTTCATCAATACTTGAGATCAGCGATTTACTCACGGTATGCTGTGACGAGTGACGGCGAATCATAAAGCTAGCTGGCCACTTCAGAGGGTCTTGGAAAAACGTTATATCTGCACTGCACAACCGCTCCATTTTAAAAAGCAAGACAGGGCTAGGGAGATTAATGTGATTGATTTATGGTTTTACGTTAAGTTCAGCTCATTTTTACCATTCAAATAAAAACATTTAACTGTGCTGCAATTCAGAGTTTAATCTGTTACCTTAGATACGAACTCATAGACACAGGATAGCCTACTACGTGTTAGCCGACCCAAATTTCTGGAGTTAGACCGGACCTGAAGCTGCTGCACACGTGCTGTTGACGGCGTTGTTGTACTTTTTAGTAAAGTCTGGCTTGTTCGAAAATTCGTTTATTCAGTAGCTGAGAGCATAAGCTTTCTAACCAGGTATAACAGCACGTCTATTTTTGTTTTTTTAATATCGTTTTTTTAGGTCAACCGAAAGCTATGTCATCATGTCATAGAACGTATTCGCTCTTTGTTAGCACTAGCATGCAAATACGCAAAGTCTGGCTTGTTTGAAAATTCATTTATTCAGTAGCTGAGAGCATAAGCTTTCTAACCAGGTATAACAGCACGTCTATTTTTGTTTTTTTAATATCGTTTTTTTAGGTCAACCGAAAGCTATGTCATCATGTCATAGAACGTATTCGCTCTTTGTTAGCACTAGCATGCAAATACGCAAAGTCTGGCTTGTTTGAAAATTCGTTTATTCAGTAGCTGAGAGCATAAGCTTTCTAACCAGGTATAACAGCACGTCTATTTTTGTTTTTTTAATATCGTTTTTTTAGGTCAACCGAAAGCTATGTCATCATGTCATAGAACGTATTCGCTCTTTGTTAGCACTAGCATGCAAATACGCAAAGTCTGGCTTGTTTGAAAATTCGTTTATTCAGTAGCTGAGAGCATAAGCTTTCTAAACAGGTATAACAGCACGTCTGTTTTTGGTTTTTTAATATCGTTTTTTTAGGTCAACCGAAAGTGCTCTCATTATCGCATTAAAGCCATGACTGTTTGTTAGCACTAGCATTCTAAGACGCTGCATGTGACGAAACGTCGTCAACGAATTTGCGTAATATCTCGTGAAATACTATTATTATTGAGGACTTCTGGGCATGCCTAAGCCATATGTTTGTTGATATACCTAGCTGACAGCGTTTTCATTTGTAATTTTTCATTTTAAATATCGTTCTTTCACTTCCGCAATCAGCTATTTCCTATCCTGGCTGCTGAGACCGTAGAGCTGACCGCATCACGTGTGCAAAGCCGACCAATGCTGTAACAATCACCGTTCGCATATGAATGACGTCACCTTCTCCATTCATCTCTATGGGGAAAAATTGGGCATAAAAATTAATATTTCTCAAAAACCGTGCAGCGAAACTTTCCACAAAGTAATAGCACACGATTCCCAAAGAAGCCGGTCATTTTGACATATGGCACGTGTATGTGGTGTGAAAACTCTGGGAGGAGTAGTGGTCCAAAAAATGGGTGGAATAATAATAATAACTAGACAATTCCTGCAGAAATTGTGAAGTGTGGTTGCCGCCAACGCAAAGTCGACTTTGTGCTGAACGGAGTGAACAGTGGTAGGTAGTTGCTATGATGTCTGAGGCAGTTGCTAGGGTGTTGCTAGGTGTTTCTATGGAGTTCTAAGTGGTTTCATGGAATTCTAGGCGGTCGCTAGGGTGGTGCTAGGTGGTTGTTATGGAGTTTCAGGTGGTTGCTATTGAGCTCCAGGTGGTTGCTAGGGCATTGCTAGGTGGTTGCTAGGGTATGCTAAGTGGTTGGTAGGTGGTTGCTATGGAGTTCTAGGCGGTTGCTAGGGTGTTGCTAGGCAGTTGTTATGGTGTTCCAGGTGGTTGCTAGGGTGTTGCTAGGTGGTTGCTATGGAGTTATAGCCGGTCACTAGGGTATTGCTAGGCATTTGCTATGGAGTTATAGGCAGTTGCTAGGGTGTTGCTAGGGTATTCTAGGTGGCTGCTAGGATGTTGCTAAGTGGTTGCTATGGAGTTATAGGTGGTTGCTAGGGTGTTGCTAGGGTGTTGCTAGGTGGTTGCTAGCATGTTGCTAGGTTGTTTCTATAGTGTTGCTAGGCAGTTGTTATGGTGTTATAGGTGGTTGCTAGGGTGTTACTAGGTGGTTGCTATGGTGTTCCAGATGGTTGCTAGGGTGTTGCTAGGTGGTTGCTATGCAGTTCTAGGTGGTTGCTATAGTTTTGCTAGGTGGTTGCTTTGGAGTTATAGCTGGTTGCTAGGGTGTTGCTAGGCATTTGCTATGAAGTTCCAGGTGTTTGCTTGGGGGTTGCTCTGAAGTTATAGGCGGTTGCTAGGGTGTTGCTAGGCAGTTGTTATGGTGTTCCAAGTGGTTGCTAGGGTGTTGCTTGGCAGTTGTTATGGTGTTCCAAGTGGTTGCTAGGGTGTTGCTAGGTGGTTGCTATGGAGATCTAGGCAGTTGCTATGGTGTTGCTAGGTGGTTGCTAGGGTGTTGCTAGGTGGTTGCTATGGAGTTTTAGGCGGTTGCTATGGTGTTGCTAGGTGGTTGCTAAGGAGTTCTAGGCCGTTGCTAGGGTGTTGCTAGGTGGTTGCTATGGAGTTCTAGACGGTTGCTAGGGTGTTGCTAGGTGGTTGCTATGGAGTTCTAGGTGGCTGCTAGGGTGTTGCTAGGTGGTTGCTATGGAGTTCTAGGCGGTTGCTATAGTGTTGCTAGGTGGTTGCTATGGAGTTCTAGGTGGTTGCTAGGGTGTTGCTAGGTGGTTGCTATGGAGTTCTAGGTGGTTGCTAGGGTGTTGCTAGGTGGTTGCTATGGAGTTCTAGGTGGTTGCTAGGGTGTTGCTAGGTGGTTGCTATGGAGTTCTAGGTGGTTGCTAGGGTGTTGCTAGGTGGTTGCTATGGAGTTCTAGGCAGTTGCTATGGTGTTGCTAGGTGGTTGCTATGGAGTTCTAAGCCGTTGCTAGGGTGTTGCTAGGTGGTTGCTATGGAGTTCTAGGTGGTTGCTAGGGTGTTTCTAGGTGGTTGCTATGGAGTTCTAGGCGGTTGCTATGGTGTTGCTAGGTGGTTGCTATGGAGTTCTTGGCGGTTGCTAGGGTGTTGCTAGGTGGTTGCTATGGCAGTTGTTATGGTGTTCCAAGTGGTTGCTAGGGTGTTGCTAGGTGGTTGCTGTGGTGTTCCAGGTGGTTGCAAGGGTGTTGCTAGGTGGTTGCTATGGAGTTCATGGCGGTTGCTTTGGTGTTGCTAGGTGGTTGCTAGGGTGTTGCTAGGTGGTTGCTATGGAGTTCTAGGCAGTTGCTATGGTGTTGCTAGGTGGTTGCTATGGAGTTCTAGGTCGTTGCTAGGGTGTTGCTAGGTGGTTGCTATGGAGTTCTAGGTGGTTGCTATGGAGTTCTAGGCGGTTGCTAGGGTGTTGCTAGGTGGTTGCTATGGAGTTCTAGGTGGTTGCTAGGGTGTTGCTAGGGGGTTGCTAGGGTATGCTAAGTGATTTCTAGGATGTTGCTAGGTGGTTGCTATGGAGTTCTAGGCGGTTGCTATGGTGTTGCTAGGTGGTTGCTATGGAGTTCTAGGCCATTGCTAGGGTGTTGCTAGGTGGTTGCTATGGAGTTCTAGGTGGTTGCCAGGGTGTTGCTAGGGTGTTGCTAGGTGGTTGCTATGGAGTTCTAGGCGGTTGCTATGGTGTTGCTAGGTGGTTGCTATGGAGTTCTAGGCGGTTGCTATAGTGTTGCTAGGTGGTTGCTATGGAGTTCTAGGTGGTTGCTAGGGTGTTGCTAGGTGGTTGCTATGGAGTTCTAGGTGGTTGCTAGGGTGTTGCTAGGGCGTTGCTAGGGTATTCTAAGTGGTTGCTAGGATGTTGCTAGGTGGTTGCTATGGAGTTATAGGCGGTTGCTAGGGTGTTGCTAGGCTGTTGTTATGGTGTTCCAGGTGGTTGCTAGGTGGTTGCTATGGTGTTGCTAGGTGGTTGCTATGGAGTTCTAGGTGGTTGCTAGGGTGTAGTCAGGCATTTGCTATGGTGTTCCAGGTGGTTGCTAGTGTGTTGTTAGGTTGTTGCTGTGGAGTTCTAGGTGGTTGCTAGGGTGTTGCTAGGGGGTTGCTAGGGTGTTGCTAGGTGGTTGCTATGGAGTTCTAGGCCGTTGCTATGGTGTTGCTAAGTGGTTGCTATGGTGTTCTAGGTGGTTGCTAGGGTGTTGCTAGGTGGTTGCTATGGTGTTCCAAGTGGTTGCTAGGGTGTTGCTAGGCAGTTATGGTGTTCCAAGTGGTTGCTAGGGTGTTGCTAGGTAGTTGCTATGGTGTTCCAGGTGGTTGCTAGGGTGTTGCTAGGTGGTTGCTATGGAGTTCTAGGTGGTTGCTATGGTGTTGCTAGGGGGTTGCTAGGGTGTTGCTAGGTGGTTGCTATGGAGTTCTAGGCCGTTGCTATGGTGTTGCTATGGTGTTCTAGGTCGTTGCTAGGGTGTTGCTAGGTGGTTGCTATGGAGTTCTAGGCGGTTGCTATGGTGTTGCTAGGTGGTTGCTATGGAGTTCTAGGTGTTTGCTAGGGTGTTGCTAGGTGGTTGCTATGGAGTTCTAGGCAGTTGCTATGGTGTTGCAAGGTGGTTGCTATGGAGTTCTAAGCCGTTGCTAGGGTGTTGCTAGGTGGTTGCTATGGAGTTCTAGGTGGTTGCTAGGGTGTTTCTAGGTGGTTGCTATGGAGTTCTTGGCGGTTGCTATGGTGTTGCTAGGTGGTTGCTATGGAGTTCTTGGCGGTTGCTAGGGTGTTGCTAGGTGGTTGCTATGGAGTTCTAGGTGGTTGCTAGGGTGTTGCTAGGTCGTTGCTATGGTGTTCCATGTGGTTGCTAGGGTGTTGCTAGGCAGTTGTTATGGTGTTCCAGATTGTTGCTAGGGTGTTCCTAGGTGGTTGTTATGGTGTTCCAGGTGGTTGCTAGGGTGTTGCTAGGTGGTTGCTAGGGTATTCTAAATGGTTGCTAGGATGTTGCTAGGCATTTGCTATGGTGTTCCAGGTGGTTGCTATGGAATTCTAGATGGTTGCTAGGCTTTTCTAGCTGGTTGCTATGGTGTTGCTAGGTGGTTGCTAGGGTGTTGCTAGGTGGTTGCTATGGAGTTCTAGGCCGTTGCTATGGTGTTGCTAGGTGGTTGCTATGGAGTTTTAGGTGGTTGCTATGGAGTTCTAGGCGGTTGCTATGGTGTTGCTAGGTGGCTGTGATGGAGTTCTAGGTGGTTGCTATGGAGTTCTAGGCAGTTGCTATGGTGTTGCTAGGTGGTTGCTATGGAGTTCTAGGCCGTTGCTAGGGTGTTGCTAGGTGGTTGCTATGGAGTTCTAGGCCGTTGCTATGGTGTTGCTAGGTGGTTGCTATGGAGTTCTAGGTGGTTGCTAGGGTGTTGCTAGGTGGTTGCTATGGAGTTCTAGGCCGTTGCTATGGTGTTGCTAGGTGGTTGCTAGGGTATTCTAAGTGGTTGCTAGGATGTTGCTAGGTGGTTGCTATGGAGTTATAGGCGGTTGCTAGGGTGTTGCTAGGCATTTGCTATGGTGTTCCAGGTGGTTGCTATGGAATTCTAGATGGTTGCTAGGGTTTTCTAGCTGGTTGTTATCGGTTGCTAGGTCGTTGCTATGGAGTTAGAGCCGGTTGCTAGGATGTTGCTAGGGGGTTGCTATGGAGTTCTAGGCGGTTGCTAGGTCTTTACTGAGTCCAATGTCGCGACCCATAGTTCTCTATGACAAACGGTTCAAAAGTTATGGAATATCAAACATCGGCTAATCAGGAAGGGGGGCGAGGCTGATCTACACCAATGGACAAGGGACTCTCTACCATGGCCAATGAGGCATTGTACAATTTGTGGGCATTTTTTCCCAATAGAGATGAATGGCAGAATGTTCAAATCTAGAGAGAGACCAGGGTACTGCTGCTAGAAGACAGACCATTGTGACATCACAAGGGTGAGAAGACAGAGCATTGTGACATCACAAAGGTGAACATTCCGCCATTCATTCTCTATGGGAAAAATTTCCCACAAAAATTCAAATATTTCAAAAACCGTCCACCCAAACTTTCCAAAAAGTAATAGCACACCATTCCCGATCAGGCCGCTCGATTTGACATATTGCACGTGTACGTGGTGCGAAAACTCTGGGAGGAGTAGCGGTCCAAAAAATGCGTGGAATAAATAAATAATAATAATAATAATAATATGTGCAATAATAATAGTGTAGTTGCCCTAAGGCAACCACACTAATAATAATAACTAGACAATTCCTGCAGAAATTGTGAAGTGTGGTTGCCGCCAACGCAAAGTCGACTTTGTGCTGAACGGAGTGAACAGTGGTAGGTAGTTGCTATGATGTCTGAGGCAGTTGCTAGGGTGTTGCTAGGTGGTTCTATGGAGTTCTAAGTGGTTTCATGGAATTCTAGGCGGTCGCTAGGGTGGTGCTAGGTGGTTGCTATGGAGTTTCAGGTGGTTGCTATTGAGCTCCAGGTGGTTGCTAGGGCATTGCTAGGTGGTTGCTAGGGTATGCTAAGTGGTTGCTAGGATGTTGCTAGGTGGTTGCTATGGAGTTCTAGGCGGTTGCTAGGGTGTAGCTAGGCAGTTGTTATGGTGTTCCAGGTGGTTGCTAGGGTGTTGCTAGGTGGTTGCTATGGAGTTATAGCCGGTTGCTAGGGTGTTGCTAGGCATTTGCTATGGAGTTATAGGCAGTTGCTAGGGTGTTGCAAGGGTATTCTAGGTGGCTGCTAGGATGTTGCTAGGTGGTTGCTATGGAGTTATAGGCAGTTGCTAGGGTGTTGCTAGGCATTTGCTATGGAGTTATAGCTGGTTGCTAGGGTGTTGCTAGGCATTTGCTATGGTGTTCCAGGGGGTTGCTAGTGTGTTGTTAGGTGGTTGCTATGGAGTTCCAGGTGGTTGCTGGGGGGTTGCTAGGGTATTCTAAGTGGTTGCTAGGATGTTGCTAGGTGGTTGCTATGGAGTTATAGGTGGTTTCTAGGGTGTTGCTAGGCAGTTGTTATGGTGTTCCAAGTGGTTGCTAGGGTGTTGCTAGGTGGTTGCAAGGGTGTTGCTAGGTGGTTGCTATGGAGTTCTAGGCGGTTGCTATGGTGTTGCTAGGTGGTTGCTATGGAGTTCTAGGCGGTTGCTAGGGTGTTGCTAGGTGGTTGCTATGGAGTTCTAGGTGGTTGCTAGGGTGTTGCTAGGTGGTTGCTATGGAGTTCTAGGTGGTTGCTAGGGTGTTGCTAGGGGGTTGCTAGGGTATTCGAAGTGGTTGCTAGGCTGTTGCTAGGTGGTTGCTATGGAGTTCTAGGTGGTTGCTAGGGTGTTGCTAGGTGGTTGCTATGGAGTTCTAGGTGGTTGCTAGGGTGTTGCTAGGGGGTTGCTAGGGTATTCGAAGTGGTTGCTAGGATGTTGCTAGGTGGTTGCTATGGAGTTCTAGGTGGTTGCTAGGGTGTCGCTAGATGGTTGCTATGGAGTTCTAGGCCGTTGCTAGGGTGTTGCTAGGTGGTTGCTATGGAGTTCTAGGTGGTTGCTAGGGTGTTGCTAGGTGGTTGCTATGGAGTTCTAGGTGGTTGCTAGGCTGTTGCTAGGGGGTTGCTAGGGTATTCAAAGTGGTTGCTAGGATGTTGCTAGGTGGTTGCTATGGAGTTCTAGGTGGTTGCTTTGTTGTTGCTAGGTGGTTGCTATGGAGTTCTAGGCCGTTGCTAGGGTGTTGCTAGGTGGTTGCTATGGAGTTCTAGGTGGTTGCTAGGGTGTTGCTAGGGGGTTGCTAGGTGGTTGCTATGGAGTTCTAGGCAGTTGCTAGGGTGTTGCTAGGTGGTTGCTATGGAGTTCTAGGTGGTTGCTAGGGTGTTGCTAGGCGGTTGCTATGGAGTTATAGGCGGTTGCTAGGGTGTTGCTAGGGTATTCTAGGTGGTTGCTAGGATGTTGCTAGGTGGTTGCTATGGAGTTATAGGTGGTTGCTAGGGTGTTGCTAGGCGGTTGCTATGGAGTTATAGGTGGTTGCTAGTGTGTTAGGTGGTTGCTATGGAGTTCTAGGCCGTTGCTAGGGTGTTTTAGGTGGTTGCTATGGTGTTGCTAGGTGGTTGCTATTGAGTTCTAGGCCGTTGCTAGTGTGTTGCTAGGTGGTTGCTATGGAGTTCTAGGTGGTTGCTAGGGTGTTGCTAGGGTGTTGATAGGTGGTTGCTATGGAGTTCTAGACGGTAGCTAGGGTGTTGCTAGGCAGTTGCTATGGAGTTTTAGGCGGTTGCTAGGGTGTTGCTAGGTGTTTGCTATGGAGTCCTAGGTGGTTGCTAGGCTGTTGCTAGGGGGTTGCTAGGGTATTCGAAGTGGTTGCTAGGATGTTGCTAGGTGGTTGCTATGGAGTTCTAGGTGGTTGCTATGGTGTTGCTAGGTGGTTGCTATGGAGTTCTAGGCCGTTGCTAGGGTGTTGCTAGGTGGTTGCTATGGAGTTCTAGGTGGTTGCTAAGGTGTTGCTAGGGTGTTGCTAGGTGGTTGCTATGGAGTTCTAGGCGGTTGCTAGGGTGTTGCTAGGTGGTTGCTATGGAGTTCTAGGTGGTTGCTAGGGTGTTGCTAGGCGGTTGCTATGGAGTTATAGGCGGTTGCTAGGTTGTTGCTAGGGTATTCTAGGTGGTTGCTAGGATGTTGCTAGGTGGTTGCTATGGAGTTATAGGTGGTTGCTAGGGTGTTTCTAGGGGGTTGTTAGGGTATTCTAAGTGGTTGCTATGGTGTTGCTAGGTGGTTGCTATGGAGTTCTAGGTGGTTGCTAGGGTGTTGCTAGGTGGTTGCTATGGAGTTCTAGGCCGTTGCTAGGGTGTTGCTAGGTGGTTGCTATGGAGTTCTAGGTGGTTGCTAGGGTGTTGCTAGGGTGTTGCTAGGTGGTTGCTATGGAGTTCTAGGCGGTTGCTAGGGTGTTGCTAGGGTGTTGCTAGGTGGTTGCTATGGAGTTCTAGGCGGTTGCTAGGGTGTTGCTAGGTGGTTGCTATGGAGTTCTAGGTGGTTGCTAGGGTGTTGCTAGGTGGTTGCTATGGAGTTATAGGTGGTTGTTAGGGTGTCGCTAGGTCATTGCTATGGTGTTCCAGGTGGTTGCTAGGGTGTTGCTAGGCAGTTGTTATGGTGCTCCAGATTGTTGCTAGGGTGTTGCTAGGCGGTTGCTATGGTCTACCAGGTGGTTGCTAGGGTGTTGCTAGGTGGTTGCTATGGTGTTATAGCCAGTTGCTAGGGTGTTGCCAAGCATTTGCTATGGTGTTCCAGGTGGTTGCTAGTGTGTTGTTAGGTGGTTGCTATGGAGTTCTAGGCCGTTGCTAGGGTGTTCTAGGTGGTTGCTAGGGTGTTGCTAGGGGATTGCTATGGAGTTCTAGGCGGTTGCTAGGTCTTTACTGAGTCCAATGACGCGACCCATAGTTCTCTATGACAAACGGTTCAAAAGTTATGAAATATCAAATATCGGCCAATCAGGAAGGGGGGTGAGGCTGATCTCCACCAATGGACAAAGGACTCTCTACCATGTCCAATGAGGCAATGCACAATATGTCGCAATTTTTCCCCATAGAGATGAATGGCCGAATGTTCAAATCTAGAGAGAGACCAGAGTACTGCTGCCAGAAGACAGGGCATTGTGACATCACAAGGGTGAGAAGACAGAGCATTGTGACATCACAAAGGTGAACATTCCGCCATTCATTCTCTATGGGAAAAATTGCCCACAAAAATTCAAATTTTTCAAAAACCGTGCAACCAATCTTTCCACAAAGTAATAGCACACCATTCCCGATCAAGCCGCTCGATTTGACATATTGCACGTGTATGTGGTGCGAAAACTCTGGGAGGAGTAGCGGTCCAAAAAATGGGTGGAAAGATAGAATAAAAATAATAATATGTGCAATAATAATAGTGTAGTTGCCCTAAGGCAACCACACTAATAATAATATGTGCAATAATAATAGTGTAGTTGCCCTAAGGCAACCACACTAACTAGACAATTCCTGCAGAAATTGTGAAGTGTGGTTGCCGCCAACGCAAAGTCGACTTTGTGCTGAACGGAGTGAACAGTGATAGGTAGTTGCTATGATGTCTGAGGCAGTTGCTAGGGTGTTGCTAGGTGGTTCTATGGAGTTCTAAGTGGTTTCATGGAATTCTAGGCGGTCGCTAGGGTGGTGCTAGGTGGTTGCTCTGGAGTTTCAGGTGGTTGCTATTGAGCTCCAGGTGGTTGCAAGGGCATTGCTAGGTGGTTGCTAGGGTATGCTCAGTGGTTGCTAGGATGTTGCTAGGTGGTTGCTATGGAGTTTTAGGTGGTTGCTAGGGTGTTGCTAGGGTGTTGCTAAGTGGTTGCTATGGAGTTCTAGGCGGTTGCTAGGGTGTTGCTAGGTGGTTGCCATGGAGTTCTAGGTGGTTGCTAGGGTGTTGCTAGGCGGTTGCTATGGAGTTATAGGCGGTTGCTAGGGTGTTGCTAGGGTATTCTAGGTGGTTGCTAGGATGTTGCTAGGTGGTTGCTATGGAGTTATAGGTGGGTGCTAGGGTGTTTCTAGGGGGTTGCTAGGGTATTCTAAGTGGTTGCTATGGTGTTGCTAGGTGGTTGCTATGGAGTTCTAGGTGGTTGCTAGGGTGTTGCTAGGTGGTTGCTATGGAGTTCTAGGCAGTTGCTAGGGTGTTGCTAGGTGGTTGCTATGGAGTTATAGGCGGTTGCTAGGGTGTTGCTAGGGTATTCGAGGTGGTTGCTAGGATGTTGCTAGGTGGTTGCTATGGAGTTATAGGTGGTTGCTAGGGTGTTTCTAGGGGGTTGCTAGGGTATTCTAAGTGGTTGCTATGGTGTTGCTAGGTGGTTGCTATGGAGTTCTAGGTGGTTGCTAGGGTGTTGCTACGTGGTTGCTATGGAGTTCTAGGTGGTTGCTAGGGTGTTGCTAGGTGGTTGCTATGGAGTTATAGGCGGTTGTTAGGGTGTCGCTAGGACATTGCTATGGTGCTCCAGATTGTTGCTAGGGTGTTGCTAGGCGGTTGCTATGGTTTACCAGGTGGTTGCTAGGGTGTTGCTAGGTGGTTGCTATGGTGTTATAGCTGGTTGCTAGGGTGTTGCCAGGCATTTGCTATGGTGTTCCAGGTGGTTGCTAGGGTGTTGTTAGCTGGTTGCTATGGAGTTCTAGGCCGTTGCTAGGGTGTTCTAGATGGTTGCTAGGGTGTTGCTAGGGGGTTGCTATGGAGTTCTAGGCGGTTGCTAGGTCTTTACTGAGTCCAATGACGCGACCCATAGTTCTCTATGACAAACGGTTAAAAAGTTATGAAATATCAAACATCGGCCAATCAGGAAGGGGGGCGAGGCTGATCTCCACCAATGGACAAAGGACTCTCTACCATGTCCAATGAGGCATTGCACAATTTGTGGGCAATTTTTCCCCATAGAGATGAAAGGCCGAATGTTCAAATCTAGAGAGAGACCAGAGTACTGCTGCCAGAAGACAGGGCATTGTGACATCACAAGGGTGAGAAGACAGAGCATTGTGACATCACAAAGGTGAACATTCCGCCATTCATTCTCTATGGGAAAAATTGCCCACAAAAATTCAAATTTTTCAAAAACCGTGCAACCAATCTTTCCACAAAGTAATACCACACCATTCCCGATCAAGCCGCTCGATTTGACATATTGCACGTGTATGTGGTGCGAAAACTCTGGGAGGAGTAGCGGTCCAAAAAACGGGCGGAATAAATAATAATAATAATAATAATAATATGTGCAATAATAATAGTGTAGTTGCCCTAAGGCAACCACACTAAATATGTGCAATAATAATAGTGTAGTTGCCCTAAGGCAACCACACTAATAAATAATATGTGCAATAATAATAGTGTAGTTGCCCTAAGGCAACCACACTAATAATAATACTGTAGTTGCCCTAAGGCAACCACACTAATAATAAAGAATATGTGCAATAATAATAGTGTAGTTGCCCTAAGGCAACCACACTAATAATAATAGTGTGCTTGCCTAAGGCAACCACACTAATAAATAATATGTGCGATAATAATAGTGTAGTTGCCTGAGGCAACCACACTAATAATAGTAGTGTGCTTGCCTAAGGCAACCACACTAATAATATGTGCAATAATAATAGTGTGCTTGCCTAAGGCAACCACACTAATAAAGAATATGTGCAATAATAATAGTGTGTTTGCTTAAGGCAACCACACTAATAAATAATATGTGCAATAATAATAGTGTGTTTGCCTAAGGCAACCACACTAATAAATATGTGCAATAATAATAGTGTAGTTGCCCTAAGGCAACCACACTAATAATAATATGTGCAATAATAGTAGTGTGCTTGCCTAAGGCAACCACACTAATAATAATATGTGCAATAATAGTAGTGTGCTTGCCTAAGGCAACCACACTAATAAAGAATATGTGCAATAATAATAGTGTGTTTGCCTAAGGCAACCACACTAATAATAATAATAATAATATGTGCAATAATAGTAGTGTGCTTGCCTAAGGCAACCACACTAATAATATGTGCAATAATAGTAGTGTGCTTGCCTAAGGCAACCACACTAATAATATGTGCAATAATAGTAGTGTGCTTGCCTAAGGCAACCACACTAATAAATAATATGTGCGATAATAATAGTGTAGTTGCCTGAGGCAACCACACTAATAATAATAAAGAATATGTGCAATAATAATAGTGTGTTTGCCTAAGGCAACCACACTAATAATATGTGCAATAATAATAGTGTGCTTGCCTAAGGCAACCACACTAATAATATGTGAGATAATAATAGTGTGTTTGCCTAAGGCAACCACACTAATAATATGTGCAATAATAGTAGTGTGATTGCCTAAGGCAACCACACTAATAATAGTATGTGCAATAATAGTAGTGTGCTTGCCTAAGGCAACCACACTAACTAGACAATTCCTGCAGAAATTGTGAAGTGTGGTTGCCGCCAACGCAAAGTCGACTTTGTGCTGAACGGAGCGAACATTTTCTGTAGTATAAGCAGAGACAGAGTATGGTATATATGCTATAACATCACGGCAAGAGTCTATATGCAACACACATATTCAGAGCTAAATTAACCCTTCATCAATACTTGAGATCAGCGATTTACTCACGGTATGCTGCGACGAGTGACGGCGAATCATAAAGGTAGCTGGCCAGTTCAGAGGGTCTTGGAAAAATCTTTTATCTACACTGCGCGACCGCACCATTTTAAAAAGCAAGACAGGGCTAGGGAGATGAATTTGATTGATTTATGGTTGTACGTTAAGTTCAGCTCATTTTTACCATTCAACTAAAAACATTTAAGTGGGCTGTAATTCAGAGTCTAATCTGTTATCTCTGAGACCAACTCATAGGCAGAGTAGCCTATTACGTGTTAGCCGAGCCGAATTTCCAAGAACGAAAACGAGGCGAGAGATATGTGTTAAAATAGTTGCATTTTAAATACAGCTTCTGTGAATAAGTATCGGCTGGTAACCAGTACTACTAGCTTCTGTTGCAGCAAGGGGTGCATCAACAACATGCAAGTGGAGTTGTGTACTTTAGCAACCGCGTTGGGGTGAGAAAGCGTTGCTTTCCCTGCTACAACAGAATGAATACGTAATGCAGCTCTAATGAGACCAAAGTTTCCAATACTCTGCGATTTTAAACGGTGTTACAAAAGTAAAATTTGACATATTATACATAGTTAGAAAGCTTATTCTGTCACCTATTGGATCGATGTGTAGATCAAGCGAGATTGTACTACAAAGTTCGACAACACCCAAAGCAACGTGTGGTATTACAAGATGACACGGTTTTCTGGAGTAAGACCGGACCAGAAGCTGCTGCACACGTGTTGTTGACGGCGTTGTTGCACTTTTTAGTACAGTCTGGCTTGATTTAGAATTCATTCATTCAGTAGGTGAGAGTATAAGCTTTCTAACCATGTATAACACGTCTATTTCTGGTTTTGGAATATCGGTTTTAGGTCAATCTAAAGTTTTCTCGTCATCGCATTAAATGCATTCGCTCTTTGTTAGCACTAGCATTCAAAGACGCTGCACCTGACGAAACGTCGTCAACGAATTTGCATTAATATCTTGTGAAATACTATTATTATTGAGGACGTCTGGGTATGCCTAAGCCATTTGTTTGCTGATATACCTAGCTGACAGCGTTTTTATTTGTAATTTTGTATTTGGAATACCGTTATATCGCGCTCACTTCCACATTCAGCTATATCCTTTCTGGTGGCTAAGTAGCCAGGAAACCTCGTTTGAACAACACAATCCGTGCATGTACGTCTTCGTCAAGGTTTTATCTACATTGTGGTATAAATCATTTGAAGTTTACGAATGTGTGTTTTCTGTAATTACGACCAAAAGGGAATTATGCACCCTCTCTGTATTGGAACAGCAAGGCCAATTCCTTTGTTTTTGCAATACACTGAATACATTTGGGGTTGTGATAAAAAAATGAACATGAGACGAGTTCAGAATTTCAGCTTTTATTTCCTGGTATTTACACCTAGATGTGTTAAACTACTTAGAACATAGCACCTTTGGTATCAGACCGCCTAATTTTTAGGTGAGCAAAAGTATTGGAACAGAGAGTATTTAAGTAAATGAAAGCAAATGACACTTAATATTTGGTAGCATATCTCTTGCTTGCAATAACTGCATCAAGCCTGCAACCCATTGACATCACCAAACTGTTGCATTCTTCTTTTGTGATGCTTTTCCAGGCTTTTACTGCAGCCTCTTTCAGTTGTTGTTTGTTGGGGGGTTTTTCCCTTCAATCTCCTCTTCAGGAGGTGAAATGCATGCTCAATTGGGTTAAGGTCTGGTGATTGACTTGGCCAGTCTAAAACCTTCCACTTTTTCTCCCTAATGAAATCCTTTGTTGTGTTGGCAGTGTGTTTTGGGTCATTGTCTTGCTGCATGATGAAGTTCCTCCCAATTAGTTTGGACGCATTTCTCCGTAAGTTGGCAGACAGAATGTTTTTGTAGACTTCTGAATTCATCCTGCTGCTACCATCATGAGTTACATCATCAATAAAGATTAGTGAGCCCACTCCAGAAGCAGCCATGCAAGCCCAAGCCATGACACTTCCTCTACCGTGCTTCACAGATGAGCTTATATGTTTTGGATCATGAGCAGATCCCTTCTTTCTCCACACTTTGGCCTTTCCATCACTTTGGTAGAGGTTAATCTTTGTCTCATCAGTCCATAAAACTTTGTTCCAGAACTTTTGTGGCTCATCTCTGTACTTCTTTGCAAATTGTAATCTAGCCTTCCGATTCTTACTACTGATGAGTGGTTTGCATCTTGTGCTATAGCCTCTATATTGCTGCTCTCTAAGTCTTCTTCGAACAGTTGATTGAGATACCTTCACCCCTGTCCCGTGGAGATTGTTTGTGATGTCACTGACTGATGTTTTGAGGTTTTTCTTCACAGGTTTCACAATGTTTCTGTCATCAACTGCTGTTGTTTTCCTTGGTCGACCTGTTCGATATCTGTTGCTCAGTACGCCAGCGGTTTCTTTCTTTTTCAGGACATTCCAGGTTGTCGTACAAGCTATCCCCAATGCTTGTGCAATGGCTCCGATTTCCCCTCTTTTCTAAGCTTGCTTTTCTCCCAAAGACAGCTCTCTGGTCTTCATGTTTGTTTATCTTTTATAACACAAATGCAGTTTTCACAGGCAAAACCCAAGGCTAAAACCAAGAGTAGACATTCAGAACTATTTATTGTTTAACCAATCAATCTAACAGGACACATCTGGGCAACAAGAAACACCTGTCAGTCACATGTTCCAATACTTTTGCTCACCTAAAAATTGGGTTGTCTGATACAAAAGGTGATATATTCTAAGTTGTTTAACAAATCTAGATAAAAATACCAGGAAATAAAAGCTGAAATTCGGATCTGTCATCTCATGTACATCTTTTGACCTCAAACTCAATTGTCTTCAGTGTATAGCAAAAACAAAGGAATTGACCTTGCTGTTCCAATACTTTTGGAGGGGACTATATGTGCAATAATAGTAGTGTGATTGCCTAAGGCAGCCACACTAATAAATACGTTAGATAATAGTAGTGTGATTGCCTAAGGCAACCACACTAATAATAATAATAATAATTAAAGCCGCAAGCGGCGTTGGTAGGGGTACAAGCATTGGCACCATCGCGCCCCCTATGGAGCGATTTTAAAATGGCTTTGTCCTCATGATCATATACCTTCACCCAACATATCTACTGAATATCATGATGATTGTATAAAAAATTGATGACTTATGGCCAATTTTGTGCTAAGAGACGCTGTCGGATGACAGTTGCGTCGCCATGGATGTGTCCTGGCCGCTTCCCGTAAAGACCTTTACTATGTCGTAACACTTAGATGGCATGTCGTAACACTTAGATGGCACAGCGTGTATGTACAGCTGCAGCGCTTCCATGCCGCAACTAAAAAAAGTGTCACACTAGTGTTGTCATGGTACCAAAATTTTGACTTTGATACCGATACCAGGTTTAGTATCTCGATACTCGATACTGAAGCAATACTGATTCAATAATCGGTACCTAACGATACTGAAATTACCTTAATAGATCAGAAACGTAATGTCCACAAGGGTTGACCTGATTTTCGAATTCACGGTTTATTAAAAACCTGGTTTATGAACAACCTTTAAGTTGAAGCCTGTTCAACATATTAATAAGCATAGGCCTATATTGTTACACATTAAACAATAGAAAATTAAAAAATTTAACAATTTTAAACTAAATAATCTTTAAACAGGTCTTTCACTTTTAAATAGGTCTAAAAACAGCATATTTTAATAACAACACAGCATCTTCCTATAATAAAATATTTACAAATTAGAACACCTATTGCTACTGATGTCAACTGAGTGGAAGCTTGCGCTGTATCAGCGAAGTGAATGCACAAGCGCAGGTCACCTCACTTGGCAACCTTAGTTGCTACTGCCATCTAGCGAGGATTCTGACAAATTACACTTTTCATCCTCTCAATCAGTAATGCGGGAGACACATTTCCCTGGCTTTTACATTTGACTCAAAACTACCGAACGTCGGAGTATTCTAATACCGAACCGTTTCCTTTTTTTTTTTTTTTTTTAAGTACCGAGAAAGTGCTGAAGTTTTGGTATACCGTGCAACACTACGTCAGACACATATTCCAATCCATTGCTCAGCTTAGCAGAGAATGCACATTTCAGAGCGCCACAGAGACAGATAGAATAATAACACATAAATACACATTTCAAATAATAAATACGCCATTGAGAAAAAACGAAACAAAAGACGAAATATTAACTCGCGACCTGCGTGCTGCGCGCAGAGTAGCCTACCGTATTATTTATTTAGACATTGGCAGATGAGAAAATTTTCGGTTACACTGACCTATAAAACGCTCTTCCAAAAGCAAAAAATGTTATACATCATTAGAAAGCTTATACTCTCACCTACTGAATAAATGAATTGTCAATCAAGCCAAATTGTACTAAAAACGGTGACAAAGCTGTAAGCAACAGGTGTGGCATTACGCACAGCTATTTCTGAAGTTAGCCTACCCAGGGATCACAAATGCGCGTATCTTTCACAAACGGATTGTCCAAGACAATATATGACCACTCAGTCGCAAAAGGGACATCTCTACGCGTAAAACCAGTGGTAAGATAGTATATTTATTCAATGTTTAGTCCCAGATATTGACTGTAGAATGACATGGTATAATATTAAAAAACTTAGTCTCGCTTATTTCGTTATTCAGTGAGCAGCATTTTCACTGCTGTATTGGCCTATTTTAGGGCTAATGTCCGGTTTATCTTGTTGCTACGGAATATTACATTACATTACGTTACATTACAGGCATTCGGCAGACGCTCTTATCCAGAGCGACGTACAATAAAGTGTATAACTATAACCAGGAACAAGTGTGTCGAAACCCCTAGAGAGAAGTGCCGTTCCAAGTGCAGGAAACAACCGCATAGTTCAACTTGGACCCTGTAGGTTAAACTGATTAACACTAACACAAACAAGAACAGCAACAATGCAGTCTATGCGAAAATACAAGCAATAGTTAAGACGAGTTAAGACTAAGTCACCTACGAAACAACTACCTAGTTGCAACCCTAAGCTTACGGTCAATTTAGAGATTAAATTGAGAATACGATTTCTCTCAGCATAATGACGTATTCAAAGACTAAACGAACTCACCCGATATTGTCTTCAAATGGATCCATGCCAAAGAAAAGTAATGATTCATCCTCTCAAAAAGCTTTTACTAACAAACTTGTAGTAGCAAAAAATGAAAGACCAACTCGCCATCCATGCTACCTACGCGCAGAGTACCATATTATTTATTCAGACATTGGCAGAGTACAGCATAAATTGCGTCTTTTGTTTATATTCAATATAGTAATTGCAACGAGAAACTGCAGCTGTAGATACAAGATAGTTTATATTATGGTTGCAACGGAACGAAGCGGACTACATATGTATTACCGTCAGTGTTTTATTTTACCAGCGTGTTTTGGCGCGTTTACACAAAACTCAAATACTATCAATAAAATGGTTTAGCTATTTCTTAGCATAACGACAGATTCAAAGACTAAACGAACTCACCAGATATTGTCTTCAAAAGGACCCATGCCAAAGAAAAGTAATTATTCATGCTGTCAAAAAGCTTTTAGTAACACACTTTTAGTAGCCTAGCATGCACTCTGGCTGACACTATCTTCCATTGCTTCCCCGACGTTCAGACGCTCCCCTCACTGATAAAAACTAGACCCTACGGTGTCAGATTACTTGCGTCGCCATGGATGTCGCTTGCCGTAAAGAAGCTTACTAGATGTCGTAACACTTAGATTTGGAGCTCCAGCTCTTCCGCACCCCACCTAATAAAAAAGTCCAAATGGCGGGCAAACAATATGGCAGACATAGGTAGTCCTAATAGCAAAGTTGTAGAGCACATTCAGATGCATCGGTCTAAGGCAACCACACTAATAATAATAATATGTGAGATAATTGTAGTGTGATTGCCTAAGGCAACCACACTAATAATAGTAGTGTGATTGCCTATAAGGCAACCACACTAATAAATAAATATGTGAGATAATAGTAGTGGGATTGCCAAAGGCAACCATACTAGTAATACTAATCCAACCAGTTCTCAGCACCCCTATTTATCAAAGCTTACAACGGAATTTCTAAAGGAAGTGTAAAGTAAAGCAGGTCAAATCTTTCATCGACTGCAATTTGTCACGCAGGCACACACACACACACACACACACTCATGTGAGAAGGCAGAGCTCTCTACAATACCTCAGTTTATTGGGCTGTGCTTAGACTGGCCTCACCTTGAAAATGTCCAGTTATGTAAAAACTGCCAGGAGTTTCCTCCCACTGGCATATCACAGGGTCATAGAGGTAACCAAGCCCTCCTTACCACAACAAGGTGGCAGCCTCAAATCACATACTATTTACAATAGAAGTGTCCTTCTGAAGTGATTTAGCTTTATCACTATTTTTAAAAAGTGGGTCTTAAAGGGATCATTTAAAGGAGGACAGAGGGGGGAACCTCTGAGTTCCGTATAGGGAGAGCATTCCAGCAGCCAGGGGCAACCACACTGAAAGTCCTGTACCCCCAGGTTTTCAGCCTGAGCAGGATTTGGGACCAATGAGTAAAATATCACGGCTGCGTTTCTCAGAGTCTCCTTAGCGCTACGTGCTTCATAAGGTATACCTTAAGGTCTTCCTTTAGGTCTCGAGCTGTTTCCCAGCGCCTCCTTAGCTAAGGTATACCTTCTGAAAGGTATACCTTTAAAAGGGTGGTCTGAGGCACTCGTAAGCTGTCCCTTAGCGATGCGCACCGCTCATCCTGTCACAGTTTCAGCCTTATTATGCCAACATTTTGCTTTTCAAATCGACAGTTGTACTACAGTGCGCATCTAGTAGCACATCTGCATGCGAAAATGACATAGATAGTTTAATATTAACTTCACGAAAATTAATTATCCAATCAACGTTTCTGTGCATAGCACATCATGAGAATGTCGTTGTTTCACCTGTCTATTCCCATCATGAGAGAAATTAAGTGTAGGGCATATCCATAATACTAATCCAATTTGTGAAAAAAAAGAAAGTTTTTTTAAATTTATACGTAGTGGAGCTAACTGAGGATATGGCGTTTCTGACTGCATACCCTGTAGAAATTAGTTCGTTCGTGTGTGTCAATGATCACACTGACTTGGAACAAACCGCCGGTTTATTATGAATATAAAACCTGTGTGAGCAAAGCCGACGTTGAGTGAGTCTACTTGCATGACCGAACTAGAGGGAACTAGAGCACGTTGATTGGCCTAGCCATAACACACATACAGGTACGGTGGCTCATAATGAACAAACATAGCCAAATGATCTACATCCCCTTCCTTTAGCTCACACCTCCTATATATAACAAAATGGCACTGGGTAAATATCAACATTACCGAACATTTCTTTCTTACCATGTTGTTTTACGATTTTCGGTAAACAACCCAATAATGATATTCTTGGTTAAACTTAAGATTATCCAATAGCAAATCAAGGTGGATGAACATACTATTTTAACAGGTAGGCCTATTCATAAGGCATACCAGGTACAGAATTAATCATGATCAATTTCCACAGACGTGCTTTTGCCTTTCATCTGCGGTCATTTTTGCACTGAAAAGTCCGCGGGAATCAGTGGATATGCTGCTACAGTTGCCTATATGTTGTGTGACAAAAACAAATTAACATTAGACCTTTGTTTCAATAAGAACAAAATAATTCACCCATATGTAGCCTATATCCTTTTTCCTGGGCTTCCAAGAAGTCCCAGACTATGGCTTATATCTCCCGATTGATGCTCTTTATTTTATCTTTTGTTGCCTATATGTAGCCTACATATTTATTGAAACTATCACTGGGTCTCGTCTTGACTTTTAAAGAGATTATCAGATGATCTTTAGTAGGCATAGCTTCCTCTTCTGCAATATTAGATTGATGTAAAATGATTATGGCAACACTTGTTATATTAAAACGTCATTCATAAGCCTTTACAAGTGAGACAATCGATTCGCTTGGCATCGATTGATAAACTTTTCAGCATCACAGTGAAGGCCAGCTCCAACTTACGACGTGCCTTTGGAAGTGTCCCTTAAGGCAACTGTTAAGGTATAGTCTGGGAAACACTCGTAAAAAAGCGGTTTCCCTTTGAAAGGTATACCTTAGAAACCTTCGTAAAATGTTAAGGTACATCAAAACTCAGATCTTTACAATTTTATTGATACCAGTATTGATACCGATACTGTTTATCAAAACTGATTGTTATCGATTCTACTCTCCATAATTTGGCTTGTTTTAGTGATTCTTACAGCCGGGTTTTGGAGGCGTGATGGGGGTGCAGTTTAATTAGCATGTTTGGTTTCGTTGGCTATTGTCACTAAGTTTCGGTTAAGCCACCGCCCATAAATAAAGCCGCGTGGTAGTAGCCTATGTTTGTTTACTGTGTGAGGTTGCTACAATGGTGGATGCTCAATCAGTAGGTGAGAGTATAAGCTTTCTAACGATGTATAACATGTCTAATTTTGCTTTTGGAATAGCGTTTTATAGGTCAGCGTAAACAAACATTTTCTTACCATGGCATTCGCTCTATATATGGTAGCATTAAAAGACGTTGCACCTAACGAAATGTTGTCAACGATTTTTCATAATTCCTTGGAAAATACCATTATTATTGAGGACTTCTGGGCATAGCTAAGCCATATGTTTGCTGATAGACCTGTCTGACATCGTTTTCTGGAGCAAAACAGAAGCGGATAGAACTGTCATTGATTTACTGTCTCTGTCTCCATCTACTGAACATAGATAAGATTTCATCATTGCTATGTAAGTATTACTGCTCAAAATATTTCGGTTATATACGTTATTTTAGAAATTGAGTGTCTTTAAATAGGTTAGTGGTATTATGTAATGTGGATATTTCACACTGTAATGTAAGCATTAGTTAGTAGTGTAATAGTTTTTGTGACGCATACAACAGTGATGAGGAGAGTGTTGAAACATTGCCAAAACGTGGTGGACGGTTGAAAATTGTTTTCATATCGTCCCATTCCCATACAAGAAAACATAGGGGTGTACATAGTATAGAAATACATACAAGAGTCAATTATTACACATTTAGGTACTGTGCAGCATTGTGTGACTATATTTTTGCATTATGTTTAAATCTGATATCTATGTTTCATTTTAAACCTTTAAACCTAAAGGGGCTCATATGCTTTACAATGGACAAAAAGCATTATATTCCTTTTTGGAGAGATTTTGGATTTGTTTCTGGACCCTTAGCTATTTTAGACCACTGTTAATAATTTAGACATTTTGGGTAGATTTGGAGATGTTGGGTACACTGCTTAGTTTTTGCTTCATAGATCTTTAGTAGTTCTACATATCCACACTTAGATTTTATGAACTTGGTGGTCAAGAAGTTTTGATCCAGGACATGTATACTTTAACCCGCAATCTCCCAGTATTTCATTGCGAACTAAAAAAGGAGCAAATTCATTTTAGATTTTTTGCCTTGACCATTGCATTTGTGGCACTTTATTTCTTACAAATTATGAATATAAAGTAATCTAAGCTAGTATTGTAAATGGTACAAATGTTTTGCTTCATTTAAGATATTTTTCTAGTCTCTGTGGTGTTCACATCTGGAGTTATAAAGCTTTAAATAGGGTAACCCCTAAATGGGCAAGGATTGACCGGTACTCTAGTGGGGGAGTGGTTGGGGTGGAGTTAACTAGCTATTGTTCCCACCCATTATCTCCCTGTGAGAAGTGTGAAAAGATCTTTCAAGGGGATTTTCTCTGCTACTTGATTTTAGGAGTGCCAACATTCAATTAAACATATCTTCAACTAATTTCAGATTTCAATGTATGACACATCATTTGAAAGCTTATAATCTGCACTTTCATAATCTGTAAAAAACTGAAAAATGACCTTGCTCTATTTGAGGACCAAAACACCAGCACCTGTCACATATATGGTTACTTTAGTATTTATTGATTTTTATCGACTTAATCACCTGAAATTAAAATATTCTTCCGCAGCAGTTTTGGGCATATTATTTTACCGTTGTCAAGCAAAACTCTCGTTGGTAGTTTGACTTGGACAGTTGTTATGCAACAAACAGGATATCACAGACCAATATACAGATTGTAACTGTTTTATATATCCTCTCAAACACATTCATTATATTTTTTATGCAAACATTCACTTTTGTGTCTTGACATCCGAGGCGACAGAATGCATTCACATTCCACAAATAACTGGTAACAACATTTATAGCAGAAAACATGCACACGTCGTAAACAAATTGCTGTTGAATTAATTAATTCGACTCTCATCGTCATTTCCATGTAATTGCAAAATGACTAGAATAAATAGAATGAAAACTCGGATTTGCGTGAAAATTTAAATTAATATTGCAGTGGTACAGCCACCGTTTGCTTTCATCTTTTAAAGTTACTGCTAGCGGAGGAGCTAAATACTTGAAGTGTGCCCTGCAGATGCGAACCATGCACCATAAATTAGAGTCCATATGTCTAGTCTTCCTGGTCTTTTTGTGGAATTGAGGAATCGCAGAGTAAAATTATGGCAGTTTGAAAAAGCAAAAGGGACGATTACTAGAATTAACCTGTTATTTTACCCTGACAAAAGTGTGGAAGGCGATTTTTTCCAGTTTGCTTTTACTGTATCCCCGATGTAAATTACGCAGAATTACCGCATACCTCACGTAACTGTGTCAAGCATTTTGAGTCAATTATAACTGGCTAACAAAGAAAATCCAAATGAAATTATTCAGCAACCAAATTAAATCGTTTGAATGTTTTGGTACGTAATATGCTGTCCCAGCACGAATGCTTAATATTTTATAAAACAGACTTAATGCTAAAGCAAGAAAAGAACAGAAGAGCACACGTTATAATCCTCAATCCTCAATTTCTCATCTGTAGACGTCGGCAGGCAAAAGTAGGCTACTACGCCACATAACATAAAAGTTTGAATTCAGGTTATTATTTTGAAAATAATAAATCGGTTTGCGGCTTTAGATTTTTTAAAATGGCGGTTAAAATAAAATGCTGCAAGTACTGGACCAATCAGAAATGTTCAGCGCTTGCGCCCCACCCCAAAGTACTACCCCCCGAGCAGGGACTTTTTTGGGGATAAAATAAAGACCCCGGAACTTAATTTAGACCCTGATCCCTGAGATGGAAACGCACTGAGTTCCTCAAAAGGTTCCTAGTTCCTGGGGAAAGTTCCTGCGGTGGAAACGCGGCTTATTTGACTGCTTGAGAAGTGAAAACACTGCACTCCTTCATGCTTATGGAATGTTGCATTTGTAACTGTTTCATTAGGTTGCTGGTGTTAAATCCCTTACATTCAGCATTTTTTTGCATTTTGCATAAATTGCATTTAGCTTTATTTTTGTCCGCTTTTAAAGTGGGCCCACACTTTAGAGCATTTTTACCTGTCTGCTATGACTGGATTGCGTGGAACTTAAACAGACATTGAACATAGTAGCGTATTGGAATGTCGTCATTAGGATCAGCTAGAAACATTTATAGATTACCATATTTTTTTAAAATAGTAATTATTTTATAGAAAGATTAATTTTTTTAACAATCAAAGCAAACATTTCAGCTATGAATTAAAGTGCATTTATTAAAATAATTACCTGGTGTAAATACTGATAGAGCACCATTTGTCCAGGACCTTATTGGTACATAGTAACACAACTAATAGTAGCATACATAAACAGCTAACAGCAAACAATTTAGACTCACCAGCTCACCAGTCCAGAGTGATGCTCACTATCACTGTCACAACTGTCACTCTACAATTCCTTCAATACTTTTTTCAAAGTTGTATGATTGTTTGCATGATTTGTCTTTTGCAAGCATACACTGATGAAAAAAGTCCTTATAAACAATAGTTGCGTGCACAAAGCTTTACCTTGTTGGTTCTGCAAAACCATCCTCCTGCAAGTTTTTGGTTATGCAATAGAATATCTCTGCAATTATTTCAGCTAGAAGGAAGCCAAAAATTCATTTTGAAAGCTGCGGAAATGATCTTGAAGAGTATGAGACTGTGAGGTGTCTGCAATATACAGTATAACACAGTTTCTAGGGTAGATCATAGAGAGGGTTGATTTTTCCAGGGACAAGTATGCTGTCATTAACTCAATCAGACTGGAATGTCTCACTATTAGTAAAGTAAGAAGTTGCATATTTATAAAAACTGCATTTTCATGTTTGAAATTCTATTTACCTGTACAGAAATGTTCATTTTCAGGTGCTCCTGAAAAGCCATTCAGCTCACTGGAAAATAATGCATCAACTTTTCCTATATGTGTATTAAGTTGTTTTGGTTCAGGGGGTAATTTGTTTATGAAATTCCAGTAGAGAAAGTTTTAACAGCTGTTTATTTTATCGCGGACATTTTATTTTTTTTGATTTGATAACGTAATCGTCTTCTTGGGGTGTCATTTATAACTGCCTTGTCATTTGTTTTGCTATCTCTAGTGGTTTTACCAATCAAGATGGGGTTTTTTGCATCAATGTGCGAAGAGTCAAAGCTCTCTAACAGTTTATGGGTTATATTGCTGCACCTTGAATTAATGACCAATAAAAGCAATAGTTAAGAAAATTCTATTGTTAGACACCCGCATCTGATTTCATGGCTATTGTGCTTCTTAAAGGGTTCTTAAAACAGCTTAAACCAGAGTATGAGTAATTACAATAAGCCAGGCATGAGGAGATAAATGCATGTCACCTTTTCAGGGTCTTCAAAAAAGAGAGAAGATCTGATCTCAGCAATATTTTGCAGATGGTTGTAACATGACTGTATTATAGTATTTGTTGTGTGGACCTTATACTTTTAAATTAGGATAAAATAAATATATTTAAAAAGGAATGAGAGAATCTCATTTAGGAAATAATAGCTCTGATGCATTCTTTGGCACAAACACTAATACTTACTAATACTTACAGTCTTATCTTTATTAAGCTGAAGAACGTTTTGAGTCAGCCAACACATGTTGAGTAGACAGTCATGTAGAGTCACTAATTTACCCCGTTCACCAGGCTTAACGGATAAGTACAGCTGGGTGTCATCAGCATAGAAATAAAAAGATATGTTACGATAATGGATGATGTGGCCCAAGGGAACCTTTTAAATAGAAAAGAAAATTGGATTTTTAATTTTAATTTATCCTTCGGGTTTCTGAATGAAGCATTTAGTATTTTTTTTTTGAATGAAACAGGGCTCTTGTTCATGTACAGTACTTTTTCCTGTTAGGTCAAAACTATTCTGATACTAGTAATAGCATCCCCGAGTGTGTTTCAGCGTAATTAGAATTGGCTGAATATGCTCTACATGTAAACATATTCACTGAGTGTGCATGCTTTTGATTAAGAGTGTTGTACACATTCCAAGATCACATATGAAACAGAACACTTGTCCTCTTTCTGCAGTCCATCCAGCTACGTCTGTCATTGGCCACAGAATTGAAGACTGGAATATCCATGTGGGAACTTGGACAAGGACTGGACTATTTTTATGACCTTTTATAATAGAGTCAACAAGGCTTGTAATGCACAGCACTGAAGCTACACTCTCATAGTTATAAACGTTCATATGTATAAACGTTCAGTCAAAAACTTAATTGGGCATGTAAATAAAACCATTTCCTACACAAAGATCCCTGGATTTTTTATTTCAGTTTTATTATTTTTTGCGCCTTATCCTATTTTTGTACCCTAATACACTGATTACTTCAGGCAAGGGCATAATGGGTGGGTTACAATTAGGGATGCGACGGTATGAAAATTTCACAGTATTATAATTGTACTACTAAATATCACGATTTTCGGTATATCACGGTATCAGGTTTTAAGTTTTAAAACAAAATCACACAAAGTTTACAACTTGATCTCTTTATTTATGGATCTGCAGATTTTTTAAACCATTTTAATTGAAAAAAAATGCAACTGAATAGTTCACTCCTTGTAATTGCATATTTAAAATAATAAAAATAATTTTTCCTGAATCCAAAGTGAGCCCACACGGATGAACAAGCTCGCTTTTTGGGGGGATATAATTCTTCATTGCAGTCGGTATCAGAATCAGCGTCAGACATCACAAGTGTTGTAAGAGAGTGCAAACAGAGATGCTGTGTAGCTGTGTTCGGTGGATTCAGCAAATGTGGGACACTTTTTGGTAAATTCAGTAGGAGACTATCAAAAACTTTTTTTACTTGCACCAGTGATGTTTCTATGAATTGTTTTAAGTCTTCTTAACATCTATGTGTGGAAATTGTTTTGAAATGTGTTTTTGTATAGAAGATAAACACCCTTAAACATAGCATGGCACCCTATTTCACTCAGTCGGAGTATTCAGGTGAAGTGGGACAGCATATATGGTGAAGCGGGACAATCATTTCAAGCTTAACCCATTAATGTCCTTAGTGGAAGTTTTGAAATTCCTTTGGTACACTTGTCAACTAGTTGAGCTGATCGCAAATCTGTTAAATTTTTTCTAATTGGCCAATGTATAAGGCAGTATTGCTTGTTTCTCTTAACATAATATTTTTAGTATTTAGTCAAAGGGGTTTCAAGTTTTTTGATTATCCATCAAATAATCTCTAGAAACATAAGTTAGGAGTGTCAGATATTTATCATTTTTGGTACACAGAGAGTCCAGACTCTTACTGTTAAAGTGCAAAAAGAAATATGATAATATATTAAAACTCCGATAATATGAAAAAACTCCGATGCATGTAATTTTATGTAACCTCACTGTATTTATTATGATGTTCTCATCATCATGATACATTTTAAATTAATTTCTGTATAAACTAAAAATAAAGCTTTAAACACAGTAGCGTATGTAGTGTTAAGTTCCTAAGCTACACTGCATTTAGATTGCATTTGAAAAACGAGTTTGAAAAGCTGTACTTGAATTGCAGACAATTTAACCTGAACTAAAAATACATAAGGAATGTTGAACAGTTCATCATTTGTCTCTTCTCTCCCACTGGCCTTACACGAAACTGTGTTCTATAACTGGATGGCACAGTTTTCCTGAAATGAGCAAAAAATATCAATAAGATTTATGATTTTATCATACTTTTTGTGTAAAAAAATGTACTTGTTACTATAAAAACAGTAAGATGTGAAGTACTGAGAGACACCAAATAATCATCAGTATGGTTTAAACTAGCACGTACGTGTATAAAACTGTGGTAAACTGTAGGTTTATTACACCAGGACTGATTAAAACGTTGTCCCACTTCACCTGAAAAACACTGTCCCACTTTACCTTACATGTTCAGCAGAAGTAAGACAGTGCAAACCCCACCCCTTAATCATAAAAACTCAAGACAATATGACAAAAAAACATTTGTATTTTGACCAGTGTTTTGCAGATCAAAAGAGGACATTTTTGACTCGTTTTTGTTAACCTAGTAACCTTATCATTCCTAAGTGTCATTTCACATGCCGGTCCACTTACCGTTCACTCGCAATGATCAGTCTTAATTTGACGGCTGACCATGCCCACTGTAAAGACGGCAGTCCAATAAAAACAATTGTTGAATGACAGTAACTATTGTAGCAACAATTCAAGAATGGTTTTTTTGATCGGCTGTTGATTCTTACATGGCAGAGTAATGCAAAGCTTAAGTGTCCCACTTCTGCTGATGTCCCACATTTGCTGAATCCACCCTATAACAGCTAGCTAGCTAGCATTGCCAGGTGGGAAATATTAAACTATTGTACCGGAGGCTTAAAATTATCGGATTTTTAAGAAAATTATCGTACACAGCCAAAAAAGAGAAATCATAGGTGTAAATATGTAATTTCACAAAAATAGTCTCTTTTCAAAATGTCCAAAAAGTCTCTCAGTGCATAACTGGCCCTCAATTTCAACCTCAGTTCTTCCAACAACTTTTTCTTTTCCTCTCCCCTGCTTTCGCCTGACTCCTCTGCACTCATTTATCTAGTTTTTTAACTCGTTTTTTACATAAACGAAAAAAATAACATTGCTAGTAATTTGTAGGTAGCAAGCTAACTTACATTTTACATCAGAAAGAACGAGCGGGAGAACAGCAGCCGTGCAGCTGCTCGCTCCCTTGGGGGCACGCACGTCATGCATCAAGCATAATGATTGGCTGAAAAGACGCAACCTGTGTTTTTAAATGACTTTGCCTCTAAATACAGATCTAGGATCAGATTTCATTATCTCAATTCAGGTCCAGTATATTATTTAATATGGGTTATTTAGATATTTTATTAGGGAAATAGTTGGAAAAAAAATTCCCCGCATGAAAATAGCTTTTGTCACGTGATTTACTATCCCGGTATTACGTTACATTTACGATAGTACTATTTCATATTTGAATTTTACGGTATACTGTCACATCCCTAGTTACAATCCTCCAAAATAGGCCAAATAATATAGTTGGGTGTTTATCACTGAAGTCGCAGGTGCCATAGAAATCTGCGAGTCACATTTCTGCAATTTCCACTAGTTTAAATTCTTTCCGTGATTTTTTTCAGCACTTTTGGATGATAACTGGTGTTATTTGTATACACCTACACATTTTAACACTAGCCTATTGCCAGATTCTGGGAGAAACAAAGTGGGACAATGTAGGCTATACAGATTTAGGAATGCGCTGGAATCAAGAATCTCATCCTTGTCAGTTGTAGCAATCATTTTTGATTCTCCTTATCAAGAGTGTTGATGTCAAGTGCTCCTTCTCTGTTATGGTAACATCAGTGACAACAGACCCTCATCCAAGACTCAAACCTTGCAGTGTTCAACATACTGTACCAAAACAAACTTAAAAGAAAAACAGTCACATGTGAATGTTTTATGTTTTATGTTTTATTTTAGCAATGCAATTTGAGCATGCTCAGTTCCTAACAATGTTTTGTAAATTAGAGCCAAAAAGCATTTTATTTTTTTCTGCAATGGACCGAATTAAGTGATTAAATGCATCAGCCTATCAATATACTTCACTCGTATGCTGTCCCTAGCAGCCGGCAACTGTCCAGTTTTTGTCCAAACTTCAAGGACTTATTACTGTTGCTACAGTTGTGCATGTTATTTCAGTTGTTTCCTACTGCTATGCATGATATCTATTAATTTAACATTTGTTAAAAAACTGATTTTTTTCCATTTTCTGTGATTTTCTGTGACTACTCTGCGACTTCACCCAATATTTAATAATATTCCAACTAAAGTTACTCCTATTCTAACTGAAGTTAGACATTTGTACACTGATGTTGGCCCTGTGGAAAGATTCATTGTTTTTATTCACAGAGATAAAAAAAATCACTAGTCCTAGCACCTAGCTACCATTATGTTATACAAAACTGTAATGCTCTAAGGTTTGGGAACCTGCCATTAAATTATTATAGTTTTTCTGCCTATTTTTTCCAGTTGGTCAGTTTTGAAAAGGATGGGAAAATGGTTGGAAAGAATAAATCCAATTTCCTAATTAATTTTCCTAATCTAATTAAATAAGTAGACAGAAGTTCCTAATAGTGCCATTCAGTAGCTGAGAGCAGGGCTTAAATGTCAGTGCAATACACAACACAGTTTTCATATGCAATTACTGAATATGCAATTTTCATATGCAATTATTTATGTTGATTAATATGAAGGTAAAAGAAACAACATTAAACAAACCTAGGTTTAAAACGTGAAAATTGTGAAGGCGTAGCCTTATTGACATGCCTCATTGAACTGCCTTGGCTATTCCCTAGGTATTCCAACCTTCCTATCCCTCCCTACCTTCAGTCTAATTAATGCTGTTTTGAAACTGCAGAATGGGATAATAATGGGTGTAATATTCAAAGAAAATGGCAAGATGAAGAGGAGCATGTTTATGAAGTGTTTAACTATTCATAAACTCTGAAAAGCCAGTGAACAGCCTTGGCAAGGTGTTGCCAACAGCAGCCTGAAGGACAAAGCGTCAGTTCAGGCAACCTGTCAGCAGCTGGAGAGCTGGCTGAAAGGGGTGGACTGGTCAGGGCTTCCCGAAAAGTTTAAGGCCTGGACCTACCAGCATGAGTATCCTGCCAAGGATACTCTGGTCTCTCTTTGTCTATGAAGTCCCCTTCTTCATCGTAGTGAGCTTGGAGAGGAATGTCAGCAGATTCCTCAGGAGGTGGCTGGGATTGCCCAGGAGCCTCAGTAGCATTGCCCTCTATGGGAACAACACCAAGCTCCAGCTTCCCCTGAAGAGGAGTTTAAGGTGACTCAAGCCAGAGAGGTGATGCTGTGTAAAGCCCTATTCGCACGGGACTAGTATTACCTGGGGACATCTAGTAACTTGTAATAATTGTCTGTGATCTTAATCCCGTGCAAATCTGCCATGTCCGTAATTTGTAAAGTAAAAATTCAACCGCAAATTACCTACCATATTTTGCCAAACACATTACAGGCATTTGGCATTTGGCAAACACAGAGGTCATGTGATAATATTAGTCCCGAGCAAATCAGCATCTCAGTGATTTGGGGTCGTATTTTACTGTTACGCAGAGCAGAGCCTTGACATTTTCAATCATATCCGGGGGATAATGTCAGTAAATTCGAGTAAAATACAGACTTCTCTTATCCCATGCGAATGCGCCGCACAAAACACAGACGTGGGGGGGTAATTTCTAAATCACAAGAGGTCCCCAGGTAATACTAGTTCCCTGCGAATAGGGCTTAAGGAATGATATCTCATGAAAAACACGTTTTCAACGTACAAAAATGCCAAGTTACTGAGTACATGCACTGGGGACATCTTACGCCACCGCACCCTTTGTCCCAGCCATTGTTTTACATATATAGCAAAGCAAAAGTGCTAAACAGTACATGTTCATCAGACTGTACAAATTCACACAAGGATAGCCATAATCCAGAACTGTTTCTTAAAGGGTTACTTCGCATTTTACACCCAGGTCTGCTCCACTGCTCATCACGAATAATGTCCTCAACTTGGCCCCCCCAAAATCTCGCTCTGCCTCTCAAACAAACCAGTCTACATCCGGGACTGGCTACAATGTATGCGTATTTCAATGTATGTATGTGTACACATACTTCTCATAGTCTACATTTATATGCATTACAATTCTTACTTTCTCATAACAAACACTTTGCAAAATGAAATGATATCTCATAAAAAACATGTTTTCAATGTACAAAAATTAAAAAGTTACACTTATAAAGCACTGTCTATAAATCATTCATTCAAACTGGCAAAATCTATTTTTTTTAAACATTGATATAAAAATGATGCCAAGTTACTGTACTACAAACAATATAAGCTATCTTGCCTCACAGAAATTAAAGAAGCTGTATTCCAAAGCAATGCTACCCATTGTCTCCTAAATTGTTTCAAGTCACTTGGCCCTGTGTGTACAGTACAACCATACAGTAGATTAACAGGGTTTGTAAGAGTCAAGTTTGATTGAATAGGCCACAATATGTCCATTTTTTATTTGTATGTATGTATTTTGCTGCCCAGCCTTTCTGTTACGTGAATGATTGTTTGTTTCTTGGTATAAATGTCTGTTTGTAAATGTGAATGTTACATGCTGCGAGGGAAATGTCCCCATGGGGATATTGAAGTATTGTATGTATGTATGTACAATATTTATTTTACATTCAGTATTTATTGTAAGTAGCAAATATACAAGAACTTGTACATTTAGTGAAATGAACTTGACAACCAAGCATAAACATATCTTTCCTGGAGGAATATGCTTTCTATAGGTATTCACTAGCAGTTTTGTACATTCATTTAAATGTCTTGCATGAGGCAATTGTAGTTATTTGACACTTTGATGTGACTCAAAGTTTGAATGACGACATTGTGAGATGGTAAGATTAAAAAACACAGAGCCAAGTGACTTTTTAAGAGACATTGGGTAGCATTGCTTTGGAATACAGCTTCTTTAATTTTGGTGAGGCAAGATAGCCTATATCAATACTTTTAATGGATGGCCTAGATTCTGCCAGTTTGAATGAATGAGTTATAGACAGTGCTTTGTATGTGTGAGTAACTTGGCATTTTTGTACGTTGAAAATGTGTTTTTTGTTAGATATAAAATCAAAACTGGTGCCATGCCTTTTGGGTTTCCACCACCTTGCATTGGCTGCCATTTTGGATGTCTTTTCTCTCATTTTCACTTTCCTCACTTATAACCTAACCACATGCCTGATTGATATGAATTTTAGCACAATGTTAGAGTGCTCCTCCCTACATCCCTTAGCAAATTTGGTGCTGATGGTACTATAGCAGCCCATTGAAATGGCTGAATTAAAACAATGATATCTTCGGCATTCTTTGACATGTGAATGTGAAATTAATGTCACAATATCCGGCTCCTTATGAAGAACACATCTGTCACAAGGGCCCATCTGTCTACCTTTAAGAATTATCCACCATTTTGAACAATAAAAAAACACTTCAAATCTATCTCCTCTGAGACAGTTTGACCAATTTGTACAAAACTTGGAAAATAACATGGACTCTTTAAAAGTGAATATCTTTAAAAGTTGAAAGAAGCTGATATTCTTAAAAATATGCCAGCAGTAAGATGGTGCTGTAGAGCTCAAAAATTAATAGTCAAAAAATAGTCACCATCACTAAAATTATTATTGTAGACATTTTGGAATCACATTCAGAATTTATACATGTATGTTTTGGTTGCTCTCATCTTGAATTGGTGGCAGTTTTGGATTTTGCTGATTTATATGCTACTTCTCCTGCTTTCACCTGGGTGATTCACATGAACACTGATAGAAGGTACCTGGCACGACTGACCAAAGTTGGTGCTGATGCCATATAGTGTCACTGTAGCAGTCTTTCAGATTTCCAATAATTGAAAATAGATAATTCCAGCTCTGTTTGACTTTGGAAACTGAATGCGACAATTCTGACATTGAATAAAATTGCTTCAAGGACCCATTAGCCCACCATTATTGTGGGGGGTTGAACCTCAAGGATTGCCTTAGCTTAACTCGTGTACGTTAACTTGAGAAGGAAAAACTTCCTCGGGTCTCCGATGTAAAAAAGATAAAACAAGTATTTTTATTCCACAGTTTTGTAGTATCTTCTTACAGGATTATTCAAAGTTAAGTTCTCCTGATCAGCAAACTGTACTACGGTAAGAAAACCGTGTGGCTCGGTAGGTAATTGAGTCTCAACTGAACAAAACCAGGTTTTTACAAATTCACCTCAATGCACACCAGAGACCTATTTCCCTTAAAGTGACGGTAACCTACATCAGCGTTCTAACAGAAAGCTTACATAGTGTTGCCTTTTACAAAATATCATGCTTCATCAACATGAATTAAATCAAATGATTATTAGCTGACAACAATAAGCTTTTAAGCTTTTAACAAATGACTATTAATTAACTTATTCAATGAAGTCACTTATCTCAATTTACATAAACTATTAAACAAAAAACAGACTGCGCTTATTTATTGAACTAAAACATATATAAACGTAACTTGGCTCCCACAATTATGGATCAACAAGCACTTTGAATGAATTAAAAAAACACTGAAAATCTATCTCCTCTTGTCTGATTGAAAAGAAACATAAGTCATCAACATCACCAGACCATACCTTCTAAGTGTTGCACAAACCATGTTGCTGTTCAGAGAATTGTGGCAGCAGGAAGCCAATTAACTTCCATGTGGGCGTGTCTCATTGCAAAAAAGCGAATCATTTCTAAACAGTTTGACATAATTTGATTAAACTTATTCATAGATCATGGCAGCAACCCATAAGAATTGGAAAAATCAAAAGACATGGTGGTGCCACAGAGCTCCAAATATATATTTGAAAAATTAAGTTATTTTACAGATATTCCAAACATGCAACAGAGATTGCCACATGAGGAACATACATCCAGCAAACCACCGCTGTTTTGATTTTTCCTTCATAGTCCAGTCAAAAAGGTCGCTCAAGAGTGACGTGCCTCGTGCTTACAGCTGTGCAAGCATTAGCCATGTATAGGTATGTCGTTTTTTTGGCCTAAGACTTCCACCTAGTGGGAATTTTGTATTAATGCACTCCTTATGAAATGCATTTTGGCTACAATGTTGGAGAAAATGAACCATTCAATTGCAAGTTGAATTTTAATTGCATCCACGTCTCAATGCTCCTGAACACATCATCATTGATGGAACCTGGGGTCATTGGGTATTTCGGGTCTTTCAACATCATACACCCTCATCCCGGTGACCCAGCCATGGTTGTAGACCATGACTTCTGTTCAGTTGGCATTTGCTCCTTCCCATGGACCTCCTATCCTGATCCAGAGCCATCTCGAGGCCTTCTCCATTGCCTCTGTGATGTTCTTGATAGTTCTTCTCCTCCCCATTCCAGTAATGCCCCTCAAGGCTTTGCAGAGTGATTGCCCCGCAAAACCTCTACAGCCAAACTCGATGGGCAGGTACTTAGCCCTCCAGCCCTGCTTACGGCAGTTGATGACAAGGTCTTCATATTTGGCCCACTTCCTCTCATGGGCTTCCTCCAGGGGGTCCTCCCATGGAACTGTCAGCTCCAAAAGGACAATGTTTTTGGTCGCTTCTGAAACCAGGAGGATGTCTGGCCTCAGGGTGGTTGTGGCAATATGCCGTGGAAAATTCAGCTGGTTCACCTAAAGCTGCTAGTCCTGCGCAGTTGCCAAGATTCCTAAAGACTCATCTGCAGCTGCTGATTCCCATGCTGATGACTTCTGCAATAGGTTTCTGCACCTGGTTGTGATGCCATGTGTACTGGCCCTTCCCTAGAGACTTTGGACAGCAGCTCAAGATGTGCTCCAAGGTCCCTCTGCCTGGGCATTGCGGTCAGTCCAGAGACTCTACTTTGCACCAGCTGAAGAGGTTTGATGGGTTTGGCAGGACATTGTACACCGTCTGGATCAGGAACTTAATGTTCTGCGGTTCTGCTTGCCAGAGATCTGTCCATGCAACTCTACAGTCCATGGCATGCTCCCACCTTATCCAGGCCCCTGGCTGTTTTAGTATGCGTACAAATTCCTGTTCACTTTTTCATGCTTGTACACGAGAATGTTGTAAGGTAATGTTGGTTAAACTGCTTAGTAATATAACTAGCTTCTGTGCTAGCCACAGGCTACATTGTTGTTCCCATGGTTAGTTAGCTACTTACTGTGGGTTCTTCACAAACCATGTTATAATGCTTATTTCTGCATTGTAAAAACGGGCCTTCGTTACTTTTAACCCTCTGGGGTCGGGAGCTCCGCCGGCGGAGCTCGACAAGATTAAATGAACTTTTGTTTCTATTTGGATGATTAACTTCACGAGTTGTTATCATACAGACACAACAAAAACATTGACAGAAACCTTAGAATCGCGACTTTCCAATGCGCCCATTGGCAAATAATATGAATTGTTTTAAGTTTTAAATTTGATTAATTAAACCATGTACGCTTCGTTAATCCTTACTCATTACTATGTGACTTTCGCTCAGCAGGAAGTCTGCCCAAATCGCATTCACATGTTAATGACATTATAATTACTCTTCATAGAAGGAGACTAGGGGAGGGGCGATGCAAGATCCATGTGAGAAATGCCAAGCCTGCGAAAGCGGGATAGAATGTCAAAGTGTAGCCTAATTCACTTCTTTTGAGGTAAACATTTCGTTTAATTTTGGAAAATGGTCCGTCCGGAAGCCGACACTGATGAAGAGCGATGTCATTTCGAACAGCGAACTGATCCAGCTGAGGATCAACTTCATGAGTAAGTATATTTCTTATGATCATATTGGTAAATATGTGTACTGTATTGCAACGTATCTCTGTGTTTGTAGGAATATCCAGCAATATGCGCGTTTGTGAATTCCCACACTACGAACAATTCAAACTATTGCATCTCAAAATTATAGGCTAGGCTCTCTGCGTCTGGTTGTGTTAGAAGTAGCAGGTAGACTGTATTTTTTCGTTCATATTGGTAATAAATAGCCCATGCCTGGCGTGTAGAGGCGTGGCTAGGATTCTAAAACTGATGTTCTCGCACAATCGATATTAGCATACTGTAAGTAAATTCGGGAAATAGCAATAAAATAACCACTTAGCTAAACAGACCTAGCCTACTTCAGATTGAGGCATTGTTATTGACGAGTTGCGTGTAGTTGAGCAGGAATATCAATGTTTATTAAGTTTAGCTAATGTTGTTTCGATGACTATTCCCTGCACAGGGAACAGTATGTTCCTCTCAGCCGGGGGGCTGAGACCAGGAGCGAATTTTTGTGTTTTGTTTGCCTCAGCACAAAAAGGAAGAAGTGTCGAGAGAACATTGTGCTCATCTGTGTTGCCG
Organism: Anguilla anguilla; assembly: GCF_013347855.1. NCBI lineage: Eukaryota > Metazoa > Chordata > Actinopteri > Anguilliformes > Anguillidae > Anguilla > Anguilla anguilla. The sequence continues at coordinate 25,758,254 of NC_049205.1, read as the reverse complement.
CTTCTCGCCGCTGCTTCTTCTCCCTCGCCCTCCAAGCTCTGCATGTTTCCTGGCTCTGCATTTCATGGCAATCGCTTGCTAATATACCATTTATATTCTTACTCTACAGCGCATTTACATCTTCTAGAGCACTAGCTAGCGGTTCTGCATTTGTTTTTTATCTTATTTTATTTTTTATAACAAACTTCTCAACCCCCCTGTAAATAATACTACATCTGGCTCCCCATGACTGTGCAACTCCTTCCTAGAGTTCTTCCACACCAAAATCACCAACATACACCAAACTCTCACCTCATCCACACCCCCTTTAGATGAACTACTCTGTACTACTGCTGCCACCACAACTTCCCCCCCCCCGGTTTTACCTTTACCCAGATTGACAGTGCTTCACTCACCAAACTCATTTCCTCTGCCAGATCCACCAGCTGCTCATTAGATCCCGCCCCCACCCCCCATTCCCCACTGAATTGTATGTTTCATTGTATGTATATATGTATGTACCACTTATTGTAAAGCGTCTTTGAGTTCATGAAAAGCGCTATATAAAATAAATATATTATTATTATTATTATTATGATAGCTTGCATTATTTGTAAATGTGTGCTGTATTACATTCTCTGTGTTTGTAGGAATATTCACTAATATGCGTGCTTGTAAATTCCCACACTACGAACGATTCTAACCATTGCTTCTCAAAATTATAGGCTACCTCTCTGCGTCTGGTTGTGTTTGTTTGGTTCTTTGTTTGTATATGATGTAACCATGTCACATTTCCTAAGTTTTGTTTTCATTAGTTAGTGGTTTGTCCCTTTTTTGTAAAGCACATTTAATTGTCACCTGTTGAAGGAAATGTGCTATATAAATAAAGTTTGATTTGATGTCACATTTCCTAACAGTTTTGTTTTTATTATATTTACAGAGATGCTGATCAGGAAACACGGCCTAGTTCACCACTAGCTAAGAGGCCACGCAGGCGTTGCAAGAGTACACCAGTCTCATCTCATCTTCCATGCATATAGTTTACTTCCATAAATGTTCTAAAATCAAATGATGTCTTTGTTTCTGTCTTCCAAATGGCTCATTGAGTCTTTGTCTTAGTGGTGGGGAGGCATGCAGCCAGGTGTGAATAGCCTACTTAGCTGGCAGGTCCTCCTACCCAATGCATATTCATTACAGAAAGGCCATTTGCCCTCCCATTCACACCGGGTGTTGAAAAATAGTAGTCACAACACTAACTTTTAGCTGCCTGCCTGCCCGCCCGCCCGCCCAGTCGTCGTTTGAAATGGGTCAGTGTCTCAGCTGTTCTGACCTCCACAGGGAGGTCATTCCACCATCGTGGGGCCAGAACAGACAGGAGACGCATTCTGGAAGTGCAGGTGCGAAGAGGGGGAGGTGCTAGGCGTCCTGAGGTAGCAGAACGGAGGGATCTGGCTGGCATGTAGGGTTTGAATATTTTGTGGAGGTATGCTGGGGCTGATCCCTTGACTGCCTGGTATGCTAGGACCAATGTTTTAAATTTGATGCGAGCTATAACAGGCAGCCAGTGGAGGGTAGTGAGCAGGGGAGTGACGTGGGAGTGTCTGGGGAGGTTGAAGACCAGACGAGCCGCAGCATTCTGAATGAGTTGCAGGGGTCTGGTGGCAGATGCCGGTAGTCCAGCCAGAAGAGAACACCTCACAGCTAGACCAATGAGGGTTTGTAGCTGGAGGGGAAGGCACCGCGTGTTTTCCCTTGGCTGGTGTGATTCAAAACCGGAGATGTTATTTATTTTTACTCTGTTCGTAAGAACAGGGCACAATTATACTTAAGAATGCACTGGTTCCGTCGCCACGGGTCAGATATGAATGTGCTGCTTCATATCCTGCTTAAGACGGGCCTGAAACGGACCAGTAACATTCTTGTTACTCTCCATTCGCAAACGGGGCTATGCTGTAATCAGAGATATATCTGATCTGTCGCCGGACTGTCAACATTCCAATGGGAGCATCAGAATATTCACAAATGAGCGGAACAACACATCAAATATATCCATGACCACAGCAAGTAGGCGTAACAGTTACTATGGTTTACTCTCGTACTGATCTGACTCCAAATTAAATTATAATTTAAAATTTGGTTTTAACTATACGTGGAGCTTGGAGTGGTTACACTCGACTCGATCTTGTGCCATCATTTCTCAATATATGCTCCCGGGATTAGCACTATTGCTAAATCTCAGTTCGGTGAAGCCTACAGAGGTAGGAGGCTGACCACCATAATACATGCTTTCCTTTTTGCGTAGATAGTTATGAGCCCAGGACAGTGTGCATTTATCGGGCTCCTTAAGGCGAATTTGACAAGAACCGGCGTATAACGCCCATGGGTCCTCTTAAGCCAAAACTCCAGAACCAATACAACACCAATCCCGTTAGCGGGCAGATCGTGGTCGCCTATCTAACTTGAGGACCTCACTAAAGTCTTTCGCTGTACTAGACCCCTGATCAGTAGGTCCTAGTCAGAATTGTCCCCCTGAGTATTTAATCGGAATTTCGGCTGAAAAGAATGTTAAATGGATTAGAGTCATTGTTACGGTTGCTCTCAAGCCCCCGCAAACATAAGCGATGCCGACATCAAGGTTTCCCAAAATAACCAATAACTTTATTTAAATACATATAAGGAATACTAAAATAGCGGCAAAACACCAGATAAAATCAAGACCCGGCCGTGGTCGAGAGGTGAGGAGAAAAAACTCCCATCTCCTGAGAAGCCGACTCCAGGCTTCTTAAAAGGGCACCGCCACAGGTGCTCACAATTAACGTTAACAAGACACACGCGTGTCCAAACGGCCAGCGCCCCCACCTGAGGCGGAGGGACGTAACAGTCATGAAGACCACACAAGTTAAAAATAAGAAGAATTTATTAACAGGCAGGTAGGTCATTAGCTTAAAATTCACAATCAATTTAAAAATACGGAAGGTTTTAAAACATAAATACAGAGTAAAAAGTTCTTACCCAGCCTGTTCAGCTACACACAAAACACAGAGTATGCGCAGTGTGGGAAGTCGATTACAATCTTCCCTGTTCAGCTACGGACAGAACACAGAGTATGTGCAGTGTGGGAAGTCGATTACGATCTTCCCAGATTGCTTTGTCTCCCTTCCTTTTAAGCCAAATCCCGCGTTTGATCTAGGCGGCATTGCCATAAATTAACCTGGACGAATGATAAAATCTGGAATTTAGGCCCCCACCGTTTGGAGGCTGTTGTCAAAACAATTAGTGGGGAAATTGGAAAAAGGAGATGATTACCAGAGAGGACATTCCATTGGGATAGTTTTTTCCTGAGTTTCTGAAACTATGTTTTATCAAATTCTATTTGGTATGAAACATATTTCATTCAATTTTTTGAATTTCCCTGAATACATCCATACCAAACATGTCAAGGGGATGTAATATTATGGTGCAGTTTGAAAATACCCTTTTGTTGAACCATTTTACATGCAATCCATGTTATTACTACATAAGGCATAATACAGCAATATAATGAAAACATGTGCATGGTTTGTAAGGTTTTACGGGGTTTGTAAATATGACAAACAGATGGTTTAGAGTCCAGATCCAGAAAAGAAATAGAAAGTGTGATGACAGAGGGGCCCACATAAGGGCACTGTGGTACTGTCAAGAGCAGTTGGCCCACCATTTTGCCAGAGGCCTGATGATCTTTTCACCCTTAATGGCCCCAACACACACACACCCACAACCATAGACAATGAGACTAGTTCCCCTTATCTTAGTCTTGTCCAGATGGCAACATTCCAGAGAGCCAACGGCCTGCTCACACAACCATAGACAACTAGTCCAGTTCCCCTTATCTCAGTCTTGTCCAGAGGGTAACATTCCAGAGAGCCAATGGCCTGCTCATCCAGAGGAAGTCCGAGTAACCTATTGTTTTATCACACGGCTCTCGGGTCCTTTGAAGCACAGAATGAGTCCCAGCCCCCAGGCTTGTTCAAATGCCAGCCTTTTCTGGGTCCCAGTTTGACTCCCGTCTACGTAGGTGAAGTTTGACATGATCACAGACTATAGTGCAAAGAAAATAAAGTGACCAGGAGCGAGATGAGTTTCCTTATCAAACGGTATATAAAACGGACAGTATTAAAACTTACTCATTAGAACAGTTGGTGAAGTAACGCACGCTATTCTGTAGAAAAGCTGTTGTACAATTGTACTTTTGTCATGTTCAGTGTTACGGCCGGCTCGTGGGGCCGCAACAAACAAGTCCCCATGCACCAAAAACAATCCAGAAAGTGATTTTAAAACAAAAACCCAGACATTTATTAGTACAAAATCACAAACTAACATGCAAATTACAACAAACGAAAACCCAAAGTTCACAAAACAAAATATCTCCACACAAACACCACAAAGCACAAACCACACACAAGAAGCCCCAAAGAAGATCTCTCTTCACAAAAACCACAAACTATCTAAAAACCACACAAAAGAAGCCCCAAAGAAGATCTCCCCCAGCCTCATACTGCAGGGCTTATATTGCACCACAGGCAGGTGGAGGCAATTAAGCAATTAGGTATTACCTCCACCTGCACTACCCAGGCAAGCAGAGGCTGGGGACGTAACATTCAGTACTAGTATTTATAATTATGATAAAGTCATGAATTTAAATGTAATGTTTAAATGGGGTGTTGCAAACAGTACATACGTAGTAATTGTTTGTATGTAGGCAGATAGAGAATTGGGCGAAGTAACATGAACGTAGAAATGTGGCGTTTGCTGATAAGAGCGTGTTGTACAGCAGCCAAGTGAAGAAATATAGTTCGTAGAAACACCACAGTGGTCAGCTGGTGTAACCTTTAAAGAAAATCAATAAATGAGCCATCATGAAATGCATATGGCTGCCCGTGAGTGACTTTAGGTAAGCATATGCATTGAAGAATGTGATATGATGATAAGTGCAAAAGCAAAAGTTGAAAAGCAATAGAGAATTATTAGTTAGCAAATATAAGTGTAAGACAATGTTAGTGTCAGATATGAAAAGATCTGCAAGGAGGCAAGGCGGGATTCAGTTGTCCAACCTTACACTGGTGAGTTGATTACTACACTGCCAGGCCCTGAAGCTGCCGTGACTCAAACGGTTGACGCCTGGGTTAATCAAGGTGCCTGTCCCTGGCATGTTCCTCACTCAGAGCTTGGAACTGTGGTCTGTAGCATGGTGGTCAACACTCCACTCACCTTCCTTCTCCTCTGGATATCTAGCTGGTAAACAAATTTTGAGTCCTGGATGAGTATGAAAGTTCTTCAGAACCAGAGTGCTCCTCTCCATCTCCAACTGAGCCCACTTCTGTAACCTCTTCGCCTCCATTGCCCCTGGATGGTGCCGTTGGCCCGGTTGATCCCCCCTCTCATTCCCAGCGGAGTCATTTAGCTACTGTACTAACTCCTGACAGACAAGATAATTGTATGGGATCACCCTCCCCCAACTTGTCACACTCATTTTTAACTGTGATCATCGGAGACTCTATAATAAGGAACATGAAAGCCAGGATGGCTAAAACGTACTCCCTACCTGGTGCTAAAGTTTGGCAGCTATGACACTCCCCACCAAGCATCCAAGCTGCAAAAAAATACTTTCTGAAACTGTTAAATATCCTGAAAGACTCCAGTATAGGCCAGGTGTTTGTCTCTGGTCAGATTCTCACATTGGGCTGTGGGATGAGGTGGTTTAGCAGGCTACTGAGCCTAATTGACTGGCTCTCCTCTACCTGTAACACTAACCATGTGGACTTTATTGACAATTGTAACATTTTCTGGGGCTGCAGGTGGTTTTTTAGTAGATACGGTCTTCACCCATACCAGCTCAGTACACAGATGCTATCAGCGAATTTACAGCACAGCTTTTGCTACTCACATGCACTCAAGTCCAGCAACAAATGATGTCCCCAGAGGCCAAACCCAGCTGTTGTTAGTTACCGTCAAATTTTTATTCTGTCGGTAAATGGGCTTGTGCTTTTGGTCAGTAAATTGCCTTCCAAAAGTCATGCTGGACCTACCTGTAGGCATGGAGGGTGCTATGCAAATACTAATTCAATTATCTTTTAATTCCTGCTTTAATTAACAGTAACATGCTAGGCAAAAGAAATGCTCACCATACACGTGAAAAGCCTTAAAACCTGATAATTATCCACCTCATGATTTTGCCTCAGAGTAGCTGGCTTCCCCTCTTCAACCTTTGTCTACCCAGTCATGATTAAATAATTAAAGTGTATTCAAAGCCAGAAAAGGAATTCGTTTTTGCATCTGAATGTTAGAATTATGCTTCAGTGTGACAAAATAGATCATTTAAATATATTAATTTCTCAGGCTGACCCTGATGTCCTTTTTCTATCAAAAACATGTCTAAAAAAGGTGTTTCTGACTCCAATATGGCCACACATAATTATAATGTGTATAGAATAGATAGGGTTGGAAAGGGAGGTGGTGTAGTGATTTATGTGGAGTCAAGTGTTTGTGTTATTAATTTGAAAGCGGTACCTAAAGCTTTACCTAAACATTTTGAATTCATTGCCTTGAAGCCAGGGCTTATGAGTGAGTTTGACATTGGGGGGGCACATTTGCTCCCCAGCCCCTGCCCCTACCTGCCCCCACAATAAATGTGATAGTGGAAAAGTTAATTTGTTCAAGAGCTGGCTTTGTTGTTTATTGTTCTGTGTATATATTAGCAGGACCACGGGTGTGGGGTTTCCACGTCACAAGTTGAATAACTAAAACACACAAACGAAGTATAATTAAACAAGGAAAGTTTATTGGGGGAAACTCACAAAGGGGAAGGGGGGAAATCAGGCAACCAGTCCAGTTCCACAATCCGTATCCGTATTCCGTGTCCGTATTCCAAAGTCCAAATCCAAAGCTGGGTTCTCAAACAAAACAAGTCGATACACAAGCGGGTAGTCAGGCAGTCCAGGTCCCAACAGTAATTCAATCGATTATTCGCAATGCTCTCTCTATCTCCTCATCAAACGCGTTTCCCTCATGGTACTTTGCAATTACATCATGTTTCAGCTCTCGCTTTATCCCCGAGCCTTGAGTGCATAATGACCGACCGTCTGATTATTGCCGGACCTCCTTCTGTGGTTCGGGGGTGGAGCCAACGTGCTGCCAGGTACCTGTCCTCCACTACCAATCCCCGCACCTCTCCCCGCCGTCTGTCACAATATGTGAGATAGCTCCTAGAGAGTAATAGGGCAACAGTAGACACTCTCATGAACCGGAATGGTACTGCTGCACTGAGCCAGCGAATGCTTAAAGTGGCACAGGATTATTTATATATATATATATATATATATATATATATATATATATATATATATATAACTAGGGATTTGGGGGGCAGGCAGGTCAGAAAGTGAAAAGGGTAGGAAAGTGCAGACTGCCTGGATGGAAGCTGTCAGGGCTTCCGACAATAGTGTGAACACTAATTCAATTCAATTGTATTTGCATAGCGCTTTTTACAGAGAACTGTCATAAAGACACTTTACTGAGAAGCAAGGCAAGAAACAGAGCAGACAGCAAACACCTGGCCTAAACTCCCAGTGCGGAGTAAGCCCTCAAACGGTGACGAGAAGAAACTCCCCAATGGGAAGAAATCTTGTGAGGAACCCGGCTATAGAGGGGGAGCCATTCCTCCACTGGCCAGCCTGCTGTAAAGTTGCAGTAGAATGGAATGTAGCTGAAATGCTACAAGGGGTCTCTCCTGACCTGGAAACGGGCCCATATTAAAAAGAGCTTTGTCCCCTTTTTTATCGAGGCACTGAACAAACTGCCTCGCTGAATGTCAGGTGTGTTATATGTATATACTGTATGTATCTATGTATTTATTATATGTGTGTTTTATGTATATACTGTATGTATCTATGTCTTATGTATCTGTGTATTTATGTGAGGCCAGCAAAGCAAAGCTGTGGAAACAAATTTCCCCTGAGTGACAATAAAGTCTTAATAGTCTTATAATAGAAGAACAAATGGTGTAGTTCAGTATAGTGCAGTTTAGAGGAGCTGGGTGATGGATCTGGAGCTCCAGCCTGCGTCATAGCATGGACAGGGAAGGAACAGGGCTGTAACAGTCCAGGACCATGGAGCGAGGGGCAGGGCTGAAGTGATCCGTTGGACCCAGGAACAGGCTGGAGCGGTCTTTGAACTCAAGGTGAGGTAAGGGACCGGAGCCCCATAAAAAGAGAAACAGAGGGGACAAGGGTAAGGCCAGGTTGACGCTTGATGCTAAGCCATCTAGTGTGTCATCTCCGTAAGGCCAGCTTGACACTTGAGGCTAAACTAACTAGCGTGTCTGCTCAGTAAAAGAGAGCTTGACACTTAATCTTGAGGCTCAATGTAAATTTATTCCAAAGGTAAGGAAAAGTAAGTTGAAGAAGAGCTCTCCCCTGTGAATGAACAAAGACAAATGGGAGAGTTTGAGATAAAAAAACTGTATAAAATATATTAAAATGAAAGTACTGAGAGTAATAAGGCTGAATATTGTAATATGCGTGCTAAGGTTGAAAAAGAACCACAGGAAACCAAGAGGCTCTTTGGAAGGCAAATTGCCCAAGATGCAAAAAGTAATTCTAAACGTTACTTTCAATACTGTAGTAGGACAAAGAAAATAAAAGGGGATATCAGGTGCATCAAAATGAAGAAGGAGCATTGCTTTCTAAGAATAAAGATATTGCTGATGCCTTAAATAGTAATTTTGTTGAGTTTTACAAGAGAAGAGTATTGTTAATAGACTGGAAGGCAAGTACTCAGAATGTCTTATCAGATATTGAAATAGAGGATAAAGAAGTACTGGATGAATTACTTAAACTGAAGAGAAATAAGGCAGCAGGGCCTGATGACATATACCCAAGAGTACTCAAAGAGTTAGCTGAGATCATTTTTAAATCAAGGGCAGGTGTTTTTAGACAGTCCTTAGAAACTGGAGAAATACCCGAGGACTGGAAGCAAGGTAATATAATACGAATAAATAAGAAAGGGGACCGTACTGATCCAGGAAACCACAGACCTGTCAGTTTAACTTGCATCACATGTAACATATTGGAATCTATCATTAGAGACAAGTTAGAAGTGTTTTAGAAGTGTTTCTTGAAAATAGCAACATCGTAAGGTATAGGCAGCATGGTTTTGCAATGGTATGTCATGTCTGACAAACCTTCTGGTATTCTTTGAAGAAGCTACTCGGTGTTTTGATTATGACATTTGCTTATGATATTACATACTTACATGTTCAAAAGGCATTTGGTAAGGTGCCACATGAGAGACTTGTTAGTAAAATGAAGACAGTAAGAATTAAAGCCGTAAGCGGCGTTGGGAGGGGTCCAAGCATTGGCACCAGCACGCCCCCTATGGAGCGATTTTAAAATGGCTTTTTCCTCATGATCATATGCCTTCGCCCAACATATCTACTGAATATCATGATGATTGTATAAAATGTTGATGACTTACGGCCAATTTTGTGCTAAGAGACGCTGTCGAATGACTTAGTTGCGTCACCATGGATGTGTCCTGGCCGCTTCCCGTAAAGGCCTTTACTTTGTCGTAACACTTAGATGGGATGTCGTAACACACATATGGCCCGCCTGTATGTACAGCTGCAGCGCTTCCATGCTGTAACTAAAAAAGGCGTCACACTAGTGTTGTCACGATACCAAAATTTTGACTTTTATATCGATACCAGGTTTAGTATCACGATAATTAATACTGAAACGTTACTGATTCAATACTCGGTACCTAACGATACTGAAATTACCTTAATAGATCAGAAACGTAATGTCCACAAGGGTTGACCTCATTTTCGAATTCACGGATTATTAAAAACCTGGTTTATTAACAAACTTTAAGTTGAAGCCTGTTCAACATATCAATAAGCATAGGCCTATAGTGTTACAACACTAACCCATAGAAAACTATATTAAATATATTTCAAAAATTAAACAATTTTAAAGTAAATTATTTTTAAACAGGTCTTTCACTTTTAAATAGATCCAAAAATCAACGACGACTGAAGACTCACCTCTTCAGGCTGCACCTCTCCCCATCCCTCCCTACCTCCCTGTAAATGACTAAGCTTAGGGTTGTAACTAGGCAGCTGTTTCGTAGGTGACTTAGGTGCATTAACTGTCTTAACGACTACTTGTATTTTTTCCATAGATCGCGTTATTGCCGTTCTCGTTGTTAGTGTTAATCAGTTTAACCTCCAGGGTCCAAGTTGAACTATGCGGTTGTTCCCTGCACTTGGACCGGTACTTCTCTCTAGGGGTTTCGTCATACTTGTTCCTGGTTATGGTTATACACTTTGTTGTACGTCGCTCTGGATAAGAGCATCTGCCAAATGCCTGTAATGTAATGTAATGTAATGTAAAAAAAATAGCATATTAAAATAACAATACAGCATCTTCCTATAATAAAATATTTACAAATTAGAACATCTATTGCTACTGAAGTCAACTGAGTCAAAGCTTTCGCTGTATCAGCGAAGAGAATTCACAAGCGCACGTCACCTCACTTGGCAACCTTAGTTGCTACTGCCATCTAGCGAAGATTCTGACAAATTACACTTTTCATCCTCTAAATCAGTAATGCGGGAGACAATTTTCCCTGGCTTTTACATTTGACTCAAAACTACCGAACGTCGGAATATTCTAATAGCGAACCGTTTCTCTTTTTTTTTTTTTTTTTAAGTACCGAGAAAGTGCTGAAGTTTTGGTATACCGTGCAACACTACGTCAGACACATATTCCAATCCATTGCTCAGCTTAGCAGAGAATGCATATTTCAGAGCGCCTCAGAGACAGATAGAATAATAACACATAAATACACATTTCAAATAATAAAGACGACATTGAGAAAAAACGAAACAAAAGACGAAATATCAACTCGCGACCTGCGTGCTGGCCGCAGAGCAGCCTACCGTTTTATTTATGTAGACATTGGCAGATGAGAAAACTTTCGGTTACGCTGACCTATAAAACGCTATTCCAGAAGCCAAATCAGACATGTTATACATCGTTAGAAAGCTTATACTCTCACCTACGGAATAAATGAGTTGTCAATCAACCCAAATTGCACTATAAAGGGCGACAACGCCGTAAGCAACAGGTGTGGTATTACGCACAGCTATTACTGAAGATAGCCGACACAGGCGTCACAGATGCGCGTATATTTCGCAAACAGATTGTCCAAGACAATATATGACCACTCATTCGCAAAAGGGACATCTCTACGCGTAAAACCAATGGTAAGATTGTATATTTATTCAATGTTTAGTCCCATATATTGACTGTAGAATGACATGGTATAATTAAAAAAATAATTGTCTCGTTTATTTTGTTATTCAGTGAGCAGCGTTGTCACTGCTGTATTGACATATTTTTGGTCTAATGTCGGGTTTATCTTGTTGCTACAAAATATTACATAACATTACATTACAGGCATTTGGCAGATGCTCTTATCCAGAGCGATGTGCAACAAAGTGTATAATCATAATCAGGAACATGTGTGTCGAAAACCCTAGAGAGAAGTACCGTTCCAAGTGCAGGGAACAACCGCATTGTTCAACTTGGACCCTGTAGGTGAAACTGGTTAACACTAACACAAACAAGAACAGCAACAACGCAGTCTATGCAACAATACAAGCAATAGTTAAGACGAGTTAAGACTAAGTCACCTACGAAACAACAACCTAGTTACAACCCTAAGCTTACAGTCAATTTAGAGATTAAATTGAGAATACGGTTTCTCTCAGCATAATGACGGATTTAAAGACTAAACGAACTCACCCGATATTGTCTTCAAATGGACCGTATTATTTATTTAGACATTGGCAGACTACAGCATAAATTGCGTCTTTTGTTTATATTCAATATTAGTAATTGCAGCGAGAAACTGCAGCTGTAGGTCGTTATGTTATGGTAGCAACGGAACGAAGCGGACTATATATGTATTAGGCTGCCGTCATTGTTTCATTATACCAGTGTGTTTTCGCTCGTTTGCACAGAAACTCAGAACCTATCAATAAAATGGTTTAGCTATTTCTCAGTATAATGACAGATTCAAAGACTAAACGAACTCACCTGATACTGTCTTCAAATGGATGCAGGCTCAAGAAAAGTAATTATACATCCACTAAAAAGCTTTTATTTACAAACTTTTGGTATCCTAGCATGCACTCTGGGTGGCACTGTCTTCCATTCCTTCCCCGACGGTCAGACCCTCCCCTCACTGATAAAAACTAGACCCTACGGTGTCGGATTACTTGCGTCGCCATGGATGTCGCTTGCCGTAAAGAAGTTTACTAGATGTCGTAACACTTAGATTTGGAGCTCCAGCTCTTCCGCACCCCAACTAATACAAAAGTCCAAATGGTGGGCAAATAATATGGCGGACATAGGTGCTCCCAAAAGCAAAGTTGTAGAGCACATTCAGATGCATCGGTCGATGAAGTTTTGTGTTGATCTGACTTACGCTGTGGGAGTTATGGACTTTTAAAGTATGACCCTGTGTTATAGCGCCACCATCTGGCCGACATAGGTGATTTTTCGTGCCTGAGTAGTGGGGGGCCATAGGAACCCACCTACCAAATTTGGTTGGTCTACAACTTATGGTTGCTGAGCCTCAGACATTTTAGCGGAGAAAACTTCCACGCCCCAACGAAAAGGTCAAAATGGCGGGCAAACAATATGGCGGACATAGGTGGGGCCAATAGCAAAGTTGTAGAGCACGTTCAGCTGCACAGGTCGATGAAGTTTTGTGTTGATCTAACGTATGGTGTCGGAGTTATGGCCTTAAACGCATAACCCTTTGTTATAGCGCCACCATCTGGCCGACATAGGTGATTTTTAGTGCCTGAGTAGTGGGAGGCCATAGGAACCCACCTGCCAAATTTGGTTGCTCTAGGACTTATGGTTGCTGAGCCTCAGACACTTTTAGCGGAGAAAAATAATAATAAGAATAATAATCCTAACAGATACAATAGGGTTCCACCAGCTTCGCTGCTTGGACCCCTAATAATCCTAACAAATACAATAGGGTTCCACCAGCTTCGCTGCTTGGACCCCTAATAATCCTAACAGATACAATAGGGTTCCACCAGCTTCGCTGCTTGGACCCCTAATAATCCTAACAAATACAATAGGGTTCCACCATCTTCGCTGCTTGGACCCCTAATTAGAGGACATATTTCAGAGTGGATTCGGAACGGGCTACAGGGTAGAACACAAAGAGTAAAAGTAGGAGGGATATTATTTGAGCAGGGAACTGTTGGAAGTAGAGTCCCACAAGGATCAGTGCTGGGACCACTGCTCTTCCTCATGTATATCAATGACCTTGACAGGGACATAGAAAGTGCATTAGTCAAATTTGCAGATGATACAAAACTGGGAGGCCCAGCTAATAGTTTGGAATCTACTAAAGTAATCCAAGATTTAAATAAAATCCAGAAGTGGGCGGAAACCTGGCTAATTGAATTTAATATATCAAATCTAAAGTTCTGCATGTGGGAAATAAAAACATTAGGCAGGATTACTTTATGGGAGGAACAAAATTGGAATGTGCTCAGTTTGAAAAAAATTTGATCAAAGCCTTTCAGGTTCTAGGCACTGTGCTGTAGGTAGGGTTGGGTATTGACAGTTGGTCTAGAACTGACACTGTCTAGCTGATAGCTGGAAAATACTTTAGATAGTTTCAAATTATAAAGCTTATGTAGGTGGTAAAAAGCTGCTGTTGGGGAATGCCCATTAGCCTGAACATTTGAAATGGGGGGTGTTATTTTTATTCCATTCCCCAAGCCGAAGACAAACTTGGAAGTGTTTGTTGTGGATAAAACTTTGTGACACTTGCAGTCAATAGAGGGTATGCACATGATGTCACCGCAAGTGGAAGTCACTGCGGTTACACCCACTGAGTGGCAGAAAGACTACTGAGTGGCAGTGTTAGCATTCAGCTTGAATGCCGCAAAAACACAAAAAACACATCTAAAATTGGAAAGAGCTGTTGTGCGAGTGACTGTACAAATAGATTCAACAAGAAATCGGAGCTATCTTTTTACAGACTGCCGAAAGCTAAAGAAAAGAGGAGAAAATGGATCGCTGCAATTCGCAGAAACAACTGGAATCCAGGCACCGAAACATGGATTTTCTGTTGTCATTTTGTGTCAGGTATGTTGGATTTTTGGGTAAAATCATACCTTAAGTTATGTACTGTATTGACTACTCATCAATTAAATATTTGGCATCTTTCATTTATATTCTGTGTAACTGTAAAGTTTTTGTCAGCATTTATTAAAAAACATCCATGATGATGAGCCTTGTGTTCTACAAACAAAGGGGGGATGGTTAGATAGTGTTAGCTAGCCAAGCATATACATTAAGGTATGATTTTACCCAAAAATCCAACATACCTGACACAAAATAAGAACCGCAAATCCACGTTTCGGTGCCTGGATTCCTATTGTTTCTGCGAATTGCAGTGATCCATTCGCTTCTCTTTTCTTTAGCTTTCGGCAGTCTGTAAAAATAGGGCTCCGATTTTATATTGAGTGTCCATGGACCACTGGTTCTTTGGTAAGTTGTAAGGATCACTGTCGAGTCCAACTGCCTTTAATTTAAGCAGATAATCGTTTGTTTTACTCCCGGTTTTGCAGTTTACTCTACTAAAGGCAGCCATGCCGCAGCATGTTTTGCCACTCAGTCTGACTGAGGGGGCATATTCCGGTGGGAAAGTGACGTCAGTGCATACCCTCTATACCACAGACAGACACAGCTAGTTACATTTGCTTGAAGGTAAGATATATTCTGCCTAGTAATACCATTAGATAGCTAACATGTCTCGTCTATTAACTGCAGTTAACTGAGAAAACTGCAAAAGAAAAGGTTATTTGTAAAATTCACTGTTAACAAAGCAACACAGGCAGTTGTTAGCTGGTAATGAAATGCTTAACTTTAGCCTGCAAGCATTGTTGTGTAGATATACAAAGAGAGCTAGCTGGCGGTGAAACTATATGAGAAATAATAAACTAAAATAAGAAAAGTGGCTGTGTCATCACGTTGGTGGTTATCTCTAAACTCTACTCTTATATCGACCACCGTGTCTTCTATCTTAGAACGCATAACAGCCTGTATGGAAGCGATGGAAAAGCCTGGGTGTTGTTTACTGCCCTGTCTTTGGTTTAAGTTAGGCTACATAGTTTGAGAACTTTGTAATGGGAAAGAAACAAGTAGCCTATGTTTCTATGAACAATGGTGCTGAAACTGAACTTACCGTTTGTTTGCGTAAGGCTGGAAACATACTTGAATTTTGTTGAGCTAGTGTATGCAAAGTGCTTGCATCCCAAGCGAAATGCATGCTTACTTTTTATGTCTTATTGGGGGTATAAAAGGTATATCCACTAGGGGGCAGATTGGGGCCTGAATTCATTGACAGCTAATTCCTTTTCTGCCTATAATAACAAACATGGTGACATTGGAGGAGATTGTTTTAATGTACATACTGAGAAGGCAGGAGAAACAGTGACAGCGGTGCCAACAGCGAAGGTGGTACATTGGACTATTAAATTTATTGAGACAACGGAGACAAAGGCATCAGTAGGGGGGTGTGGGGTGTGCGGACCACACCAGGTGACACCATCAAAGGGGGGTGACACCGAAATGACTAGCAATACATTTTTTGTGCAATGTTTTGTGTAGCGACGGTTTGAAACAGCTAATTTCTCCAATGCAGTTTACTGCCGGTTGATTCAATTAGCGGTATTGTGACGAGAAACGCTTTGTCGTTTGAATGCAATTCCTTGTGCCCACATTTTCCCCCATTCTTCCATTTTGCAGGTCTTCAGCTGCGCAATTATTCGGGGCCTTCGTTGCCGTATTTCGTGCTTCATAATACGCCTCACATTCTCAATCGGAAACGGGTCAGGACTGCAGGCAGGCCAATCTAGCACCCGCACTCTCTGCTTACGCAGCCATGAACTTGTAATTGTGGTTTGGCATTGTCCTGCTGGAAAATGCAGGAACATACCGGGAGAAGACAGCATCTGAATGGCAGCATATGTTGCTCCAAAATTTGTACATATCTTTCTGCATTAATGGTGCCCTCACAGATGTGCAAGTTACCCATGTCTTGGGCTCTGACACACCCCCATGCTATGACAGACGTTGGCTTTTGGACCTGACGCTGATAACAGCTTGGACGGTCCTTTTCCTTTTTGGCCCGGAGGACACGACAGCTGTTTTGTCCAAAAACTATTTGAAATGTTGACTCGTCGAACGACAAAACACGCTTCCACTGTGCTGCAGTCCATCTCAGATGAGACCAAGCCCAGAAAAATTGGCGGTGCTTCTGGACAGTGTTGATGTATGGCTTCTGCTTTGCATAATAAAGCCTTAACTTGCATCTGTAGATATAGCAGAGAACGGTGTTGAATGACAAAGGTTTAACAAAGTATTCCTGAGCCCATGTCATGATTTCCATTACAGACGCATGACGACTTTTAAGACGGTGACGTCTGAGGGATCGGAGATCACGCGTATTCAGAAGTGGTTTTCAGCCTTGCCCTTTGTACACTGAGATTTAACTGGATTCCTTGAATCTTTTAATTATATTGTGCACTGTAGAGGGTGAAATGCCCAAAATCCTACCGATTTGTCTTTGGTGAAGGTTGTTCTCAAACTGCTGGATTATTCACTGACGCATCTGTTGGCAAATTGGCGAGCCTCAAGCCATTCTTGCTCATGAAGAACTAGGCCTTTCTTGGAGGCTCCTTATATACTATAACACGATTGCCTCACCTGTTTCACATCACCTGTATCACATCACTGTGATATTTCAACTTGCCACATTGTTATTAGTCCTAAATTACCCGTCCAATCTTTATTGGAACGTGTTGCAGGCATAAATTTCATAATAAACGTATATCTTTAAAAAACAATTAAGTTAATTAGATAAAACATGAAATACCTTGTCTTTATACTGTTTTTGTTTGAATAAAAGTCAAAGTAAATTTACAAATTACTGCTTTCTGTTTTTATTTGCATTTCATTTAACGTCCCGACTTTTTTGGAATTGGGGTTGTAAGTTTGTTAGCGTCCTTTTGAGGCAGCTGCTGAAGGAACATGGTGAGGTAAGTTCCAAATGCGTTGTATATGTTCTGGGATGCCCCTGTCTCCTCACGGATTTCTTCCAGCTTCTGGAGGAGAGCTGTGTTAACAGAATCTTGCCCTTGGACTCTTCTTCCTTTGTTGTCCTCCAGGTGTCATACTCAGGGACAGTGAAGGAGAGGTATGAGATGCCTGGCTTGGTGTATGTGAGGGTGAGGGAGAGAAACCAAATACATGGCTTGGTGTAGTTAAAGAAGCACCAGGTGCTAGGTTTCTTGTGGCAGAGGCAAAAGGGCTTGGTCTGTGGACTCTCCCGGTGTTGTCTGGTCCAGGACTGCTGAGGTCCAGGCTGTCCTCCTTTTTATTTTCTGGTGACTAGAATCACGAACAGTGACATACAAAGAGGTGGTACAGTGTGAAAAACAGTTGTGGAGCAATCTTTATCTAGTTACAAATTTATTTACTGAGCCTAGCAGTTAAGGTGCTGGTTATGGTTTGTGATATAATCACTGTAAACCACTCATCAGCTTTACATTTCAGGGTCTATATAAATTTGAACGTTAACTATAGGCTGTGGCAAGCGAGTGCCACCCCTCCGGTTTAAACACACACTCACGGGAGACAGTTGTTTTCGTAATCAGCACTTCCGTGCTCTTTTATTTTCAGATGCGTCTTTTACAGACAAAATCATACAACCACGACGGTTCCGCAGCCGTCTTGTCATCAGCCCTCCCGCTCCAGCTTCCGGTCTTCCTTTTAAAAACCCCAGGCTCACTGTTGAAAGCAATCAGAGGCAATCAGCGCAATTAAACAATTAACAATTATCGGCGCTGATTACTTCCAGCTGACAGTTGTGACGAAGGATCCGAGAGCCGCTCCTCTCACCCTCTCTCTCTGCAGCCGACGCTCAAACCACGCCCACCCCACCACATACCCCCACCGCCCGACTTAGGCCGGGGAGCCATCCGGCCGATGACCAACCCCCCCCCTCTCCCCCCCCCCCCTCCTCCTGGGGGCGAGAGAGGAAGTCCGCCACGACCATCCGTGCACCCGGTCTATGAATCACATTGAAGTTAAAAGGCTGCAAAGCCAGATACCACCGAGTGATCCGGGCGTTGGTATCCTTCATGCGGTGGAGCCATTGGAGGGGGGCATGGTCCGAACAGAGGGTGAATGGGTGACCCAGAAGGTAATACCGGAGGGCTCCGACCGCCCACCTAATGGCGAGGCACTCTTTCTCCACCGTGCTGTACTTCGCCTCCCGTTGTGACAGTTTTCGGCTAATGTACAGCACGGGGCGGTCGACTCCCTCCACCTGCTGGGTCAAAACAGCCCCCAGCCCTCTGTCCGACGCGTCGGTCTGCAAAACAAAAGGGAGAGAGAAGTTAGGTGTGAACAAGAGCGGCTCCCCACAGAGAGCTTCTTTTACCCTCTCAAACACCCGCTGGCACGGTTCCGTCCACTGGACCGGATCTGAGGCACCTTTTCGGGTTAAGTCAGTTAGGGGGCTGGTTAGCTCCGAAAATGCCGGGATGAACCTCCTGTAATAGCCGGCCAGCCCCAAGAACCTCCTTACCTCTTTTTTTGACTTGGGTCGAGGACAGGCTGCAATCGCCGCGGTTTTGTCCACTAGAGGCCGCACCTGTCCACTTCCCAAGTGGTACCCCAAATACCGTACCTCCGCTCGGCCAATAGCACACTTCTTTGGGTTAGCCGTGAGCCCTGCCTGCCTTAAGGATTCGAGCACTGCCCCCACATGCTGCAAATGCTGCTCCCAACTGCTGCTATGGATGATTACATCATCCAGATAGGCAGCAGCATAACCAACATGCGGACGCAATACCCGATCCATTAGGCGCTGGAAGGTGGCAGGGGCTCCGAATAACCCAAACGGAAGTGTCCTGAATTGGTACAAACCATCCGGAGCGGAGAAAGCCGTTTTTTCCTTAGATTTGGCAGATAAGGGAATCTGCCAGTAACCCTTGGTTAAATCCAGCGTCGAAAAAAATTGAGCCGTGCCAAGCCGATCCAAGAGCTCATCGAGGCATTGGATAAGCATCAAACCGTGACACTTCATTTACCTTTCTATAATCCACACAGAAGCGAATAGACCCATCAGGCTTACCTACCAGCACAATGGGGCTACTCCAGGGACTGTGGGATTCCTCTATTACCCCCAGCTCTAGCATTGCCTTTATCTCTGCCTGGACCAATTTCTTTTTGTGTTCCGGCAATCTATAGGGGCGGGTCCGCACCGTCACCCCCGGGGAAGTCTCAATGTGGTGGTGTATGAGGTGCGTGCGTCCTGGTATGGGGGAAAACACATCAGCAAAACGCTTTTGCAACAAGGCAAGGTCTGCTCTCTGATTCGGTGAGAGATGGTCATCTGAAAGGGTTGAGATCTGATTGGATGAATTTGGTACCTCCGGCCCCAGCTCATCTCTCTCCTTATCCACCGTAACCAGAGAGACAGCCACCACCTCCTTCCACGCTTTCAGGAGATTGAGGTGATAAATCTGTTTTGCCCCCTCTCTATCAGTACGCTCTACCTCATAGTCAACCTCCCCCACTCGCCGTGTGACCGCAAAGGGCCCTTGCCACTTGGCGAGTAATTTAGAACTAGAGGTAGGGAGTAACACAAGAACTTTATCTCCCGGTGAAAATTGCCGTAGTTTAGCTCCTCTGTCGTAGTGCTGTTGCTGACGTGCCTGCGCCTCGAGCAAATTCTCCCGTGACAACTTACCCAGTGTATGGAGTTTTGCTCGCAGGTCCAGCACGTACTGTAATTCATTTTTACTAGGACTCGGACCCTCCTCCCAGTTTTCTTTAACTAGGTCCAATATCCCCCGGGGTTTCCTACCGAACAGTAGTTCAAAGGGAGAAAATCCCGTGGAGGCCTGGGGAACCTCCCGCACTGCAAACACCAGAGGAGATAACCACTTATCCCAATTACGGCTATCCTCATGAACGAACTTCCGGATCATAGACTTCAACGTTCTATTAAAACGCTCAACCAGCCCATCCGTTTGGGGATGGTACACGCTGGTTCTAATAGAATGAATGCCCAATAACCCGTACAGCTCGCGTAGTGTGCGTGACATAAACTGTGTGCCCTGATCAGTCAGAATCTCTTTCGGGATTCCGACTCGGGAGATTATTTGAAACAACGCCTGCGCAACACTTTTTGCCGAAATGCTGCGCAAAGGAACTGCTTCGGGATACCTTGTCGCATAATCCACCAGAACTAACACGAAACGGTATCCCTGCGTGCTCCGATCAAACGGCCCGATGAAGTCCATCCCCACTCTCTCAAAAGGGACCTCCATTAGCGGAAGGGGGCGCAACGGCGCTTTTGGTATAGCCGGGGAATTTACTAGTTGGCATTCAGGGCACGACGCACACCACCGACGCACATCGGCCCAAATGCCCGACCAATAGAAACGGGCCATTATCCGGTTCAGTGTTTTCTCATACCCTAAATGACCAGCCATGGGGTTAAAATGAGCCGTCTGAAAAACCATTTCCCGAGAGCTTTTAGGCACCAGCAATTGGGTGATTTCCTCCTTAGTCTGAGTGTCACAACACACTCTGTATAACCTATCCCGAATTATTACAAAATACGGGTGAGTGAGTGTTGCATCAGGGCGCACCTGTTGACCATCAATGGACATCACGCGGTCAAAGGCAAAGCGTAGGGTGTCATCACGAGACTGCTCGAGTGGGAAATCCTCCATGGGGCGAAACACCGGTACCTGCAGAGTCTCTACCGGAGGCTCCACTGGTGCCGGCTCCCCCTCTGCCGCGTCGGACGACCCCGCGTCACCGCTGACAGCAGCACACATGTCACACAGCCCTATCCGTCGTGAATGCACCCCCCCTACCTTACCAGCTGTCTGGCGGAACCCCGGCCAATCAGTGCCTAAAATCAGAGGGTGCGAGAGGCGGGAGCTAACCGCAGCCTTTATTTTATGTTTTTTTCCTTGACACCGAATTTCCACTGAGACTATAGGGTACTCGTGTAAATCCCCATGCACACACCTTATAGATACCCTTGATGCTTCTAACAACGCCTCGGGTCGAACCAGGCTTTGTTGAATCATGGTCTGCATAGCCCCTGAGTCCAACAGCGCCTGGTGTTCACTCCCTTGAATCCTTACCGGAATACAGTACGCTCCGTCTGGGTCGGGAGCGGAGGTGGGCGGGCCGACAACACGAACCACCTGCCCCACCTCCATGAGCGGGCACTCGCGGCACAGGTGACCCGGTTGTCCGCACCGCCAACACCCCGATCCGGGCGTCTGAGGAGCTCTCTGTGGGTCGTATCCCTCCGCCACTGAGCCTGGGGCTGGGGAAACAGAAACAAAAGGGTTGTTGCGGGAAAATGCGGAGGTTTGGGCACGGGGAAGGGAGGAAGAAAGGGGGGAAGGAAGGGAACGAGGAAGGGCTCTCCTGCGCGGAGCCGTGTCTGCCCGTCCTTGCTGCTGCTGCTGCTGCTGCTGCTGCTGTGACTGGCCGCGGGGGTAGAGCGCCAGGTGGTCCTCCGCCAGGGTGACGGCGGCCGCCAACCCGGTCGGCCGATGGCACCTCACCCAATTCGCCGTCTCCGCCGGGAGGCCATCGATAGAGCGTTCGAGGGCCACCAGCTCCACCACCTCGTCTGCTGACCGGATTTCTGGCCGCAGCCACCGACGCGCCATGTCCAGCAGTCTCTGTGCGTATGCGAACGATCGGTCCTCTCCGGCCAGGGCCGTCTCCCTGAACCGTCGCCGGTGTTCTTCCGGGCTGTATCCCAGGCGGTCCAGGACCGCCTTCTTTAGGTTACCGTAGACCGTCCGCGCTGTGGGGGGTAAGCTGTGTGCCGCTCGTTGTGCTTCCCCAGTCAAGAGGGGCAGGAGGCGGACGACCCACTCCTCCTCCGGCCATTTACTTGCCCTTGCGGCCACCTCAAACCCCTCAAGGAACGCCTCCGCGTCGTCATCCGGGGTCATCTTTGGTAGATGGAGAGCTACGGGGGGTCCGGTCTGTCTCTCTCGGGAGCTGGTTTCTCCCGCAGCCGCCAGTTGCAGTAGAGCCTGGGTCTGGAGGGAAGTTTGCGCCCGCAGAGCCTCCAGCTGTTCGGCGTGCATCGCCGCCTGCCTCTCCTGCATCGCCGCCATCCCCTCCAGCATCCTCGCCAGCGCCACCACCGGTTGTGGCGCTTCCCCCTGCTCCTGGCTGTGTTCCATGCCGTCTCCTGTGTGTTTAATACTTGCCCCCCGCACGGGCCACCACTGTGGCAAGCGAGTGCCACCCCTCCGGTTTAAACACACACTCACGGGAGACAGTTGTTTTCGTAATCAGCACTTCCGTGCTCTTTTATTTTCAGATGCGTCTTTTACAGACAAAATCATACAAACACACGACGGTTCCGCAGCCGTCTTGTCATCAGCCCTCCCGCTCCAGCTTCCGGTCTTCCTTTTAAAAACCCCAGGCTCACTGTTGAAAGCAATCAGAGGCAATCAGCGCAATTAAACAATTAACAATTATCGGCGCTGATTACTTCCAGCTGACAGTTGTGACGAAGGATCCGAGAGCCGCTCCTCTCACCCTCTCTCTCTGCAGCCGACGCTCAAACCACGCCCACCCCACCACATACCCCCACCGCCCGACTTAGGCCGGGGAGCCATCCGGCCGATGACCAACCCCCCCCCTCTCCCCCCCCCCCACCTCCTGGGGGCGAGAGAGGAAGTCCGCCACGACCATCCGTGCACCCGGTCTATGAATCACATTGAAGTTAAAAGGCTGCAAAGCCAGATACCACCGAGTGATCCGGGCGTTGGTATCCTTCATGCGGTGGAGCCATTGGAGGGGGGCATGGTCCGAACAGAGGGTGAATGGGTGACCCAGAAGGTAATACCGGAGGGCTCCGACCGCCCACCTAATGGCGAGGCACTCTTTCTCCACCGTGCTGTACTTCGCCTCCCGTTGTGACAGTTTTCGGCTAATGTACAGCACGGGGCGGTCGACTCCCTCCACCTGCTGGGTCAAAACAGCCCCCAGCCCTCTGTCCGACGCGTCGGTCTGCAAAACAAAAGGGAGAGAGAAGTTAGGTGTGAACAAGAGCGGCTCCCCACAGAGAGCTTCTTTTACCCTCTCAAACACCCGCTGGCACGGTTCCGTCCACTGGACCGGATCTGAGGCACCTTTTCGGGTTAAGTCAGTTAGGGGGCTGGTTAGCTCCGAAAATGCCGGGATGAACCTCCTGTAATAGCCGGCCAGCCCCAAGAACCTCCTTACCTCTTTTTTTGACTTGGGTCGAGGACAGGCTGCAATCGCCGCGGTTTTGTCCACTAGAGGCCGCACCTGTCCACTTCCCAAGTGGTACCCCAAATACCGTACCTCCGCTCGGCCAATAGCACACTTCTTTGGGTTAACCGTGAGCCCTGCCTGCCTTAAGGATTCGAGCACTGCCCCCACATGCTGCAAATGCTGCTCCCAACTGCTGCTATGGATGATTACATCATCCAGATAGGCAGCAGCATAACCAACATGCGGACGCAATACCCGATCCATTAGGCGCTGGAAGGTGGCAGGGGCTCCGAATAACCCAAACGGAAGTGTCCTGAATTGGTACAAACCATCCGGAGCGGAGAAAGCCGTTTTTTCCTTAGATTTGGCAGATAAGGGAATCTGCCAGTAACCCTTGGTTAAATCCAGCGTCGAAAAAAATTGAGCCGTGCCAAGCCGATCCAAGAGCTCATCGAGGCATTGGATAAGCATCAAACCGTGACACTTCATTTACCTTTCTATAATCCACACAGAAGCGAATAGACCCATCAGGCTTACCTACCAGCACAATGGGGCTACTCCAGGGACTGTGGGATTCCTCTATTACCCCCAGCTCTAGCATTGCCTTTATCTCTGCCTGGACCAATTTCTTTTTGTGTTCCGGCAATCTATAGGGGCGGGTCCGCACCGTCACCCCCGGGGAAGTCTCAATGTGGTGGTGTATGAGGTGCGTGCGTCCTGGTATGGGGGAAAACACATCAGCAAAACGCTTTTGCAACAAGGCAAGGTCTGCTCTCTGATTCGGTGAGAGATGGTCATCTGAAAGGGTTGAGATCTGATTGGATGAATTTGGTACCTCCGGCCCCAGCTCATCTCTCTCCTTATCCACCGTAACCAGAGAGACAGCCACCACCTCCTTCCACGCTTTCAGGAGATTGAGGTGATAAATCTGTTTTGCCCCCTCTCTATCAGTACGCTCTACCTCATAGTCAACCTCCCCCACTCGCCGTGTGACCGCAAAGGGCCCTTGCCACTTGGCGAGTAATTTAGAACTAGAGGTAGGGAGTAACACAAGAACTTTATCTCCCGGTGAAAATTGCCGTAGTTTAGCTCCTCTGTCGTAGTGCTGTTGCTGACGTGCCTGCGCCTCGAGCAAATTCTCCCGTGACAACTTACCCAGTGTATGGAGTTTTGCTCGCAGGTCCAGCACGTACTGTAATTCATTTTTACTAGGACTCGGACCCTCCTCCCAGTTTTCTTTAACTAGGTCCAATATCCCCCGGGGTTTCCTACCGAACAGTAGTTCAAAGGGAGAAAATCCCGTGGAGGCCTGGGGAACCTCCCGCACTGCAAACACCAGAGGAGATAACCACTTATCCCAATTACGGCTATCCTCATGAACGAACTTCCGGATCATAGACTTCAACGTTCTATTAAAACGCTCAACCAGCCCATCCGTTTGGGGATGGTACACGCTGGTTCTAATAGAATGAATGCCCAATAACCCGTACAGCTCGCGTAGTGTGCGTGACATAAACTGTGTGCCCTGATCAGTCAGAATCTCTTTCGGGATTCCGACTCGGGAGATTATTTGAAACAACGCCTGCGCAACACTTTTTGCCGAAATGCTGCGCAAAGGAACTGCTTCGGGATACCTTGTCGCATAATCCACCAGAACTAACACGAAACGGTTTCCCTGCGTGCTCCGATCAAACGGCCCGATGAAGTCCATCCCCACTCTCTCAAAAGGGACCTCCATTAGCGGAAGGGGGCGCAACGGCGCTTTTGGTATAGCCGGGGAATTTACTAGTTGGCATTCAGGGCACGACGCACACCACCGACGCACATCGGCCCAAATGCCCGACCAATAGAAACGGGCCATTATCCGGTTCAGTGTTTTCTCATACCCTAAATGACCAGCCATGGGGTTAAAATGAGCCGTCTGAAAAACCATTTCCCGAGAGCTTTTAGGCACCAGCAATTGGGTGATTTCCTCCTTAGTCTGAGTGTCACAACACACTCTGTATAACCTATCCCGAATTATTACAAAATACGGGTGAGTGAGTGTTGCATCAGGGCGCACCTGTTGACCATCAATGGACATCACGCGGTCAAAGGCAAAGCGTAGGGTGTCATCACGAGACTGCTCGAGTGGGAAATCCTCCATGGGGCGAAACACCGGTACCTGCAGAGTCTCTACCGGAGGCTCCACTGGTGCCGGCTCCCCCTCTGCCGCGTCGGACGACCCCGCGTCACCGCTGACAGCAGCACACATGTCACACAGCCCTATCCGTCGTGAATGCACCCCCCCTACCTTACCAGCTGTCTGGCGGAACCCCGGCCAATCAGTGCCTAAAATCAGAGGGTGCGAGAGGCGGGAGCTAACCGCAGCCTTTATTTTATGTTTTTTTCCTTGACACCGAATTTCCACTGAGACTATAGGGTACTCGTGTAAATCCCCATGCACACACCTTATAGATACCCTTGATGCTTCTAACAACGCCTCGGGTCGAACCAGGCTTTGTTGAATCATGGTCTGCATAGCCCCTGAGTCCAACAGCGCCTGGTGTTCACTCCCTTGAATCCTTACCGGAATACAGTACGCTCCGTCTGGGTCGGGAGCGGAGGTGGGCGGGCCGACAACACGAACCACCTGCCCCACCTCCATGAGCGGGCACTCGCGGCACAGGTGACCCGGTTGTCCGCACCGCCAACACCCCGATCCGGGCGTCTGAGGAGCTCTCTGTGGGTCGTATCCCTCCGCCACTGAGCCTGGGGCTGGGGAAACAGAAACAAAAGGGTTGTTGCGGGAAAATGCGGAGGTTTGGGCACGGGGAAGGGAGGAAGAAAGGGGGGAAGGAAGGGAACGAGGAAGGGCTCTCCTGCGCGGAGCCGTGTCTGCCCGTCCTTGCTGCTGCTGCTGCTGCTGCTGCTGCTGTGACTGGCCGCGGGGGTAGAGCGCCAGGTGGTCCTCCGCCAGGGTGACGGCGGCCGCCAACCCGGTCGGCCGATGGCACCTCACCCAATTCGCCGTCTCCGCCGGGAGGCCATCGATAAAGCGTTCGAGGGCCACCAGCTCCACCACCTCGTCTGCTGACCGGATTTCTGGCCGCAGCCACCGACGTGCCATGTCCAGCAGTCTCTGTGCGTATGCGAACGGTCGGTCCTCTCCGGCCAGGGCCGTCTCCCTGAACCGTCGCCGGTGTTCTTCCGGGCTGTATCCCAGGCGGTCCAGGACCGCCTTCTTTAGGTTACCGTAGACCGTCCGCGCTGTGGGGGGTAAGCTGTGTGCCGCTCGTTGTGCTTCCCCAGTCAAGAGGGGCAGGAGGCGGACGACCCACTCCTCCTCCGGCCATTTACTTGCCCTTGCGGCCACCTCAAACCCCTCAAGGAACGCCTCCGCGTCGTCATCCGGGGTCATCTTTGGTAGATGGAGAGCTACGGGGGGTCCGGTCTGTCTCTCTCGGGAGCTGGTTTCTCCCGCAGCCGCCAGTTGCAGTAGAGCCTGGGTCTGGAGGGAAGTTTGCGCCCGCAGAGCCTCCAGCTGTTCGGCGTGCATCGCCGCCTGCCTCTCCTGCATCGCCGCCATCCCCTCCAGCATCCTCGCCAGCGCCACCACCGGTTGTGGCGCTTCCCCCTGCTCCTGGCTGTGTTCCATGCCGTCTCCTGTGTGTTTAATACTTGCCCCCCGCACGGGCCACCACTGTGGCAAGCGAGTGCCACCCCTCCGGTTTAAACACACACTCACGGGAGACAGTTGTTTTCGTAATCAGCACTTCCGTGCTCTTTTATTTTCAGATGCGTCTTTTACAGACAAAATCATACAACCACGACGGTTCCGCAGCCGTCTTGTCATCAGCCCTCCCGCTCCAGCTTCCGGTCTTCCTTTTAAAAACCCCAGGCTCACTGTTGAAAGCAATCAGAGGCAATCAGCGCAATTAAACAATTAACAATTATCGGCGCTGATTACCTCCAGCTGACAGTTGTGACGAAGGATCCGAGAGCCGCTCCTCTCACCCTCTCTCTCTCTGCAGCCGACGCTCAAACCACGCCCACCCCACCACATAGGCCTATTGAGTTAAATGTGCTTATAGTTCACAAGTGAACAGTATATAACACAGCTACTTCTGGTTTTGAAATACCTTCATAATTAGAATTTCATGCTGAAAAAAGGGTATCTTGGGGAGACGAGGCAAGTAGCAAAACTGGCATATATTTTAATTTTGTAATTTCTTTGAACTGAATGGAGCATGTCTAGTAAAACTGAATCTGCATCATCATTTCAATATAACCGTGAAACACGTAAACAGCAGTTAAAACACTGTCAGTAGCATGGGCAAAGAATGGGGAATGGAAAGTAAAAATAATAGGCCTATTTCACTGCGTATAGGATGGGTACATAAATCATGGGGGATAATGTCAGTTGGCCACATGGATAATAGTTATCGCTGAATCACTTAATTATAGCAGGTGTGCTTAGTTTCATTAGTCTAATTTTACTGACTATAAAAACAATCCATCTAGAAATGAAATTAATACAAGAAAGGGAGGTAGACAACTAATGTTATGGCAACAGCCACAATGAACAAAGATAGGATACTCACTGTATTTTTTGGAAAATTGGTTTTGGTGGGCCGGTGATTGATGCATCCCTTTAAGTGTGACCCACACGAAATATGTGGTCACGTTTTCGGTTTAATTTAATGTAATATTTTATTTTGTATAAGTAACACCGTTTATATTCAGGCAATAGTGATTTAACTAAGTCCTCCAAGGCTTTCGTATTAACAATATATGTATACCACTACAGACAGTAGGGGGGCAGCAGAGGATAGCCGGGCGCTTCCCACAATGGGACTGTCTTGACGACGTAGCTGCCGTAGGCATGCCATTCTGGCAAGACCGACCAGACGAACGGCAGCAAGTTTCCTCTGCTCCATTATTTCTCCCGTTTCACAGGTCAGTAATGTGTACAAAAGCACGAAAGGTACAAATAAGCATAACGAAACATTAGTTCCTACGTTTTTTAAGCTGTGGTTACGAAACACTGTGTAGTTTACTGTGCTCAAGCGAGCTACTCCGCCATGTTAAAGAAGGTCTTGTAAGTGCGTGTAATGGTGGACGCAATTTTTTTTTTGGCATAGTCTCCCACTCCCTGATCGATATAGAGCTCTGGTTTTTATGTTTACAGCTCCCGCACACTTTGTGAGCTTTACATTTCAAGTGTTATGTGTTTCACATATTTTCATAAAATATGTGCGATGTTGGTTTGAGATCAATGATATAATTACCCTTTGAATGCTAATATGCTGTTGTATTGTCTGGGGACATACAAAGCAGCTGGTTAAAAGTGAGTACCGTTAACAGGTCTGTTAATAAGTACAGAACACCATGTGTATCCTGTGCTCATTCAGAGGGTTTTTAGTGCAGGTCTTCAAAAATTAGCACCACACGTCCGCAAGGTGCAATGCCTGCATAAACCATGAGGGCAGTATACATTTCATGCCTTTGTTTTACATTCAAACACATTCACCTAAAAATGAACAAATTCCATAAAAATAAAAATAACAAAATAAAAAATACAGTAACACACATTTGTCCATAAACAAATATGGAAATTAATCCATCTGCTATACCATCAATATTATGACTCATTATGAAGGAATATAAGGAAAGGTTATATTCCTTCATAATGAGTCATAATATTGACGGTATAGCAATATATATATATTATATATTTTTATATATATATTTTTATTTTTATGGAATTTGTTCATTTTTAGGTGAATGTGTTTGAATGTAAAACAAAGGCATGAAATGTATACTGCCCTCATGGTTTATGCAGGCATTGCACCTTGCGGACGTGTGGTGCTAATTTTTGAAGACCTGCACTAAAAACCCTCTGAATGAGCACAGGATACACATGGCAGCAAGCTTGGTGCTTGGCAGGTGGGGCAAGCTTGGCAGGTGGGCCGGGCTGTGGTTTGTGTGAGGGGGGTAAGATTCCCCTCCACTTGATTAACGTACACCCCTACCCTCTCTCCCTGCCCCAGTGGCGCCCCCTGGCCACGGTGTCCCACATCGCCCCCTCGCAGATACAGGGTGAGGGTGACCTGGTGCTGCGGACCCTCCGCCCGGGGGAGGTGGACGTGCGGAGCGCGCAGGCGCCCCTAGGGGTAGGGAGCCCTCTGCCTCCACCGGAGTTGAGCAGCAGCATCGGAGCAGTGGGCGGGGGTGTTCGCGGTGCACGAGGAGGACTTTGGCCGGACCGAGGGCTCTTCCTTGGGCTCTTCCAGTTCGAGCGGATACCGTTCAGCCTATGCAATGCTCCTGCCACCTTCCAGCGGTTGATGCAGAGGTGTCTGGGGGACCTGGTAAATGATTCTATTTTAACCCCTTTTAACCCTGCACAAGCCAAATCTTGCCAATCCTTGCCCATTTAGGGGGTACCCTATTTAAAGCTTTATAACTCCAGATGTGAACACCACAGAGACTCGAAAAATCACTTAAATGAAGCAAGACATTTGTACAATTTACAATACTAACACAGATTAGTTTATATTCATAATTTTGGAAGAAATAAAGTGCCACAAATGCAATTGTCTCGACAAAAAATCAAAAATGAATTTGCACTTTTTTAGTTTGCAATGAAATACTGAGAGATTGCATATATACAGCAGATTAAACTATACATGCGCTGGATCAAAAACTTCTTGACCACAAATTCATAAAATCTAAGGGTGGATATGTAGAACTACTATAGATGTATGAAGCAAAAACTAAGCAGTGTACCCAGTGTCTCCAAATCTATCCAAAATGTCTAAGTTATGCATTGCTGTAAATCACAACATATTCACGTATTTCACTACAAATCAACTGTTTTGACTCAGGACATTCACTGTTGCATTATTTTCAAGTGGGTATTACAAGCTTTCAGTCAGTACAGTGGTCTAAAATATCTAGGGGTCCAGAAACATATCCAAAATCTCTCCAAAATTGAATAAAATGCTTTTTGTCCACTATAAAGCATATAAATGAGCCCCTTATGAAGGTTTAAGATGAAATATTGCTATCAGATTAAAAAAATAATGCTAAAATATTGTCACACAAAAAGTACCTAAATGTGTAATACTCTCGTATGTTTTCTTGTATGGAGATGGGACGACATGAAAACAATTTTCAACCGTCCACCACGTTTTGGCAATGTTCCAACTCTCATGTCATCACTGTTGCATGCTTCACAAAAACTATTACTACTAACTAACGCTTATATTACAGTGTGAAATATCCACATTATATAATACCACTAACCTATTTAAAGACACTCAATTTCAAAAATAACGTATATAACCGAAATATTTTGAGTAGTAATACTTACATAGCAATAATGAAATCTTATGTTCAGTATGGAGACAGAGACAGTAAATCAATGATACTCTTCTATTCGCTTCTGTTTTGCTCCAGAATACAATGTCAGCTAGGTCTATCAGCAAACATATAGCTTAGCTATGCCCAGAAGTCCTCAATAATAATAGTATTTTTTTTTTAAGAAATTACGAAAAATCCTTGACCACGTTTCGTGCAGCATCTTTTACTGCTACCACAGAGTGAATGCGTAAGTGAATGTGATGATAAGAAAATTTTCGGTTACGCTGACCTATAAAACGCTATTCCAAAAGCAAAATTAAACTTGTTATACATTGTTAGAAAGCTTATACTCTCACCTACTGAATAAATGAATTGGCAATCAAGCCAGACTGTTCTAAAAAGGGCGACAATGCCATAAACAACACGTGTGGTATTACGCACAACTATTTTGGAAGGTACCCAGTCATCACAAATGCGCATATATTTCACAAACGGATTGTCCAAGACAATATATGACCACTCAGTCTCAAAAGGGACATCTCTACGTGGAAAACCAATGGTAAGGTTGTATATTTATTCAATATTAGTCCCAGATATTGACTGTAGAATTACATGGTATCATTTTAAAAAACTTTTTCTAGTTCATTTCGTTATTCAGTATTCTTTTCGTCTGTATACCGATGCGAGTAAGAAGGGGCTGGGGGCCGTCCTGTCCCAGATGCAGGGCGGAAGGCCCTCAACGCAAACGCCGACTCGCTGTCCCAGCTGCCCTGGGGCCCGGGGATTGTGGAGGTGGGTCAGGTGTCCAGCAGCCCGGCGGTGGAGGATGCGTGGGACTGGTCGGTTCTGCAGCAGGAGGATGACCATCTGCGGGCTCTGGCTGTGCGGTTGCGACAGGGGGAGCTCCCTTAGCAGGAGGAGCAGAGGGTAGCCCCACCGGAGGGAAGTAGGTGGTGTAGGGAGTGGGAGCAGTTGCGGGTAGAGGGGGGGATCCTGTGCTGCCAGTTAGATCCTTTGGAGTATGGGCTGCTGTGGCAGGTGCTGGGGCCCCAGAAGGTGGCACGCAGCATCTGGCAGCAGTACCATCAGGCTTTAGGCCACCTGGGCACCAATAAAGTGGAGGCTGTCTTGCGTCGGCAGTTCTACTGGCCAGGTTTGGGGAACGACAAAATAAACAGAAAACAGAAAACAAAAAATAAACATCTAAGACCAAATATATACTATATATTATATTTAAAAATCTAGGGTGCCTAAGACTTTTGCACAGTACTGTAAATGTGGTTTTTAATTGAATTTGGCCAAAGAATATTCAACAAAATAGCTATAAGCCCAATACAAGTGACCACAAGGCAATGACAAAAACATCTTTCAAGTGCAAAGGTGAAAGACTTCAGCACCAGACAGCGCCCATGCAGCCACAATTAATAACAATACAATACATCGAAAAATGCGACAACAACAAGAAGTGCATTTATTCCATATGCATATTTGGACAACTGTGGATTGGTAATAATGTTTCGGATTAAATGGCTATCACAACGTCAGAAATTAAATTAATAATACCCAAAGTGCAGCCACAACGAGAAGTGCAATGCATTTAACCTATGCCTGTCAACTGTGCACACACTTGTAAAACGAACTGGCTATCATCAAAATCTTAGTGATCATATTTCTATTGCAAACAAAAATAACTTGTAGGCCGACAATATACATGTGTCCTGCTGCGCATTGGTTATAATGTTACAGATTAAATGTCCATCACAACGTCAGAAATGAAAGGAATAACATCCACATTGCAGCCACAACGAGAA
Organism: Anguilla anguilla; assembly: GCF_013347855.1. Lineage (NCBI taxonomy): Eukaryota > Metazoa > Chordata > Actinopteri > Anguilliformes > Anguillidae > Anguilla > Anguilla anguilla. The sequence goes on along the minus strand of NC_049205.1, from coordinate 25,725,676 downwards.
GTGCATTTACCCTGTGCCTGTCAACTGTGTACACATTGTGTAAAACGAGCTGGCTATCATCACAATCTTAGCGATTACATTTCTATTGCAAAAATACTTGTAGGCCGATTGGCTGTACAATATACATGCGTCTTCTTATTCCATCCAGATCCAGATGTTCCCACCACTGGACAGGCGCGCTCTGTCAATAAATAAAAGGCCTTTCAGTTGCAAATTCATAATAATAGATGAGGCTACGACAGGCACACAATGTACAAAATTACCAAACTTAATATTATCCTATGGCATATTTATAATTAATTAATCAGTTACTCACCAAGTGTTGTTTTATAGAAGGACGATGTGTCTTTTGTTGTGGTTCAGTGCAAATGAGTCTATAATCTTCTGGGCATCCAGGGCTGTGGTTCTTTCTGCGTGTATGGACAGGCAGGCAAGGTTGCTGAGTCGAGGGTTTGCCATTCTGTTTCTCAGGTAGGTTTTTACACGCCACATGCAGGAAAAACTGCGCTCACATGACGCGGAGGTTACTGGCAGAGTGACAGAGATCAGGGGACTGTAGAGTGTCAGACATTAACTTTGCTGTGCGGAACAGATCCTCAAAAAGGATAAGGTGGAGAATGAGTGAGAGACAGCATCAATGAATGAGAGTAGTGACCGCGCGTCAGTCGGTTTGCGTGAATTTGGCTGCAACTTAATGTCCTTTAAGGTTGCAATGATGGCTGGGAGGGTTTTTTGCACTGCCCACAGCGAGTAGTACTGGAAGGACCATCGCGTATCAGACAGTTTCTTGAGTTCAGTGGGCTGCTGTGAAGGCTCAAGTTCACTTTGCTTCTTAATGAAATGGGGATGGACAAATGAGCCTGAGAAAAACTTGCACATATCTTGCACAATAACAAAAAAATCCCCCGCTGGCTTCACGTTCCTGACACAGTCCACCAAAACAAGATTGAGACGGTGTGCGTGGCAATGAATGTAGATTGCCTGAGGGACCTCTTCTCTGAATTTCTCCTGGACCCCATTGTGAATGCCGGACATGACGGTCGCGCTGTCATAACACTGAGCAATACAAGCAGTGCGATCAATGTTACATTTACTAAGAGTCTCTTCAATCTTAGCGAAAAGCGACTCGGCATCTAATCCGTCAGCTGGACTGAAATGAAGAAATTCCTCCACAACTTCATTTTTTATGTAGCACACCACCACAACCACTTGTTCCATTTTACTAAGGTCCTTACTCTAATCTACCATCAATGCAAATAGTTCAGCATCTTGTATTTCACCACTTATCTGATCCCTAATCATATTTGCCATAATGTCTAGTATTTCATTCTGTATATCATGATGCGTGTACTTAGCATTTCTAGGATTATCTGAGATTTTCTGTGCAGCTGTTTTGTTGAATTTGCCTATGACCTGTAAAAGTTCAAGGAAGTTTCCCTGGTTGACAGCCATGTTGTTTTCCGTCTCCTCTCTGTGATAGTCCCTGGTATGAAGTGTAACACAATGACTCCACAAGTGCTCTCATATACTCTCTGTTCTCTCGGACTATTTTTGAATGTCCATCACTCAGAGCATTGCATATTGTTGAGCCAGACTCTTTCTGAATAGTCCACTCATTCCACGCTGTCATTGAATATTTATGCTCCACACTAGCATTGTGTGTCTTGAACGATCTTGTTGCCTTCTTTCAGTTCTGGTAGCCATTGTGGGTAAATGCCACCTTCTCTCCATGGTTTCCTGGACTTTGAAAGTGACGGCATGCAAAGCAGAAAGCACGGTCCTTATAAATAGAATATTCCAGCCATTTGTAATCCTGATACCATCTACGATTGAAGTAGCGATCCTGCTGTCCAACTTTTGTGGCTAACGCCGAGGAAGAGGGCGCCTTGGTTCTTCAACAGGTGACTAGCTTAAATCAGAGAGAGTGGTGGCTGTGGAGCCGCTATCAGCGACGAGCTGCTCTGGTGCTCCCTCACGTCGTGGCTCACGAGTTTCTCTCTCTGACTCATCTTTCTTATCTCCCTCTTCTTCTTTGGCCCCCGGGCCCTCGGAGACAGGGTCTGGGTCTTGATTTTCATTTTCTACCCTTATCTTGATCAGAAAACGGTCCATCGCAAAGGAGCGAGATGGGCGACTAGCTAGCTAGAAGTTAGCTCACATAACGTAGCGTAACGTGTGCAAGCACACACACCAGATGTCATAATCATTTTACATCAATCTAATATTGCAGAAGAGGAAGCTATGCCTACTAAAGATCATCTGCTAATCTCTTTAAGAGTCAAGACGAGACCTTGTGATAATTTCAATAAATACATACAGGCTACAAAAGATAAAATAAAGAGCATCAATCGGGACATAAGCTATAGTCTCGGACTTCTTGGAAGCCTAGGAAGAAGGATATAGGCTACTTAAGGGTGAATTATTTTGTTCTTATTGAAACAATTATGTCACAATATATAAGCAACTGTAGCAGCATGTCCACTGGTTCCCTCTGCAGTGCAAAAATGATTGTAGATGAAAGGCAAAAGCGCATCTGTGGAAATTGATCATGATTAATTCTATACCGGGTGTATGCCTTATGAATAAGCCTACCTGTTGAAGTGATATGTTCATCCACCTTGATTTGCTGTTGGATAGTCTTAAGTTTAACCAAAGAAATGTTCTGTAATGTTGATATACCCAGTGCTATTTTGTTTTATATAGGAGGTGAGAGCTAAAGGAAAGGGATGTAGATCATTTGGCTAAATGATTGTCTTGTTTGTTCATTATGAGCCACTGTACCTGTGTGTATGTTTATGGCTAGGCCAATCAACGTGCTCTAGTTTGGTCTAGTTCGGTCATGCAAAGTAGACTCACTCAATGTCGGCTTTGCTCACACGGGTTTTATATTCTTAATAAACCGGCGGTTTGTTCCAGTGTGATCATTGACTCACACACAAACAAACTAATTTCTACAGGGTGTGCAGTCAGAAAAGCCATATCCTCAGTTAGCTCCACTACGTAGAACTAATATAAGCTTATTTTTTCACAAATTGGATTAGTATTATGGATAGGCCCTATACTTTATTACCATCATGATGGGAATAGACAGGTGAAACAACAATATTATCATGATGTGTTATGCACAGAAACATTGTTTGGCTAATTAATTTTCATGAAGTTCATATTAAACTATGTCATTTGTGCATGCAGATGTAGGCTACTAGATGTGCACTGTAGTACAACTGTCGATTTGAAAAGCAAAATGTTGGGCTAATAAGGCTAAAACTGTGAGAGGATGAGTGGAGCAGATCGCTAACGGACAGCTACGAGTGCCTCAGACCACCCTTCTAAAGGTATACCTTTCAGAAGGTATACCTTAGCTAAGGAGGCTCTGGAAAACAGGGCTGCGTTTCTGAGTTTCGATGTACCTTAACATTCTACAAAGGTTTCTAAGGCATACCTTTCAAAGGGAGCTCACTATTTTGCAAGTGTTTCCCAGACTATACTTTGGCAGTTGCCTTAAGGGACAGTTTTAAATTACGTCGTAAATTGGAGCTGGCCTTCACTGTGGTGCTGAAAAGTGTATTAACCGATGCCACGTGAATCGATTGTCTCACGTGTAAAGGCTTTTGAATGACATTTTAATATAACAAGTGTTGTCATAATCATTTTACATCAATCTAATATTGCACAAGAGGAAGCTATGCCTACTATAGACCATCTGCTAATTTCTTTAAGAGTCAAGACAAGACCTTGTGATAGTTTCAATAAATACATATACAGTAGCCTAGGCTACAAAAGATAAAATAAAGAGCATCAATCGGGACATATAAGCCATAGTCTGGGACTTCTTGGAAGCCCAGGAAAAAGGATATAGGCTACATATGGGTGAATTATTTTGTTCTTATTAAAACACAGGTCTAATGTTAATTTGTTTTTGTCACACTATATATAGGCAACTCTAGCAGCATATCCACTGATTCCCGCTGACTTTTCTCTGCAGTGCAAAAATGATAGTAGATGAAAGGCAAGAGCGTCTGTGGAAATTGATCATGCTTAATTCTATACCGGTATGCCTTATGAATAGGCCTACCTGTTAAGGTGATATGTTCATCCACCTTGATTTGCTGTTGGATAGTCTTCAGTTTAACCAAGAATATCATTATTTGGTTGTTTACTGAAAATCGTAAAACTTCATGGCAAGAAAGAAATGTTCTGTAATGTTGATATTCACCCAGTGCTATTTTGTTTTATATAGGAGGTGTGAGCTAAGGGAAAGGGATGTAGATCATTTGTTGTGTTTGTTCATTATGAGCCACCGTACCTGTATGTGTGTTTATGGCTAGGCCAATCAACGTGCTTTAGTTCCGTCTAGTTCAGCCATGCAAGCATACTCACTCAACGTTGGCTTTGCTCACACAGGTTTTATATTCTTAATAAAATAAACCGGCGGTTTGTTCCAAGTCAGTGTGATCATTGACTCACACACAAACGAACCAATTTCTACAGGGTATGCAGTCAGAAAAGCCATATCCTCAGTAAGCTCCACTACGTAAAAATAATGTACGCTTATTTCTTTTTACAAATTGGATTAGTATTAGGCTATGGGTAGGCCCTATACTTTATTACCATCATGATGGGAATAGACAGGTGAAATGACAACATTCTCATGATGTGCTATGCACAGAAACGTTGTTTGGATAATTAATTTTCATAAAGTTCATATTTAACTATGTCATTTGTGCATGCAGATGTAGGCTAGCCTACTAGATGCGCACTGTAGTACAAATGTCAATTTGAAAAGCAAAATGTTGGCCTAATAAGGCTAAAACTGTGAGAGGATGAGCGGAGCGCATCGCTAACTGACAGCTACGAGTGCCACCCTTCTAAAGGTATAAGATATACCATTGTTATGAAATGTTCGGTTGCCATTCCGTTTAAAATTTATACTGCTAGTCGCTAGTTCTGCGATAGGGGATGAATAACGTAATTGCGAAAATAACGTTATTTACCTTAGATAAACATTGGATCATGTGGCCCCTCATGGTCGTGTGGCCCCACCTAGCAGTTGTGGCCCAAAACAACCTCATAGACCGTTTATGCCACGGGCCGGCCCTGGCATTCATAAAAATATTCTTTCACCACTCAAAAATCGTATTCCGTCATAGCAACAAGATAAACCTGACAATAGCCTTATGATATGCCAATACAGCAGTGAAAACGCTGCTCACTGAATAACAAAATAAATATCATTTTTTTAAAAATGATACCATGTCATTCTACAGTCAATATCTGGGACTAAATATTGAATAAATACACAACCTTACCATTGGTTTTACGCGTAGAGATGTCCCTTTTGAGACTGAGTCGTCATATATTGTCTTGGACAATCCATTTGTGAAATATACGCGCATTTGTGATGCCTGAGTACCTTCAGAAGTAGCTATGTGTAATACCACACCTGTTGTTTACAGCGTCGTCGCCCTTTTTAGTACAGTCTGGCTTGATTCACAATTCATTTATTCAGTAGGTGAGAGTATAAGCTTTCTAACGATGTATAACATGTTTAATTTGCTTTTGGAATAGCGTTTTATAGGTCAGCGTAACCAAACATTTTCTTATCATCGGATTCACTTACACATTCACTCTGTGGTAGCAGTAAAAGACGCTGCACCTAACAAAATGTGGTCACCGATTTTTCATAATTTCTTGGAAAATACTATTATTATTGAGGACTTCTGGGCATAGCTAAGCCATATGTTTGCTGATAGACCTATCTGACATCGTTCTCTGGGGCATACAAGAACCCGGGCTGATCTGCAGACCAATACAAACAATAATCACTTTCTCCACAGTCGCTCACAACGCAAAGACAAGACAATCCAATCATTCCCCAAAACACTCTGAATTCCCCTGGGGCTAAGCACTTCATTTTATCCACTTTTGTTAGCCCCTCCTGTTGTGGAGCTTAAACTTGATACTTCCCACCTGCTCACTTCGGTCCCCTAGGTTCTTTCCTTTACACCATTATTTCTCACCTTTCAAACACCATTATTTCCAAGCCCCATTCCTTTCTTTAATAAAAAATAAGCATTCACTTCTCCTATCTGAGTTCTCCTCCGCTTCTTGGCACAAGATATGTATTCACCTTATCTAACTCCTGCTGGATTCTATCTATTCAAATCATGCTCTGTATGAAGGGCCTAGTTTGCATACAGGAAGCTGTGCTTACATTATGTGAAGACTTCTACAGCTGTGTTTACATTATATGCAGACTTCTACAGGTTGTTAATACTTTGACCAGGATCTGGCCGTTGTTAGTTCTACATGTACTACTTCTGTTAATAATATAATCCATCTTAGTGGTGATGGCTGTGAACCTAAGTGCACTTCTTTTCCACATTCCCCCCTTTGGAACTTCCACGTCTAGCACGATTAACTATTGGGATAAGCTGTGCAGGTATTACTAACATAGTGCAGGAATATAACTTGATATGCAGACTAAAGTAGCCTTGACATCAATGCAGAAACTATGGAGCACTTTGTGTGCCACCTCCTGCACGACAGCCCGTGTGAGTAACCCTTGCGGCACACCCCATGCCTAGCCTAATCCTATCACATAAATCGTCACATTCCCGCACCAGGATTCTTGCGTTTCTCAGCATTCACTCAGTATGTTCTTGATATATATTGATCAGGATACTCTCATATTAATACATATGTAGATTATACTTGGCAAACTTTCCCTAAGATCTGTTGTCAGATTCCATCCAGTCCGACAGCAAGACGCTATCCCATGACCTTAACGATCATCAAGACGATGACTATCGCTTGGATGAAGATCCAACAGCAGAGCAGGGCATCGTGTGGAAAACATCCCCTCCCTGACTTGCTAGGAGTGGGTAAAAGCCACTCGATGCCCATGTCCCTTGCAGTTCTTGTCATTTCACCTTGCCCTCAGGCCAAAAGATTCAACACACAGAATAACAATGTGATACCATGGTAATCAACATAACATATTCTCCTCCCTCCTGGAGTGTTTTCAGCCCACATTGATTCGTTGAGAGGTGAACAATTCAACAGACTCCTTATAAGGCCTTTCTGTTGCTTTGCATGTACCACCAGTAAACCAATTTGCCCAGCTGCTGTCTTCCGAGACGCACCCTCGCAACCACAGTCAAACATCAGCAGCAATGCGGAGTGTTGTTTGGGCAGGCCCCCTCACTGCCCATAAAGTGTTTTCTGGACATGCGTTGTGTGGCCCCCCTTCCACACAGGTACTGCTGATGGCGTTGGCGGATAGAAGTCTTTCTGCGTTGCCCGGGCTACCTAGACAACATCAGCAGGGCAAAGCGTGGTCATTATTGCACAACGAGATTAAGTGTGGTCTGATTCTCCTTTCAAATACATTTTCTTGTATACATATTGCGTGCTTATGCCTGAGTACATCCGTAATAAGATCAGCCACGGGTTACAGGTGCACAAGATTCCTCCGTTCTGCTACCTCAGGACGCCTAGCACCTCCCCCTCTTCGCACCTGCACTTCCAGAACACGTCTCCTGTCTGTTCTGGCCCCACGATGGTGGAATGACCTCCCTGTGGAGGTCAGAACAGCTGAGACACTGACCCATTTCAAACGACGACTGAAGACTCACCTCTTCAGGCTGCACCTCTCCCCATCCCTCCCTACCCCCCTGTAAATGACTGTAAGCTTAGGGTTGTAACTAGGCAGCTGTTTCGTAGGTGACTTAGTTAATGCACCTGTCTTAACTACTGCTTGTATTTTTTCCATAGACTGCGTTGTTGCCGTTCTCGTTGTTTAGTGTTAATCAGTTTAACCTTCAGGGTCCAAGTTGAACTATGTGGTTGTTCCCTGCACTTGGACCGGTACTTCTCTCTAGGGGTTTCGTCATACTTGTTCCTGGTTATGGTTATACACTTTGTTGTACATCGCTCTGGATAAGAGCGTCTGCTAAATGCCTGTAATGTAATGTAACAAGATTATACAGTTACATGCAGAGGTTAAATTGGGATTTGGGAGGTGGGTGGACCGAGATCCAGTAGGAGGTGTGTGAAAAAAGGTACAAACCAATGAATGTCTCAGCTCAAAATACTTGTATCTTTAATGTATTGTGCACATAATTGTAATTAAGGAAAACAATGTTTCTTAAAATTCTTAAACTGTCGAATTGAGACAAAATAAAACCAGCAGCGACTGGTGAGCTGAAAATTGGTGGGGTTCAAAACCTTTCTTTAAACTAAGCATTGATCTCAAACTGTTTTAATTAATTTTCAGTGATTAACAAGCATGCAAACATCTGACTAATCAATTGGAAAGAGACACACAGCTTCTTCGCATTGTGTTAGGGAGATTAAATGATAAATTTGATTTAGAAAAATGTGTTTTAATCACTAAGCAATGAGTATCAATACAATTAATCCACAAAATAGGCCACTCAATATTATCATAGCCAGCTCTCCCCAAATAGCCTAGGCTATTTGCATTACGAAATTGTGCACATTTTAATCAACTTTATTTGCGAATACATGCACTTCTTTCTCCGCACTCATATTCATAGAAAATATCTGCAATGCGTAGATTGTAAACAAAATTGAAGTGTAGGTTTTGTTTTTGCTGGTTATTCTGAAAGCTAACACAGTAGATAACAAACTGATCTTGTTTGTTAAGTGTAGAGTACTTGGTGATTAAAACGGATTTTAACGGATAAATTGAATTAATGATTTAATCCCCCTAACACGGTATGAAGGCGCTGTGTGTTAGGCTATTGCCATTTGATTAGTCCGATCGTTGGCCCGCTTGATAATAAAGGAAAATTACTAATGAAAACAGGTTGAGATCAATGATTAGTTTAAAGGAAAGTTTTGCGCCCCACCAATTTTCAGCTCACCAGTCACCAGTCGCCGCTGAATAAAACGTTATGTATGTAGGACATATTCAATCCTAGCTTAGCTGCTGACCAGCAACCTGATGATATTGCTCAAGCAATCAAAGTTGCCATTAATAATAGCCGACGTTCGTGGGGGCTGTTTATTATCTCTCTTTTATATGTTGCATAGATGAAATTACATGTTAATGAAATTACCTACTGCGTCCGCTTCCAAACAATCAATCAATCAATCAATCAAATTTTATTTATATAGCGTATTTTACAACAGTTGTCACAATACGCTTTACAGACAGCCCTAGCCTAAACCCCCACAGGAGCAAGCCTAAGGCAACAGTGGCAAGGAAAAACTCCCTGTGGCAGATGGGGAGAAACCTTGGAAGGAACCAGGCTCAAGGGGGAAACCCATCCTCCTCTGGTCGGCTCAGGGTGCCGACTGGTGACCAGCATGTCAGCCAGTTTATGCAGAAGATATGATAAGTGATATGGCTCAGATGATGGGTGGGGCCGGGTGGCGGTGATGGGGAACAGCAGGTGGCGGCAGATGTGGGCAGGGTGGAGGCAATGACGAAGGAGGGGCTGGACCGCAGAGGTGGGGGAGACCAGACGACTCTCGAAGCACTCTCGAGGGTTGGGGCAAGAGCCCCGCCGGCAGCGTGGGGAAGAGGGTGGAAACAGCAGTTAAGGAATTTGCAATATAGCAGACAGTGAGTAAGTGCCAGTGGTATGTATTGTGGGACCCCGCCAGGAGTAGAATATGGCTGCATATCTACTAGGACAGGGATGGAGAGCCCATGCAGTCATGAGTGGTAGACAACCATACCCGCCTATCAAGAGCCAGCCCATGTAAAGTCGGGTCACAGCTGATTGACAGGTGACAGTAAGGAAAGGATTGCCACCTAGAAAGCTCTATGACTACAGGCTTCTCGCACCCTGTCTCCAGACTATAACTGATTGTAAGCTTGAGCATAGAGGTGCGTTTTTAATCTAGATTTAAATATTGAGACTGTGTCTGACTCCTTTATAAATATTGGAAGCTGGTTCCACAGTAGTGGGGCCCTGTAGGAGAAAGCCCTACCGCCTTTTAGGTTCTTGGAAATTTTTGGGACTACCAAGTAGCCTGCGTCTTGAGATCGGAGTGACCTTGTGGGCTTATAAGGTAGGAGCAGGTTCGATATGTACACAGGTGCACGTCCATGCAGAGCTTTAAAAGTCAGGAGCAAAACCTTGAAGTCTATCCTATACTTAATGGGTAGCCAGTGAAGCGACGCTAGTACTGGTGTAATGTGCTCATACTTCTTAGTTCTGCTCAGGATACGAGCAGCTGCATTCTGCACAAGCTGGAAACTCTCTAACGAGTTATTAGGGCAGCCAGAAAGCAGGGCAGAAACAATCAAGACAATCAACGATATTTTTCTTTCTGTGCCTGTCCATATAAACTGTTCCTCCTGAGTTTTTTTTCTTCGGATTTTTGATTAGTTGAGTGAGTAACTGGCTAGAGGGAACACATAGACTGGAGCATACGAAAAATGGACTGGATTGTCATAATTATTTGTAAAACTGCCGTCAAAATTATTTATTTATTTACCAAAGGTGAGTGGACGCCGTCCACCCGCGTCCACCCCCATTTTAACCCCTGGCTGCATGAGATGGTTAAATGGAGTTCTAACATCATAATTCTGGTTAGTTATTTGTTTAATCAATCAGTTAATTATACTTAGTTATGTTGGTTTCTTGATTGTAGCTTCTACTTTTACTTATTTACTTATTGAGTCGCAGCCTGGCTCTTTGTATACTGAGGAGAGGTTACTAGCACATCACTCAGATACTCTTGCTGTTAACGATCCTGTGTGTCATCTCGTGAGTTGTGTAGTTGGAGCATGTTTCTTCAACCCGGGTGCTTTACGTACCGTAGAGAGGGTCATCACTGTGGAAAGGTTGCTAGTACATTCGATGCACAGTGATTCGGGTCGCTCTTTTCCTCACTAAGCTGGCAGTCTCCATCGTCCTCGAAATCTATTCCCTAGATACACTTGCCGTAAGTGTCCCAAAACTGAGGATCCTTTGCCTGGCGGGCGGCTTGTGGATGGTAATCCCAACACTCCCAACCGGCACCTGCTCTCACCCCCCATTCGCACAGGGGGTTTCCAAACGGGCAGTCAAGTGGGCCGCCTTTAGCGTTCACCAGGTTTCCATATTGGTCGTGATATTCGTTAGGTCCTGTTTGGATGACAGATACAACATATCATCCCTCCCCCCTTGCACTGTATTGAATCTCATGCAATGGTTCCTTTCCTTTTTGTGACATCATGTCCTCGTATATAGGGTCTGCATCTGAGATGGTGGTGTCTAGTTCAGGATCAGCAACCAACAGGAATTGTCCAGCCACAGTATCATTCTTTTGACCATGGATTGGAGCAATGGGACCACACAACATGTGACCAATAGCAACATCAACAATACTATCCCTATGATCACCCCTATTTTTACCAGAGCCGTTTTCCATGTTGACATGTTGAACCAGTCCCACCATGACCACTCCTGGGATTCTCCCTTTGTATTTTTAGTTTAGTTGTATATGTAGTTCATCCCTTAGATTCTTCAGTGCCTCTAATGCTGTTATGTTGCCCCCTTTTCCTGTGTGCATTGGAATGACTGTACAACATTCGTCCCCAACACGTTCACGTACCCCCTGCTCCTCGGCTAACATTGTGTCAAGAATTAGCCTGTTCTGTATTGTCACGAGCAAGGTGGCATGTAATTGTTTTTTTATCCCTTGCAGTGCTGCCACAATGTGATTAATGAATCTCTGCTGATTGTACCACAGGTAATTAATCCACTCAACATTTCTTTTTATTTGTACCTAAGGTAGAAACTCTATAAGGTTGTCAGAAGAGTCTAATCCCATTACTCTGTGTTGTCTGGGTATATTTACAGGAATTCCGGCCCAGTTCACACTCACCTCGCTTTCTTCGTTCCACTCACCCACCTCTCTTTTCCACCGTCCGGCCATGTCACTCCTTACCTCACATTCTGAGTAGCTTACCCACGCTCCTTTATCCTCCTTCCAGGAACGCTTCATCCGCTCCGAGTGTTGGCGTGGATTCAGTCCAATGGCTCGTCCAGTCCAAACAACTGGGGCACATATCCCTTCCCAGCCTGCAACTGGTGGTCTGCAGTGGTCTCAGCTGGGATTTCTTTTTCATGCCGGTGTGGTAGCATGTTATGCATGTGTCTTAGGTCACCTGTCTCGCAGAATATTCCAACCACCGGTAAAACATATTATGGGTCTTGGTGTGTAAGGTGAGTTGTGGGTCCTCGGTTAGCATGCGGCGGGTTTGCTCATCATCAAGCACCTCCTCTGTTGGTTTTCGCCTGATTCCCCACCCGGTTGGTAGGGTGGGCATCGCCTGACATATCTCCATCCGCAGTAACAGTATTCCCGTCACTACACTCCATACTCCTTTCACCCGCCCTTGCCTCCCTCTACGTCTCCCCTGTTCCCTCATTCTCTCCACTTTCTGAAGGTTCCCTACTCTCTGAAGGTGCACCTTCCTCATCCTGCCTTCTCTTAGAGGGTCCTGGTTCCCCATCTAATCCTTCCTTTATCTCCCGCAAGTCTCCCCTTACCTCGTCCAGTGAACACTCTGGCCCCTTGCCCTACAGCAATGATTGTGGTGGAACCACACAGTTTTACCTTCAACCTTAAGTGCAGTAGGAGTTGCCTAGACCACTTTGAACGGTCCTTCGCGCCTGGGTTCGTTCCACTTTCTTTTGAACGTTCTGATATACACCCAGTCTCCTGGGCGTATTCTGCTCAGGTCCTCAGAGATGTCACTTGTTCTTCCTTCGGTGGAACCCTTTACCTGTTGGAAAATGGTCTTGTGTATTACGGTTAGATGCCGCACATAGCTCGACAACTCTCTTTCAAGCTGATCCAGTGCAGTCCCATTGTATGGACCTCAAAGGTATGGCATAGGTCTACCTGTTAGCATTTCATGCGGGGTTAGATGCGTGTTTCTGTTAGTTTGCATTCTCATGCTCATTAGTGCCAGTGGTAGTGCATCCACCTAATTGATTGCACTATCTGCGCATATCTTGGCTATTTTTGCTTTCAAACTGCCGTTCGCTCTTTCCACTATTCCTTGCGATTGTGGGTGATACACACACCCGAATCTTTGCCTGACTCCCAGCATTTTCATTATGACTTTTATCATTTTAGCTACAAAATGTGGTCCATTGTCTGAACTAATCCTATCTGGGATCCCAAATCTAGGAAACACTTCTTTGCACAAACATTTTGCCACTGATTTAGCATCTGGACTACTTGTGGGTGTTGCCTCTACCCATCTACTAAATCTGTCCACCACCACTAGCATTTACCTTTTGTTTTGGAACCATTCGATCATGTCCACGTAGTCTATCATTAAATGTCTAAATGGCCCATCAGGTGGTGGAATATGCCCAATTGGTGCTGAAAATGCTTTTCTATTATTGTATGCCACACAAACTTCACAGTTATTGAGCACCTGATCCACCATTGCTGCCAAATAAGGCGACCACTAAGCATTCTGAATACGCTTGATCACTTTCCCCCTTGCGCAATTGTCCTAACCATGCGCATCCTTAATGAGGGTACGGATTACTGACACAGGAGCCACAAAATGTCCTCCTGACCTTCTCCATAGCCCTTTGTGTGGGCTGTCCTGTGTTTTCACTGCCCCCTTTTTAGCCAAATAGTGACTTCATATATACTTGCTTCCTTTTGAGCCTGAATGAAGGAGTGCAAGTCCCCTGTGGGAGCAGGATCTTCTGCTATCAGCGCTCCCCTGTGAGTTGGCCCTATTGCTGCACGGTGTGCCACTTCATCTACTAGGATGTTTCCCTTAGCAACTAGGGTGTTTACTTTCAGATGTGCTGGGCACTTCATGATGGCCAATGTTGTGGGAAGCTTCATGGCTTCCAGCCGGTCTTAAATTGCTTCTCCATGCGTAATAGGTGGGCCATCTGCCCTGTGAAAACCTCTCTGTTTCCAGATGGTACCGTAAACATGACAAACACCATAAGCGTAGGCTGAGTCAGTATCTGTATCTGTGTCTGTACACAGTCATGAGGAGTAGGACCATTCTAGTCGCCGGATTAACGGTTGTACATCGCTGAATAATAATATCTGGTGCAGACAGGATTGTTTCATACCCAGTTTTCCTAGCTTTGGTTAGAACAAAGCGCAAGCTAGTCAACAACGTGTGCAGTTGATGGGATGTGTACAACACTACCGGGTGTCCCATTGTCAGGGTGGACGCTTTCTGATAGGCGAAGGCAGCTGCAGCTAGTCCCTGATAACACGGTGGCAATCCTTGCTCTACAAGGAAAGCATCTGTCCAACTGTTTGTGGCTTGGGCGCCTTTGCTATAGCTTCAATGTGTGATGAGGCAATGTGTCTCTTATCACCACTCAAATGTCTGCTCATGTATTCAACCGTTTGCTGGCAAAATTGTAGCTTATCTTTGCTGACTTTATGGCCTCCTGTTGCCAGCGCTGTTAGCACGGCAATTGAATCTTTCTCACATTGTTCTTTGGTGTAACTGCAGATTAATAAATCATCCACATACTGGATCAGGGTGCTTGGTATGTTCAAATGCTGCAGGTCTTGTGCTAACACTCTATTAAACACTGAGGGGCTTTCACAATATCCTTGTGGCATTCTGGTATACGTGTATTGCTGGCCTTGATGTGTAAATGCAAACAGATGCTGCGACTCTGGATGTAATGGTACACTGAAAAAGGCAGAACAAAGGTCAATCACTGTGTACCATTGTGTGTCTGGTGGTATGTTGAACAACAATGTGTGTGGGTCTGGAATTACAGGTACCTCTGCTGCCACTATAGAATTAATGACTCTTGAATCATGCACCAAATGGTAATCATTTGAATGTGTTTTTTTTTATTGGAATAATTGGAGTGTTGCACGGGCTCTTAGTCCTTACCAATACTCCGGCTTGTAACAGGCTATCAATTGTGGGCTTTATTCCGGCTATTGCTTGCTGCCTAAGGGAATACTGTCTTTGGTATGGCAGGGTGATCCTGTGCCTTAATGCGATATGCACTGGCTGCACTTACCTAACATAGCCTACATCTGTCTTGTGTTTTGACCATAGATTCTCCGGCACTTTTTGCAGCAATGTTTTGTATTCCGGCATGATGGGCATCTGTGTCGGAAATTTGTCTTCTAACAGAACCCTTTCCACCTGTCCCTCATCATATGCTTTCATCGAGATCCTAATGTACTGTTTGTCTGGAGAGACATGCAAGTATTTGTTCATTGTTGGTGTCCATTCTTGCACCTGTAGAGCTGTTTTAACCATTGGTCCTAATTCATGCGATTCATGGCCTTCTGCTATCATCAATGTCACATGTGGGGTGCATCCCTGAACCTGAAACCATTGGCGTAGTGACGGTGGTAACGTTACTGCGGCCGCTGCTCCTTGTGGTCCAATGTAAATGTCCTCACTCACAATTGGATATGGACGCCTGTTGATAAGGTCATCCCAGCATTCTCCGTAGTCTTTGTGAGTTTGCTGATCGTCGTACATGAGGGTGCAGTGCAATGCAAGTTGAGGTTCGGCAGCTTTTCCTAGCTGGCTCGTGCCCACGGTTCCCACTGTCTCCATTGCTGTTGTAACATTGATTCCTGAGGGTAATACTCAGACACCCGCCGTAGTTCCCTCCTCAGTTGCATATAAGCATATAAGCCTAGCACTCGGTTCCGAGTTCCGCCTTACTCTAGGTCTCAGGGCCTGTGCTCTTTACTCTCATCTTGACGGTCCCCTTCACTGGCTCGAATTCCACCTTCCCTTCCATTTCCATCACTTCTTTTTTCTCTCCTATGGCCACATTTTTATCACCTGGATAAGACGGTGGGTCGGGCATAAGGTTTGACACTGTCTGTTCCTGTTCCTTGAATATATTCCTTATTGCCTTGACCGTTTCTTTGCACTGCTTTCCTTCCTGCTTGAACCTTCCACTTCCTGTTCCCTTATTCTCTTACCTATGCACTTGGCACTCATATCATTTGGTTTGTGGTGTTTTATAACAACTTCCGCCTCCTCGCAGCAGGCAAGGTCAAAGGTGCCCTCTATTGGCCATTGCTGGCTTCCTGTGGTTCTTTTGTTCCACTTTTTCATGCACTTTTGAATTTGTTTTCTATGCTCCGGGTGACGTTTTGATATTTTTTCCATGGGTGATGTTATTCCTACTTCTGCAACGCTCTTACTTTTCTTCAGCTTTCCTGCTTTGGCGCCCATGTAGACTGGACTGGTGGAACTGGTTAGGAATCTGGGGATTTCTGGCTCTTGGTTCGTTTGCCTAGTTTTTATTAGCACTATTATTTTCTCTGCCGTGACCCCTGCTTTATACTTCGGGCATGTACTTGGTTCAAAGGTCAGTGTCTCTGAGCCATCCAATTCTTTCGTCCTTTTAAGGTCAGCCCACTTGCCCGCTTCCCACCTAACCTTTCTCGGGCTAACGGTAATGCACAGTAGAGGGTTCAGTAACTGTCTGTCTCATCCTTGAATGGCAAACCCGTTTGGTATCCCCAAAAATGGTGTGAGTGGTAATGTCGCTTCACTGTCCGGATTATCACACAGTAAATCCAATAACCGACCAAGCATTCCTACTGTCCACAGTCGTTGTAGCAGCGCTACCCAGGGTATGTCTGGAAAGTCTAACTGCACCTGCGTTAAATTAACCCACTTGGTAAGCTGCCAAAGCTTTAAATTAATCAGCTGTGAGTCCTGTCAGTGCTCAACTCCCTCTAAGTCCCTGAGTCTAAGTAGGTACCTTCTAGCCAAAAATGCATTCTGATCCCTTGAGTTTCTATATCCCCCATTAACTTTTACATGCAAATAAAGAGGCAAATTACATCGACCTTTTGAGCTGTTGCTGGAGTCAGAATCATCACTAAAATCCAAGCACATGAAATGTTTTTCGAAAAGTACTCTGTCGGCTCTTTCGGACAATAAGTGAATTAGCATGGTCTGTACTCGGCTAGCGATTTTGGGTATGATCAATTTTGATCCTTTGTGGCCACAGCGCTTTGCTCTATCCATTACTTAAGATTTACAGGATCATGAGATAGGAAGAATTAACCCTCTGGGGTCTAAGGGTAAAATGAGGCACACTGGTGATTGTGCGATGCTCTGACATTTGTGTAAATTTCATCAACTTTATATACAGTGATTCCAAAGTGTTTCATATCTTTGTTTTCAGCACAAACTCAGCTACAATAATATGGCAGCAGTAAGTAGGTCATAATCATGTGTGGATTGTAAACTGCTCTAAAAACACACAAACTGTAAACAGTAGTTTTGAACATGCACAGGAATGTTGTAATAAAACACACTAAACAATTGTGACTAAGACTTTTGGTCACTGAAATGTGTTCATCAAGGTCTTGGGTATCAAAGGATGACAAAATATTTTAGCAAATCCAATGAGAAATAAAAAATAAATTGCTAAAAGTTAGTTAGTAGTAGTTAGTACTATTTTTCAACACCAGGTGAGAATGGGAGGGCAAATGGCCTTTCTGTAATGAATATGCATTGGGTAGGACGACCTGCCAGCTAAGTAGGCTATTCACACCTGGCCGCATGCCTCCCCACCACTAAGACAAAGACTCAGTGAGCCATTTAGAAGACAGAAACAAAGACATCTTTTGATTTTCAGAACATTTATTGAAGCAAACTATACGCATGGAAGATGAGATGAGACTGGTGTACTCTTGCAACGCTTGCGTGGCCTCTTAGCTAGTGGTGAACTAGGCCGTGTTTCCTGATCAGCATCTCTGTAAATATGATAAAAACAAAATTGTTAGGAAATGTGACATCAAATCAAACTTTATTTATATAGCACATTTCCTTCAACAGGTGAAAATTAAATGTGTTTTACAAAAAAGGGGCAAACCACTAACTAATGAAAACAAAACATAGGAAATGTGACATGGTTACATCATATACAAACAAAGAACCAAACAAACACAACCAGACGCAGAGAGGTAGCCTATAATTTTGAGAAGCAATGGTTAGAATCGTTCGTAGTGTGGCAATTTACAAGCGCGCATATTAGTGAATATTCCTACAAACACACATGAATGTAATACAGCACACATTTACAAATAATGCAAGCTATCAACGAAACAACATTAGCTAAACTAAATAAACATTGATATTCCAGCTCAACTACACGCAACTCATCAATAACAATGCCTCAATCTGAAGTAGGCTAGGTCTGTTTAGCTAAGTGGTTATTATATTCCTATTTCCCGAATTTACTTACAGTATGCTAATATCGATTGTGCGAGGACATCAGTTTTAGAATCCTAGCCACGCCACGTGCTATTTATTACCAATATGATCAAAAAACATACAGTCTACCTGATACTTCTAACACAACCAGACGCAGAGAGCCTAGCCTATAATTTTGAGATGCAATAGTTTGAATCGTTCGTAGTGTGTGAATTTACAAACGCGCATATTGCTGGATATTCCTACAAACACAATACAGTACACATATTTACCAATATGATCATAAGAAATATACTTACGCATGAAGTTGATCCTCAGCTGGATCAGTTCGCTGTTCGAAATGACACCGCTCTTCATCAGTGTCGGCTTCCGGACAGACCATTTTCCAAAATTAAACGAAATGTTTACCTCAAAAGAAGTGAATTAGGCGACACTTTGACATTCTATCCCGCTTTCGCAGACTTGGCATTTCTCACATGGATCTCGCATCGCCCCTCCTTTAGTCTCCTTCTATGGAGAGTAATTATAATGTTGTTAACATGTGAATGCGATTTGGGCGAACTTCCTGATGAGCGAAATTCACATAGTAATGAGTAAAGTTTAACGAAGCATACATGGTCTAATTAATCAAATTTAAAACTTTTAAAATAATTCATATTATTTGCCAATGGGTGCATTGGAAAGTCGCGATTCTAAGGTTTCTGTCAATGTTTTTGTTGCGTCTGTATGATAACAGCACGTGAAGTTAATCATTCAAATAGAAACAAAAGTTAATTTCATTTTGTCGAGCTCCGCTGGCGGAGCTCTCGACCCCAGAGGGTTAAGTAAACTGCACCTTTTCCACACTATGTCACATCAAATTATACAATATCAGACCGGTACTGACTAGGGTGGGTTTGATCATATGCTTCACGAGTTTTGTAGCATAAGTAAAAAAGCACTCAAGCAAACACAAAAATCTCATACATTTCCCAACTACTTTTGAAGCATGAGTATAAGCACGTCGTGGATGATTATAAGAGCAGAACTGGCAGAACAATGGTGAGGGTGATAAGGCCCATCAGGCCGACCTCAAGGCCGCACCCCAGCCTCCAAAAAAGATTATACATTCCACTACCTTACGTTTATTTCACTATGCTAGCGTGGTTAAACAATTTTGTCTGTATTCTAACACATGTACCCAATGACGTGAAACCTTTAGTAATATGGCCTATTTTCCCTTGTAAGAAACAGCCGTTGTGTTCCTGAACTTCAAACCTTCACACCAATACCATTATCACGCATTCCTTATCTACAGTGTAATTAATCAACTGGTTTACCATTCAAATTGATACAGTTTGTACATGTCCACTTACTCGGCCGATTTTATACACCAGACAACACATGAATCAACACATAAGACAGCCCATGCAATTCACCCAGCACACTCTTCATTCACACCATTGCTGGCACATCCACACGCTTCTGGCGAGTGTCACCGTCCCGTAGGCTCCTTAGTGACTATTCTTGTTGTCGTCCCGTAGGCTCCTTAGCAACTATTCTAATTGCCGTCCCGTAGACCACTTAGCAATTTTCTTAATCAGTGTCACCGTCCCGAAGGCCCCTTAGCAACTAATCTTAACATCCGTCCCTTAGGCCCCTTAGCAGTTACTCTAGCTGCCGTCCCGTAGGCTCCTTAGCAACTATTCTAATTATTTATGACCCGTTGGGCCCCCAGATTAAGCAGTGACATGCCCAAGGCTGGCGAACCAGACCAGACAAATGAGCACGCGCAGACCCCGCGTGGCCCCGAACACATGGCCGAGTGCACGAACACCAGGTGCGCAGACAAGCCACCGATTGAACGAAAACACACCGGACCAGCAGGTGGGCCCCTGACTGGAGCTGAATACAAACCGCCGATTGAACGAAAACACATTGGGCCGGCAAGTGGGCGACGACTGGAGCTGAGTATCTTTCAGACAGTCACACAACCCACCGTCAGTCGGGTCAGCGGCTATATCGCACAACACGACGGGCTATGCTATAGACAGTCGACCATCCCACTGCTATATCGCACAACATGACTGACTGAATGTACACCCTCTGTGGACAGACAAACCGCTGAATGCGCGAGAACCCCGAGGGCCAACGAGCACACAAGTGAACGATCCAGACGCCCGCCCCAAACGGCCTCCACGAATATGAGTGCCCCTAGTATGCTGTCAGTTCTACCTCCCCCTGATACACTCCCTCAACACAAGTGGAGCGGTATCCACAGAACTGTCACTTCCTGAGCTGCGTCAACACCAAATGCACCAAACCTCCAAGCAAACACAGCGCAGACAATGAGCCAACACGCTATCAGGATCCTAAGCACACACTCTCTCACATCTCTCAACATATCTCTCACATTCGCACTTCACTCTTTTCATTCATACACATAGTAGTCATTTCAAACATGCAACATTTACTACAAACACATAACATTTATTTCAGGCATAACATCACATCAGACTCCTTTCTCTTACCATAGCCTTTTACTGTAGTTTTAGGTTCTTTGGAGGAGAGGCTTCGTTTTTGCCTCGGCCTGGGCGGATACACACTGCTCTTAGATTCAACTAACGCGCGCAGACTTATAAAAGGCTCTGCTTACCTTACTGCTTTGTGGCCACTGTTGAATCCAAGAGTCAGCAGTTCCGTCCAGACGTTCGGCTTCCCCGAACCTCTCCTGGCTGGCTCGCCAATTCAATGTGGGGGAAAAACAGGCCCTGGCCTGGGCCAGAAGTGCTGGGGTCGCTCTCCTCACACTGTTGAATGCTTCTTCAAAATTATACACAATCCGCAGAGTCTGATGCAACTGGATTTATTGTAGGTGAATTGAAAATTACATACAAGAACCCGGGCTGATCTGCAGACCAATACAAATAATAATCACTCTCTTCCACAGTCGCTCACAACGCAAAGAGAAGACAATCCAATCATTCCCCAAAACACTCTGAATTCCCCTGGGGCTAAACACTTTCTTTTATCCACTTTTGTTAGCCCCTCCTGTTGTGGAGCTTAAACTTGGTACTTCCTACCTGCTCATTTCGATTCTCTAGGTTCTTTCCTTTACACCGTTATTTCTCACCTTTCAAACACTATTATTTCCAAGCCCCCTTCCTTTCTTTAATAAAAAATAAGCGTACACTTCTCCTATTTGAGTTCTCCTCCCCTTCTTGGAACAAGACATGTATTCACCTTATCTAACTCCTGCTGGATTCTATCATTCAAAACATGGTCTGTATGAAAGGCCTAGTTTGCAGACAGGAAGCTGTGCTTACATTATGTGAAGACTTCTACAGCTGTGTTTACATTATGTGCAGACTTCTACAGGTTGTTAAAACTTTGACCAGGATCTGGCCGTTGTTAGTTCTACATGTACTACTTCTGTTAACAATATAATCCATCATAGTGGTGATGGCTGTGAACTTAAGTACACTTCTTTTCCACATTACGGGCGTCTGGCATGAGAGATCTGGAGATCCAGAGGAGAAGTAGTAGATAAGGTCGGAATGTTAGAATGAACAGATACAGGCTCGTTTGGGAGTTTACAAAGGGATATGGTGTTTTATGTCCTCAGAGAGAGAGAAAAAGAGAGGAGAACAGAAAAAAGTTTTGCTTGTTTTAGTTGTCCTACAGTGTTCATAGTGGCATTCACAATTTCAAATGCCCAGCTCGAGCTTTATGCTGTCATGGAGAAACTGCCTGTGAGGTTTATGTATCATGATACAAATTCAGTCATTTTTGTGAGTCAGCCAGGTGACTGGATACCTCCTCTTGGGGACTTTTTGTGTGAGTTGACAAGTGAGCTGGAACAAGGTGATCACATTGTTGAATTTGTGTCGGGAGGCCCTAAAACTTATGCACACAAGACATTGTTTGATAAAACATGCATGAAAGCAAAAGGTATGACCCTACATCATAGTAACACGCAAGTTGTTAAGCTTTCATTCGTCACAGATTTGGTACGGCACTATGTACAGAATAAAAATGGTCCAGCTCGAGAATTTGCCATAACCATGCAGCAAATTGTTAGGAAAAAGAGAAGATTCTCTCTCAGCAACCACACATTCTCTCAGGGTCCTGATCCCTGATTTCAAAACTTTAAATCCAATTTGATCATCATTGACGGCCTGATGGAAACAGCCAGCGAGAGCACAGAGATCGAAAAAGCTTTTGCCAAGTATACACAACATAGAAAATTAAGTATTATATATTTAGAAAATAACCTTTTAATTCAGGGTGAAAAGAGCCATACAAATTGTAACACTAACTACATTGTTCTGTTAAAAAATCCCAGATAAAATGCAAGTTAATGTTTTAGCTCGGCAAATGTATTTTTGATGCTTTTAATGTATAAATGATAAAAAGCACAAATGTAAAGTTTATCATGTTTTTTTAACAATAAAATGTGCATGAAGTGACAATCAATCTGTGATTTGTTATTTATTTTTTCAACATCTGTATCAGATCTTAAACATTTCACCACAGCAGGCAGTCTGTACACAGGTCTACATATTTTAACACATTTATCCAAGTATATTTTCTTAACATATTTCAAAAAACCATTGCATAATTACATTTTATATATGAATACAATTCAATATAATTCAGCTAAACAGGACCCTTTCAGGCCTGTGGTGTAGGTAAAATAAACAGTGCTGGCCACATGTCATGTTGAGTGGGTCTTGTACTGTGCTGTAAACGATTTGAGTGTAATTGTTTTGCAGAAAAATATTCATACTGTCTGGGAAATAATCATGGAGGGTTTCCATGGAAAAATTCACCCGTTTTATCTGCACACATACACAGAGCTAGCCAGTGCTCTCCAGATTTATTTCAGGGGTGTATATTGACAATGTACAAAGCTGGGAAATGATGTAGTTTATTATCCAGTAGCTCATCACAGGCCACAACCCTGTTAAAGTATTTTCCCGTTAATGGGTTGTTACTCAAAACCACTTTTAGTTCTCTGGTGTTTAATAATAATTATACAGCACATTCCTCCTCTCATTCACTTCAGTGATATTGTCAAAATATGTGTAAACTATCAAATTTACAGTTTTAGGTAGAGGGTTTCTGAATATTATCTCTAGTCTCATGTTTCCTATCTTGATCAGAATCAGAAATGCTGACTGCAACCTTCATCGTGGGCTAGATTGAAAGCATAAAGTGTATTCTTGACTATTTATAAACAAGGGCTGGTCCTTTAAATGTCTACCTGCAGCAAGGACTTAGCTCAGGAGGTAAGACCGATTGTCTGGCAGTCGGAGGGTTGCCAGTTCAAACCCCGCCCTGAGCGTGTTGAAGTGTCCTTGAGCAAGACACCTAACCCCCAACTGCTCTGGCGAATGAGAGGCATCAATTGTAAAGCCCTTTGGATAAAAGCGCTATATAAATGCAGTCCATTTACCATTTACCAAGGACTAGACTAAAGTACTCTCGAACAGCGCTACTGTTGGCATAATGTGGTTGAAACGGCTTGGCTGGTAACTGTTGGTTGTTGACGTACATAGATGAACTCTGCATTATAGGGTTGGAAATTAAACAGGTTCTTGTTGTAAACACCTGGCATCATTATCGACCAGGGCTGCGTTTCCCAGAGCCTCCTTAGCACTACGTGCATCGCAATGTATACCTTAAGGTCTTCCTTTAGTTGTCGAGCTGTTTCCCAGCGCCTCCTTAGCTAAGGTATACCTTCTGAAAGGTATACCTTTAGAAGGGTGGTCTGAGGCACTCGTAGCTGTCCCTTAGCAATGCGCTTCGCTCATCAACTCACAGTTTTAGCCTTATTAGGCCAACATTTTGCTTTTCAAATCAACAGTTGTACTACAGTGCACATCTAGTAGCCTACATCTGCATGCACAAATGACATAGATAGTTTAATATTAACTTAATGAAAATGAATTATCCAAACAACGTTTCTGTGCATAGCTCATCATGAGAATGTTGTCGTTTCACCTGTCTATTCACCTGTTTATTACCATCATGATGGTAATAAAGTATAGGACCTATCCATAGCCTAATACTAATCCAATTTGTAAAAAAAAATAAGTGTATATTATTTTTACGTAGTGGAGCTTACTGAGGATATGGCTTTTCTGACTGCATACCCTGTAGAAATGAGTTTGTTTGTGTGTGAGATCACACTGACTTAGAACAAACCGCCGGTTTATTAAGAAAATAAAATCTGTGTGATCAAAGCCGACATTGAGTATGCTTGCATGACCGAACTAGACTGAACTAAAGCACGTTGATTGGCCTAGCCATAAACACACATACAGGTACGGTGGCTCATAATGAACAAACACGACAAATGATTTACATCCCTTTCCTTTAGCTCACACCTCCTATATAAAACAAAATAGCACTGGGTAAATATCAACGTTACAGAACATTTCTTTCTTACCATGCTGTTTTACGATTTTCAGTAAACAACCCAATAATGATTGGTTAAACTTAAGACTATCCATCAGCAAATCAAGGTGGATGAACATATCACTTTAACAGGTAGGCCTATTCAAAAGGCATACCCGATATAGAATTAATCATGATCAATTTCCACAGACGTGCTTTTGCCTTTCATCTACGATCATGTTTGCACTGCAGAGAAAAGTCAGCGGGAATCAGTGGATATGCTGCTACAGTTGCCTATATATTGTGTGACAAAAACAAATTAACATTAGACCTTTGTTTCAATAAGAACAAAATAATTCACCCATATGTAGCCTATATCCTTTTCCTGGGCTTCCAAGAAGTCCCAGACTATGGCGTCTATGTCCCGATTGATGCTCTTTGTTTTATCTTTTGTAGCATACATGTATTTATTGAAACTATCACAAGGTCTCGTTTTGACTCTTAAAGAGATTAGCAGATGATCTTTAGTAGGCATAGCTTCCTCTTCTGCAATATTAGATTGATGTAAAATGATTGACAACACTTGTTATATTAAAACGTCATTCATAAGCCTTTACAATGAGACACTCGATTCGCATGGCATTGATTGATAAACAGTGAAGGGCAGCTCCAATTTACGACGTATCTTTGAAACTGTCCCTTAAGGCAACTGCTAAGGTATAATCTGGGAAACACTCGCAAAAAAGCGAGCTCCCTTTGAAAGGTATACCTTAGAAACCTTTGTAGAATGTTAAGGTACATCGAAACTCGGAAACGCAGCCCAGACCTATAATGACCCAAAAAAAATGCTCCTGATTACAAACTTTAATACCAGAAAGTACCAACTCTGTCAACTGGATATTTTACATTAGAGGTCAGCAGGGCCAAAGAGTGAAGCTGATACCAGTTTAAGCCTGTATTGCTGGGTATCTGCGATCATTAGACAGAACTTATCCTTATCCCGCACTATTTTAATTTTCATACCGACACCATTTATTTGCAGCCTCTCTTGAAAAAACATATCCGCATGTATGTGTCCGAGCATTTAAAATGTTTTGCTCGCTGCTGCATATAAGACACTGTTATAAGACACTGCCAGGCCAGTGTTGTTACCCCCAGAGTTTGCTTCCTCCATATTTCCACTGGTATCTTTGTAAAAGAGGCTGGCTGAGAACTGGTTAGACTTCCCCATAATTCAGCAGACATTCTATAACTGTTTGGTAGGGGTAAGTATTGCTAGACTGACTCACCAGCCGTTCCGCCAGTGAAAAATTCACTTGGGAAAAAATTATTGCTCTAGGATAATTAATGATACCAACCTGGTCAGCTTGAGCAAGGTTGCCGCCATCGGCTCATGTGATTTTGCATCGAAGATGTAAAAGATTATTGTTTAGGTCAATGTAATCTTCACCATTACATGCAAAAAAGAACTCAAGAGGCCATGTGTCTGAAACGGTGGAGAACAGTGGCACGTCAAGATAGATGCTCCTCTCAGTGCTTGGTTGTGAGTATCGAACTACTAAAAGATCCAGTTCAGACTTCATACATTCCTCCTACATGTTGTGTATGAAGTCCATTTTAAAAAATGTATCTACTTTTGCTCTTAACCTTCTTCTTTGTGTGCTTTCCCCTGTAACATTCCTCTTGTTTTTACAAACTGTGTATCGAGTGCTTAACATAACATAACATAACATAACATAACGATAAAGAAAGACCTTTTAGCTCAACAATTCTCGCCATTTTCCTGACTAAATTGTTTCCAGTGCTCCGATTACCTACTGACTAGATAGTATTGTTGGGCAGAGAAAATTCTCTCCTTTGAATAACCAGGCACGACGAGGTATATCATATAAGAAATAGGATTTATTTCTGCAGAAAGAGTCCAATACCTACACACAACAGGTGTGATGAGTGTTTCTCCTCTGGAAGTAGTGACACCATACAATATCAGGCAGTTTCTGGCTCTACTACATGACCTGGCAGGCTATTCCACACATTGACCACTCTGTGTGAAAAAATTCTGTAATGTGCATTAACAAACACATGGGACGTCAGTGACAAGAGTAGACTAAACAATTTAAGGAAAATCAATGTAAAACAAAGTGTTGTCTTCATGTGTTTTTGAACCCCAAGTGAGTGGATACTGAATCTCTGCTAATGCAACTCTGCCCATGCAATTCAAGGGGTTTGGCGAATTTGGGTGTGTAGCTTGAAATTTTATTTTTGGGGTAAATATCAAGAGAAGTGTTCCTCGGGAGAGTGTTCAGCAAATGTGTTTGTAGGTTTGTAGCATGGCTCGGTTTGTGGGAGAGGTTCAGGGCTATCAAAGTATGGAGTGAATTTAGTGCCAATATTATTTACACGTGTTTCACAACTCACACGTGTTTTGTGCACCACAAAACACAATTCACACGTGTTTTACGCATTGTAAAACTACAAATCCTGTTTTACAAATCTCAAACTATAAATTGCAAAATACAAATCTCAAGCTGTGGACATACAAAACGTGTTTTACGCATCACAAAACTACAAATCCTGTTTTACTAATCTCAAACAGCAAATTGCAAAATACAAATCTCAAGCTGTGGACACACAAAAATATAAGTAATTTTGGCGCTATTTTTCCATGTAGTAATGGAAAAAAATCCAAATGTGTATGCACCAATCAGAGGAAGAGGAGCTCACACCCAATCAGTGAGCAGCAAGGAATAGCTTTTGTGGCCCATACCCAGAGACTGTAAAAAATCCCATTTCATAGTGATTTCATTATGGCATGTGCTATTTACAGCTGCACTGATCGACCATAAAATAATCCTCCTCTGAAGTTTTTTCGGAAAGCAAAGTCATTTTTACTATTTCCTTTAGCCTACTTAACCAAATAATTAGTTGGCAGAAAGCGTAATCAGCTAACGCTTATTTACTATATTGGGTAGTCCACTATGCTAAAACAGTTTGTAACTTCGGCTACCAGCCATTTAACTAGCAAGCTGGCTAACTAACCCTATGTGACAAAGCTACTATAATCCCGATATTGGGATAAACTGCAGAATTTTCAGTTTCACGAAGCGAATTAACAGTCTTAAGGTTTATGATTTTATTTGCTGGATAACATACAACACACGGTGAAATCACACAGAGAATTTAACGAAATTAACCATCATTGTAAGACTGGCATTTAGAAAGAAACATGTTTTTAGCATTTAAGAGACTGACAAGACCATTTAAGCCAGTGGTTCTCAGAATCGGTCCTGGGGGCCCTTTGCATATGTTGGCTTTTCTCCATTGGTTTTAATGATCTACAAGAAAAATCATTAGAAATTAAATGTAGGCCTACATTATTTTTTGTCTTCATGCACCAGGTGGAAAACTTGCTCTACAAATTGCATTGTCATATTTACACGCCTGCAGATCAGTTATTGAAATACTTGGTAGATTTGTTAATCACCGCTGACAGTGTTAATTTTTATTCGTTTAAAAGTGACTTGCGACCTAGGGTGATAACTTGCTCGGTTAACAGCAGGTCTACCAGACAGTTATATGAAAATTAGCCTAGTCAAAAATCACCAGTGATTTTGCATTTGTTTGAATCCAAATTGCATTTGTTTGCAAACATATTCTAAATATATAATAAATTCTACCTTCTATTGTATACTACTTTTTCCCTTTCTTTTTTCACGACTGGTCCATCTTTCCTGAACATCCGTCTGAATGACCTAGGGAAAGGTGACTTCAGCATTAAAACTTATTACTGCAGTCATTAGGAAACAAGTTATGAGTTTTGCCCAATTTTAAAATGTACCTGACCTAACCTTGACATCTCTTCCTGCACTGATCTACTACCACTAGCTTCCTGCCTGCGTGCACTATCCTGGACAGTTGGTAGAGCTTCCCTGGGTATAATTGGCCCTGCTGCAGGAGGTGGTCTCTGGGTTTCCTCCAGTGTGTGGGCAATAACAGAGACCAGTCCTCTGACTGCTTCTCTCACCTGGGAATTCTGTTTAGAGCATGTTGAAAAAGATTGTAATGGGTAGTTATCTCTAGTGTTCAGAGTAAGAATACATTGTCCATCCACAGAAATAGCTAATCAAAGATGTTTAAAATTGATCTTCATGACAATATTAAACTATATTTGCAAACAAATGCAATTTGGATTCATACTGCTATAGTCAAGAAACTCCAAATAAGTAGACACTAATGTTTAATCATATCCATGCTCCATATTATTTTTAGCTACAAGCAATTAAAAGCCAGCCATGTCAATAACTACTTTAGCTAAATGTATATACAACAATAAGCTTATATATGCTACTTATATAGCAGTGTTAAAAACAAGGTTACAAAGTTCTTTAAGGATGCTTTATGGAAGTGCATAAAAGAGACAATCCAATAATATAATTTAAAAAACTGGGAAAATAGTAAAATTATAAGGGAGGGATTATAAGCAGTAATGTTAACGTTAATGTTAAGCTTGTGGTTGTCTGCCTTTCATATCAAATCATAGTTAACGTTAGCTAGCATAAAGTTGGTCCTAGACGAGCTGACAATTCTCAGCCAACAATTACCCATTAAAAAGTTATCTTTATGCAAGCAACTAATCAAGTATGTTTAAGTTTGATCATTATATTCAGCATGAATACATTTTAATTAGATGTTAGCTACTCACATGAGCATCCGGATGCTTCATCAGCTCCCGTCCTCTCGAAGTATGGGCCGCAAAAGGCTATTCCTTGCTGCTCACTGATTGGTTGTGAGCTCCTCTTCCTCTGGTTGGCTGTAGGCACCATAACTGTTATTGGTGCATACACGTGTGGATTTTTTCCATTACTACATGGAAAAATAGTGCCAAAATGATTTGTATTTCTGTGTGTCCACAGCTTGAGATTTGTATTTTGCAATTTGCAGTTTGAGATTTGTAAAACAGGATTTGTAGTTTTGTGATGCATAAAACACGTTTTGTATGTCCACAGCTTGAGATTTGTATTTTGCAATTTATAGTTTGAGATTTGTAAAACAGGATTTGTAATTTTACAATGCATAAAACACGTGTGAATTGTGTTTTGCAGTGCACAAAACACGTGTGAGTTGTGAAACACATGTAAATAATATTGGCACAAAATTCACTCCATATCAAAGGACCATGCCCACTGTTTAAGTGGGCACACACACCTGGAGTGCATTACTAATTAATCTGGGTATTTAAAGTGTGCTCTTTTCCCAGCAGGTGGATGTGACTGGTGAATCGATACTCTGTTGTTTTTACCTGGATCCTGTGAAGGTGAAGGGCGAAGATGTTTTGTTTCGTTTCTGTTTTAAAGAATCGCTCTATCTCTCTAGGAAGCATTTAAATAAAGTTCTGGAAGTCCCGTATCTCCCTGTGTCCAACTCTTCTGTTAACAAAAGGGGTGTGTCGTGGTGTGTTACAAGGTTCTTGTAAGCTTTTTGCCAGTTTTTATGACTAAATAGGCCTAGATGTCAACCACTTGGCTTGCTGATATCCAACTGTTTCAGGCTATCCAACCCATTTTACTAAATCCAGCTTTTTACCCTTCATCCTCTCCTCTACTATCTTAAATGTTTTGTCTTTTCCAATTATAACCTTCTGTAATTCCTCCACATAAAACATACCATGAATGTTTTCACCATCATAATCCTTAAACCTATATACTGGAGGAATTATGTGGACCCATTCAGCAACTGTTACATATTCATCTTTGTATGTTTGTTCATAGCCTTTTGCAAACTTTCCACGCAGTGTGAAAACTCTAAGTGTTGCCCTTTTCAAACTTAAACTTGAGATTTTTAGGCCTTTTTAGAAACAGACCATATATATTGCTGCACATGTTTCATTTTAATTGTATTGTGGTAGCTCTTATTGTATGACCAGACCAAGTTATGTACAACGTCTATGTACCGTTTAGTGTTATGTGCAGTGAACTAATGCCACATTCCCATTTTCAAGTACTTTTAAAACTTTCCACCTCGGAAGCTTTCACATCATACTGCGGCAAAATGTGTTATGTTTTATTGCTTCATCAGCTTTTGGAACCCCTTGTTGAAAAATTATTTTCCCTTGTCAGTTTGCAATTTTTTAGTCCTTGTGAGAGAATGTCTTCAAAGGCCAGAGTCACTTTTGCCCCACTCTTATTCTCAGGAAGAAAACCCAAGCAAATATAGATGTGCACTGGATTTGGTTTCAGACCAAACAATTGGAGTGCCACATCCCCCAGCTGTGAGCTGCCGTGCCCAGCCGGGACAGGGCAGAGCAAAGACCCAGTGTAAACCCCAGGCCAGCAGGGCCCCTTCCCAAGCCTTGGGGCAACATGGCCTTCGCCACAGCAGTGGCAAAGAAACCATCACCCACCCCCAAATGGAAGCGGCCTGCCTGACAGGGTCCCCCTGCTGGGGCTCTAAGTCCATGTTCTGGGGCAGCCAGCCCCATGGACACATATTCATATGCTCTCTCTCCCCTCACCAAGACAAGGAGAGTTCCAGGTCAGGGGGACAGTCCCTTCCACCTCAGTGGTTCCCCCCCTTTGTTTGCTATGGCCAGGGCAGTTTCAGTTCTCGTGTCCTCAGCCAGTCTCCCCTCTCAACGCCTAGAGAGTTTCAGCCCATTGGGAGACACTGTTCCAGCTACACAGGTATTGTTACCCACATTCAGTGTGCAGAACATTAACCAGGCCATTTCTAATAAAGGCTTCCGCCCTGAAAGGTGGGTAAGAAGATTCCCTTCACAACACATGAAATATCCCCTGGTTTCACCACTAGGTAGAGTGCCAACCCCATTATTCAGAATGGCCTCACCTGGCCTTTTTCTCCCGAGGTCCTCCACACCAGCTTTTATTCTCATTATGTGGTTCCAAAGAAGGACGGCTG
This sequence comes from Anguilla anguilla, assembly GCF_013347855.1. Lineage (NCBI taxonomy): Eukaryota > Metazoa > Chordata > Actinopteri > Anguilliformes > Anguillidae > Anguilla > Anguilla anguilla. Next base: position 25,694,190 of record NC_049205.1, on the reverse strand, counting down.
TCTACATCCTATCTTGGATCTCAGGGTGCTAAACAAACATTTGAGGTAATATAACTGAAAAATGTTAACATACTGCACTCCTTCACGTTCAGTACATGACAATGATTGGTTCACGATAATCCATCTGAAATGATGCCTTTTGCCATGTAGGCATCTATCCTCCTCACATGAAATTTCTCTGCTTTGCCCATTGTGGTGTTTGCTAAGAATACACAGTTCTACTCTTCAGCCTTTCCCAGACTCCATGGGTGTTTTGTCTTTGTGTAGAGGTGTGTCTGGCTCCATTGAGACTAATGGGAATCAGAATACTGACTGATATAGATGATTAGCTTATCATTGCTATTATCCACAAGTCAGAGTTGTGCAGGACACTCAGCTAGTTATGACACATCTGTGGTCTCTTGGTTTCAGAGTAAACCTCCCCAAGAGCAATCAATCTCCATCCCAGAATGTAACGTCCTTGGGACTGGACTTAAACTCTGTGTTGATGCAGCTTGCCTATCAGCACACCGTATCTTATCTCTCAGAGTATGTCTCTCTCAGTTCAAACCAGGCTCAAGAGTATGCATATCTCAGACTGCAAGTGCTGATGGTGTCTGCCTTGCAGGTTTTGCCACTGAGGCTGTTAAGAATGAGGGGCTTTATGAGGTGGATTTCATCTCTCCACCCCAGCTCCATGCATGATCTCGATCACTGCCTCACAGTGACACGAGAGTGCTACACAACTCTGCATCATTGGGAGAACACAGGCTTTTACACTCAGAGAACCCCTCTCTGGATTGTTCTCATGAGGTTGTGACAGATGCATCCCTCTGGGTGGGAGGCCACTCAGGAGGGACATGCGGTGAATGGGACTTGGCCAACTGCGCTCAGCTCGCATCAATTACCTGGAGCTACTAACCATTTGGATAGCTCTCAGATATTTTATTCCCAGTCTAAGTGGACATCATATGCTAGTCCAACACAACATGACTGCAGTAGCATATGGCAATTGTCAAAGTGGCATGCTCTCCCTCCAGCTCCACATTTTAGCCAACAAACTGTTAGTCTGGAGCAGCTGTCACTTTCTGTTGTTACGCGTGACCCATGTTCCAGGCATTCTGAACATGGGTGCAGATCTACTGTCAAGGAGAAACCCACTGTACAGGGAATGCTATCTCCATCCCCAGATTGTAGAAATGCTATGGCAGAGATTTGGGCGCGCAGCCGTAGATGTCTTCGACTCACACAAAAACGGCTATTGTCCTATATTTTTCTTGCTACCAAATAAGAACGCATCTCTTGGCATGGATGCACTGGGCCACCCATGCCCAATGTGCTCCTGTATGTTTCTCCCCTCACCCTTATCTCTCCCACTCTAGGCAGAGTGAGAGAACAGAGTTTGATACTGATCCTATGCACAGTCATGCGTGCTCCTGCTAAGCACAGACTTCCTGTCTCTGGCGAACAGGAAAATACACCACCCCCGCCCAAGTAGCAAGTAGCAAGTAGCTCTATGGGCTTGGCCTGTGAGAGGCATAACCTCAACGCATTAGAGTTTCCCCCTCGTGTCATCGCTACCATCCAGAGCACAAGAGCGCCCTCTACCAGCTCACTTTATGACAGTAACAGGCAGGTGTTTGAAAGATGGTGTGCCTCTCATTAGTCAGTGCCTTACCACTGCTGTTACTGAGGTGCTGTGCTTTTTACGGAACCTTATGGATAAAGGGAAACCATCAAGGTCTACCTTGCAGCTATTATTACTTGTCATGTTTGTTTTAAAGACTATGCAAGTGGGGAGAACCCCCTCATTCACAGGTTTCTGAAGAGGGCTTGCCGTTCTCTGCCTGTTGTTAAAAAGCACATTCCTCCTTGGAATTTATCACTGGGGTTGGAGGTTCTGTTTCTATGTCCATTTGAGCCTAAAAATCAAATTTAAAATAGCAGTCTCTGAAGGCAGCACTGCGGCTTGCACTAGTTACAGCTAAGCGGGTCAGTGACATCCATGCACTCTCAGTGCATCGCTCATGTGCAATATTCTCCCCTAATATGGATAGGGTTTGCCGTTTTTCACCCACCACCTTTACCCTCTGAAGAGGAGCACAGGCTGCATATGCTATTTCATGTGTGCGTTCTCCACACGTATATGACAAGGACTAAAGGCTGCTTCATACTTTCCGCGTCCCCGGACAGCTGCGGACTTGTGCTTGTCGCACGGACGCGCGTACGGTTCCATTCATACTACAATTGAGGGTCCGCGTCGGTCTGGCGTTCCACACATGCACATTTCCCGATCTACACTCTATTCCAGTTCCATTACCTCAGAGTGAATGTGTAAGTGAATGCGATGATAAGAAAATTTTCGGTTACGCTGACCTATAAAACGCTATTCCAAAAGCAAAATCAGACATGCTATACATCGTTAGAAAGCTTATACTCGACACCTACTGAATAAATGAATTGTCAATCAAGACAGACTGTACTAAAAAGGGTGACAACGCCGTAAACAACAGGTGTGGTATTATGCACAGCTATTTTGGAACGTACCCAGGCATAACAAATGCGTGTGTATTTCACAAACGGATTGTCTAAGACAATATATGACCACTCAGTCTCAAAACGGACATCTCTACGCGTAAAACCAATGGGAAGGTTGTATATTTATTTAATATTTAGTCCCAGATATTGACTGTATAATGACATGGTATCATTTTAAAAAACTTTGTCTCGTTTATTTCGTTATTCAGTGAGCAGCGTTTTCACTGCCGTATTGGCATATCTTAGGGCTATTGTCGGGTTTATCTTGTTGCTATGACGAAATACGATTTTTGAACGGTAAAAGAATATTTTTATGAATGCCCAGCTAGACAATATAAATGTGGGTAATAGCGGATCTCCTTGCACAACTCTCTTCAAAACAAGCATCCATTAAATTTTGTTATCTGGAGCATGCGCAGTCGGCGCGCTTGCTATGCGTACAGTCCGCGCGGTCACAAATTTTGGGCTGCGCGCGGACCCTCTCGGACATGGGCGGATGATGACATTTACGTCACGTGGACCAAAGCGGACCCTCACGGACACGCGGAAAGTATGAATTAGCCTTTAGGCTTTAAGAAAGAGCCACCAGCTCTTTGTCACCCCGCCTGCAATAGGAAAGCCATATCTAAGCAGTGCTTGTCTCATTGGCTTGTGGAAGCTATTGCTATGGTATATAATTCAAAGAGGATAATGCCCGCCTTCGGACTGAGGGCTCATTCTTCTAGTGGCATGGCTGCATTGTGGGCCCCATTCTGTTGGGTCTCCTTGCAGGAGATTTGTTCAGCCGCAGGCTGGGCTACCACTTGGTTCTGGGGGTGAGCTCTGTTTGAGGCACCTCCCCTCATCAGCTATATGTTTAGTACTTTCTTACATGAGGATATGCCAGACGCCACCCTCCCCTCAGGTGGGGTTGCTTGCCTGAGTGTCTCAGCTGCGAGCATAGGGCAAGCTGGGAGTTTTCCGTGTCTCAAAATAAAGAAAAATGGGAGTGCACACTCACATATAACGAAAGTGATCAAAAAATGAATCCCTTGGCAACTTAAGCCTTCTTCATACTTGTTTAGATTTTATTTGTGAACATGAAAATAGACAGACATGTTTCGGCCTAAGCCGTCTTCAGTGTCTAATGGTTATGCGCTGAATCAGCAACAGTTTTAAAGAAACAAAAGAAGATGATGACAAAGATAATTATGTCATCTTTGCCAATTAAGGCTCTAAATATCCAATAATTAAAACCTCATTTTATGCAATCAATTATGTTCACAAATGGTCAATGTGTTGTCAAGTAATTTAACAAATAGCTCCATAGTATATGAATAGACGTTTGGTTCTTGAATGGCGAGAACATACGTCAGTCACTCACTGGACAACCAGATGGACCAAAAACATGGACAGTAAATTAGAATTTGATGACAATAGCTTAGATACCCTTAGTAAATTCAGTCTCAAATGTAATAACATGTAATATCAATTCAAACATACTTAAGACTAATTAGATGGCGGGAACATACTTGAGTCCCTTATTAGACAGTAGCTGGGTTTACATGGAGCCTAATATTCCGATTAAAATTGGTTTAAAAGCCCAAGCAGAATGAAAATGCTCCATATAAACACGTCAATCAGAATAAACAGGCCCAAACCGATTGAAATTTCAATTAGTTGCAGAGGGGTAGTTTAGACATTTTCATAAACAGATCAAAATAAAAATTGTACCATGTAAACAATGAAACTGATTATTTTCTGGCTGTGTTCTTTCTGCACGTGCCCACCGTCTTTACGTAAATGCGTGGTGACGTACGTTTCTCTCCACTTCCAAAAAATGGCGGCTTCCAAGCAGAACTGGACCACAGCGGACAGTTTGTTTTTAATCCAAACTCTGAAAGAATTGAACATTATTGGATGGCTAGATGTAGGGGTGGGCGATATGGCAAAATATCATATCACGATTTTTTTCAGGCATGATCACGATCCACGATATGATCACATTTCTTTTTCATGTTGGTATTTAAGACTATTTTGCAAGTGAATGAACAGTGCAATCAAACTAATAACCCTATTTAAGAAAATATTGCTTTCAAGGGAACAAAACCTACAAGAAAAAGAATAACAGAGACCATTTGGTCCAAAGTACCAGATTTTAATCAAGTGCAATTCTGCAAAGTATTAACATTCAACAATGCTTTCTCTTGAGGTGATTAAAAAGGTTTGTCATGTTGCCATCCGATGTGCGAACATTTTCTTTGCAAATAATGCTGTTTTGCACCGTGTTGGTTTTGGAAAACCCAAACCAATTCCATATCACAGACGGCAATTTTTTTTAGGGACTAACTCCTCCATAGTGTCAGCCATGCCGCTATGTTGTCAAATAAACAAGCACGAAACCGTCCAGACCCACGGCGCACCTGTACTAACTATATAGCTAGCTAGAGTGAGAGCACTATTATCAACCACCCGAGGGGGTGGTTGATAATTTACTTCATATTTATTTGAGAGAACTGGACATCGTTACCTATTAAAATGTAAGTTTTGTAAAAAAATACACATAATATACTTTCTAAATGTAAAAAAACCAACTTCATACATATACATGTAGTTATATTAATACAGTCTTATTTACAGTATCAACTTTAAGACAACACACTCGGAATTATCTCATCGCGACCCATTAAAAGCAATGGCGCAGAAGTTGTTTAATAATTTCAAACTACTTTCCTAACGACTATTTTGCGTCCTACGACTTGGCTTACAACTGTGAATATGTAGGCTACGGATTCCTAGACGTGCTGATAGCGACCACCCTTTCTCATATTAATCTGAAATACGGAAGATAGGACACTTCTACAGTAGCCTATGCTAGCAAATTTATGTCAAGTTCCATTCATTTATATGGAGTGGTCGATATACGTCCCCTTAGCAACCAAAAGCTAGCGCTGGACCACCTCTGACTTATTTGCCGGCACAGAAAAAAATCGCGAAAGTACTGAATAAATAGATTTTATGTTTGGCTGATAAAACAACGTTAGATGCCTTGTATGAGCGTTGTCAGTGCAACTGATAGAATGTGCAGTTTCACTGTAGCCCAATAGGCCTACTCCCGATCTCTCTGGAAAGGCAGATTGTGGAAACATTTTAATCGTTCACGAAATAATGATGTATACAAACAAGTCCACGGATAAATGAACGAAGCCAGAATAGACCGAAGTGTTGAACAAATTAAAAACCGCTGGAAAACTTTGAAGACCGCCTATTACAAGGCTAAATCCCACAACAACAAAAGTGGATCGGACCCCACCAACTTCCCTTTTTACGAAGTATGTATTTATAACTTTTGCGCATGTCACATACCTGTTCCGATTAAATGCGTCAGCGCATGTAAACACCAGACCGTTTTAGATCACATCCCATGTAAACAGTTGACCCAAAATCTTAAATCGGAATGATTTCAATCAGAATGAAAAAAAGTGTGCATGTAACCGCAGCTAAAGTTGTCGGTGTCTCCCCATAGGTGGGTCTTGAACATGAGATGATGAAAGAGAACTTTAGGTTACTGTCGTAACCCTGGTTCTCTGAAACCCTGCTTGCCGCACACAAGAAGTGAATACGTTCACTGAGAAGGAGTAGCATTGCAGTGTCCAATATGCTCTTACAGGAGGGTGGTAGGCTCCTGTAGCACTGGACCCGCTACTGTCTGTCAGAGCCAGACTTGGTGCAATTGGATACTTCTGAGGAGGTCATGACCAGATGTCATTCCCCATAGGTGGATCTCTTCACCTTCTCTTCTCTTCTACGACTGTAACCTAAAGTTTTGCGCATATATGTGCTATCTCATTGTCAATTGCCATTTCATCACTACAAATTACCTTTTTCATAAAAAGACGTAGCCTAGTTTACCAAGTGGTTATAAAAAACAATGGTCAACTTGCTAGTTCCTCTCCTTTCCAGAAAATTGCAAATTAAGGGATTCCAACTTCTGAACCAGAGGGCATCCCCAAGCCATAAATTCTGGTCAAGTTTTACATAGCCAATTATCTGTATTTCTTCTCCCTTATCCTTATGGTAAATTGACTGTATTTATATAGCGCTTTTATCCAAAGCGCTTTACAATTGATGCCTCCCATTCACCCATTCACACACACACTCACACACCAACGGTGAAGGGCTGCCATGCAAGGTACCAATCAGCTTGTTGGGAGCAATTAGGGGTTAGGTGTCTTGCTCAGGGACACTTCGACGCCCAGGGCGGGGGATCGAACCGGCAACCCTCCGACTGCCAGTCAACCGCTCTTACCTCCTGAGCTATGTCGCACCCACAAGAGGCAGATTAGGCTTTTCCTTCTCTTTATCCGTAGGCTTCTCCTTAGACTTGCCTTTCTCTTTATCTTTAGGCTTCTCCTCTTTAGGCTTATTCTTCTCCTTATCCTTAGGCTTCTCCTTATTTTTTAACTTATCCAACTGCTATTCCGGAAAGGGCTGCATGGATTGCTGCAGTGATTCGAGGCGGGAGAGGATTCCAGGGTCTGTAACATCACTTCATTATCTTCGCCAGGCGAGAGCCTAATGGGGATTATGCGTTTAGTCGCGTGTGTGTGGGTGTGTGTTTGTGTAACTGTCCGCAGCTAATCTCGCATACTACTGGGCCGATCAGCCTAATACTTGTTGTGCATGTTGACAGCAGGCCAAGGACCTGAATTCTTGAATATTTTGCAAATCGGTCAACAACAAGTATTTTATTTGAATTAATTATCATCATTGTCCATTGTAATACATTGAGTGCTAACGATCGAATAGAGACAGATTTGTTTCAGCTTTAATTCACTATATCAGAATTCCAGTTGGTCAAAAGTTTACATACACCAAGGAAGATTCCAGAAATTGTTATAATGACTTTTTAGAAGCTTCTGATTGGCCAATTCTCACAATTAGGAGTTAACCAGGAGTTAATTGGCACCAGTGGCTATATTTAAGGGCCTACCTTTACCTTCACCTTTTTGCCCTTGATACCATGGGAAAATCCAAGCAATTCAGTCAAAACCTGAGAAAACAAATTGTGGACCTACACAAGTCTGGTTCATCCTTAGGAGCAATTTCCAAATGTAACCCGTTAGAAAAACAGCAACGTTTTAAAAGAGTCCTGTAGCTTTAAGAAAGGGAGGCTCCCTACCTAACTTGTTAGGAGGACTTGTTTTGCATCCCTAATTAGTCCTACTGGCTGTAACAGGCAGTAATGTCTTAAAGGAGTACCATGGTGATTTTCACACTTTCTCGGTTTTATGTGCTATTTGCACAAGAGGCATTGAAGAAACACAATGAGTAAAGTATTAAATATGTCCGTTCTGCATTTTTGGAGAAATATGCGTTTTAAATGTATCGTCCTATTTTCAACCGGTTGAGAATGTTGTCAACTTGGTGCGTCACAAACACAGTAACCACTCCCCTTTCCACGCCCCCTAAACCCATGGATAACTCCAGACCCATAGTTTGCGCCGCTGGCTTACAGGCAAGACAATGCAAATATTTGACTAACGTTAGGTTCACTTAAATTAAAGTGCCTTTTAAGGACTATTAGATTATTTCTGGTTATATTCATTTAGCTAGGTAGTTTGCTTTCATAAGGCAATGTTATCGATAACGTTAGCTAGCTAGTTTGCTTTTATGAGGACGTTATAGTTGTGCTTTTATCTTAACTTGGCTAGCTAGATAGCAAAAATTATAATTGGATATAAGTCAACGTCCTTACCTTAGCTATCTATCGATACTTCATATACTACTAAGCTAGCTAGCTTGTGAAAAGTCTCCCAAAAACAGCGCGTATCATAGGGGTAGCTATGGTAACAGGGCACGGTCTGTCAATCATAGCTAACTGACAGTTCTCATTACCACGCCCAGACGGTTCGGGTGAACTTTTATAGTGGGAAATTTAGGCTTAGAAAAATACGTTTTAAAGTACATTGAAATGACTGAATAATAAAAAAATGATGCACATTTGTTTTGTTGTTGCCTAAAGACAACTGGGAAGTGTCACGTTCAACCACCATGTTACTCCTTTAAGATTATTCTGGAAAATAGTTAGCCCCGCCCACTCCCAGGGACTTGGTTGAGACTGTTAGTCGCACAGGAGAGTGCACAGCAAGAGGGGAGAACGGGAGAGAGAAAAAGACGGTCAGAAACAGAAAATCATAATCGTTAATTTAATCAGTAAACCTAAAGAGTAGCTCCGTAAATGACCCAGGGACCAAATATTTTCCAGATCGCACACTTCAATCTCTTTCCTTGGGATCTTGGTAAGTTAAATGTTAAATTTTGCTGAAGTATCGTAACTGTAGCAGCAACACGTGTGCTATTAACTCCGTGTTTCCTTGAAAATAGCATTAGCCACACGTGGCGTTTAATATTTTTCAGTTTGCACACTTCAGTTTCTTCCTTTGGGATTTCGGTGAGTTTAAATTTGAAATTTAGCTAAAGTATCGCCATTGTAGCAGCAACATGTGTGTTATTAACTCCGCGTTTCCTTGAAAATAGCATTAGCCACACGTGATATGTATAGCTATTGAGTTTCTCTCATATAAAGTTGAATGTTGCTATTTGAAAGCGTGAATGGCACTGTTATTGGGATGGCAGGTATGCCATCCCGCCAAGTTACGCCTTGGCGGGGGCATGCCCCATACCTATATAGCACTGAGAGTTTGGCACTTTTCAGGGTTCCCCACAGAAATAACCACAACAGCCACAGACACTCAGCCCTTAAAAACATTAAATTCTGTACATTCTGACTCCATTTCAACAGACAGATTTCATAAACTTGTCATGTCCACACAATAAAGCCCCAAACTAAGGGGATTTTGTGTTTTCTCCTTCTTCTTCTTCTTCTTCTCATTCTTATTTTTCCTGCCGCCTATCCCACTAATAACATGTCTCCCCATTGGACATTTTACCGACACCCGCCAAATCTTCACCTACACGACCCAATGAACGCAAAATACCCATACCTTTTTACTCTCAAACATTTTCAGTACAAACAGCTAGTCCGCCTGTGGCCTAGTGGGTAAGGTTACAGTCTTGGGAACACAGGGTCCGAGGTTCAAGCCCAGCTAGGAACGCGTTTCTTTAACCTGCTTTTACCCTCACAAATAATTGTCTACTACTTCTCAATTATTGCTGTTGCACCATATCTACCAGCCGTTCCCCGAACTGTATTATGACGTACCGTCTGCACGTTCAATTGTTAACCGGCTACAATATTACAAAGCCATATGGATTCAACGGGAGCTCTTCTGTGCTAACTCGCCTGTGTTCTTCTTTAAAACCACGGACAGGTTTGCTAATGATATTTCACGCATTGCATAGCTATGTCATGGTGCTGCACTAACAAAGTCACAGACTAGTAAACCTCCGGTTGAATGATTGAATCCCGCCTCGTCCTCAGGCAGATAATTTCCTCTTTTACACTAACGTTCTCTTACGCTTATATTTGCTTTACCAAAACACACTCATGGCCACCCATATGCATTTCATGACGGCAAATGTATTCCTTTTATTAAAAAGTTACACCAGTTCACAGCTGTGCCATTTCTACTAACTACATTTCTTCACTTGGCTACTGTACAAAACCTTCTTATCAGCAAACGCCACGTTTCTACATTCATGTTACCTCGCCCTGTTCTCTATCTAGCCACATACAAACAATTACTACGTACGTACGTTCTGCAACTCCCCATTAAAACATTACATTTCAAAACATGATTCACTCATAATTATAACTACTAGTACTGAACATGAAAAAAACACAGCACTGCAATAGATTTCACACGTTACTTAACCGTCCACTTTAACAGCTGGTGTTTTATAGCGACTGTTATATATACCATTCGATAACGAATATAAGCTCGCTCATGGTCACTCCATTTACTCTGCACTATAGTCTGTGATCATGTCAACCTTCACCTACGTACCCATTCTGCTAAAAACATATTGTTTCAACTACGCAATTTCATAATTTCATCCTAATTTCTCTCACACTGTTGTTATTTTCTCATATGCAAAGCCTGCTGGGACATATGCGTCTGCTCCTATTCTCCACTATCATGTTTTCCGGTTCTAGTTTAGCAAAACAGCAAAGATAAGACCTGCAGATAAGCCTATCAAAATGCCTTATAAACCTTACAAACACTAAAAGTGCATCTCCACGAAATAACAGACAACGGAGCAGGACAGAAGGCTACACAAGTTGCGACCTAGGGAGTTATAATTCTACGGGCTTGCTGATTCTTTTGTCAGTCAAGGCTCGTTGGATGGACGTCAAATCCGTGAGTACATAGCCTACACTGGCCATATTTCATATGCGTTTCTGATACATTTTACACATAGCCATAATCCACAACCGTTTCTTACAGGGTCACTTCGCATTTCTCACTCTCATAATAAAACGCTTTGCAAAAAGAAATGATATCTCATAAAAAACACGTTTTCAACGTACAAAGAAGCCAAGTTACTCAAAAGTATTGATATCAAAATGACACCAAGTTACGGTACTACAAACAATATAGGCTACCTTGCCTCACCGAAATTACATAAGATGTATTTCAACGCAATGCTACCCAATATTTCCTCAATTCTTTCAAGTCACTTGGCCCTGTGTGTATAAGCATGCAGTACATGGACAGGCCAAACATATGTGTGGATGGCTCTCTCACAGTCAAGATTGATTGAATAGGTGTGTATATGTCCAATTTGTATTGATATGTATTTCGCTGCCCAGCCTTTCTGTTGCGTGAATGATAGTATGTTTCTTGGTATAAGTGTGTGTTCGTAAATGTGAATGTAACATGCTGCGAGGGAAATGTCCCCATGGGGATAAAGAAGTTCTCTATGTATGTATGTACAATATGTATTTCACATGCAGTATTTATTGTACGTAGAAAATATGCAATAACTTGCACATGTACTCAAATTCAGTTCAGAAGCAAGTACAAACATGTTTTCTGGAGAAATATGCTTCCTATAGTTACTCAGCAGCAGTTTTGTACATTCATTTCAATGTGTTCCATGAGGCAATTCGAAATATTTGACACTTTGATCTGACACAAAGTTTGCATGATATTGTAAAATGGTAAGATTACAAAACACAGGGCCAAGTGACTTGAAAGAATTGAGGAAATATTGGGTAGCATTGCGTTGAAATACATCTTATGTCATTTTGGTGAGGCAAGGTTTGCATTTTGATATCAATACTTTTGAGTAACTTGGCTTTTTTGTACGTTGAAAACGTGTTTTTTATGAGATAGCAGTTCTATCATACGTGTATGAATGTGCCATGCAATAACCTTGTGTTGATTTTAAGTAGGTTATAGCTCATTCAAGGTAGCTATTAGTTGAGCCTATGCACTAATCAAGTTAGCTAATGCAGTACTGTTAGAAACCATGCACTAGCACTTAGCAAGTGCGCTACATTGGGGTATATGATGTAGCCATATCTTCTATTGTGCATGACAATGCAAGAGTGTTAGTTCACATGCATTTAAATGATTTTACAATCAACTAATGATTTACCTGATTGTTAAAGGTTTATTGCCATGTATTTGTATTAAGTTCATTGTTTAAAAATTATTTGCTATAGTTACATGGAAAATACCTTGATCATAATTCATGATTAATGGTTAAAGAGTGATAGAATATGTGATAAAAGGAAACTGTACAGTTGAACATTTATAAAGTGTACTATTTGGTTTATTAGTAACACTTTTACACTTTTGAGGTTATAATGATGCCTTAAAGAAAAAAAACTAAGATTGAGAAAAGTATTCAGTTGTTATAATAGCCTGTTGTCATACAGGCTGGGTTTTTTGGATACCCAAGAAGAAACCTGTGAACCTAGGATTCTCTCCCTGACGAGGGAGATGGCGAGCCGACCAACTTGATCAACTTATTCATCTTCATCCATTTGAGGAAGGACCCCCTGATACCCCTTGTTTCTCCCAACCCCACTCCGGTGTGGTAGGATTGTGACTGAGCAATTACATTTCATTTGATACTTTATTTTTTGTAAAAAGGGTGCACCCAACCAGCAAAACTGACTTGAAACTAACTAAATTGAACTTGACCAATTGAGCTGAACCAGACTGAACAGAAGACATTCAGAACTTAATGGACAGTGAATACAGTTACAACACTCAGGACATTGATATGAAAACAAATTAATGTGTTTGAATGTGATAAGTAAATGGCGGCTTTATATATTGTCATTACATTTTCTTTAATACAGTTCTAACCATTTTGCACTTACTTTCTGGCTCCGGTTGTTCATTGTGTCCATCTCTTCATTCATAACCTCTCCTTACAAACCTAGCTTTAACCCGAAAATATTTACCTACTGTTAACTGACCCTTAGGTGGGTTACACAAACAATTGAAAGTACCACGAACATCTGTACAAACTATTGTATGCAAATATACAAATATTTGGACCACACAGACACTGAATCAGTCAGCAGGGAGGCACACATTAACTCCCAGGGCTGAACAAACTTTTGTCCAAAAGGTTCAACTGAACCCCAAGACAACAACAAAGAAACTGGTGAAGGAGTTGGAGGCATCAGGTACCAAAGTATCTACATCGACCATTAAGAGAATCCTATATCGCCATGGCCTGAAAGGCTGTTGCACAAGGAAGAAGCCCATACTCCAAGACCGGAATAAAAAAGCCAGAATGATGTTTGCAGGTGATCACCAGGGCCTAGACCTAGCCTTTTGGAGGAGTATTCTCTGGTCAGATGAAAAATGGAACTGTTTGGCCATAATAGTCAGCGTTATGTATGGAGGAAAAAGGGTTTGGCTTATAATCTGAAGAACACCATCCCAACTATGAAGAATAGGGGTGGTAGCATCATGTTGTGGGGGTGTTTTGCTGGAACAGGGACTGGTGAACTTCAGAAAATAGATCTCCAAAGTTGTAACAAAATGACTTAAAGACAACAAAGTGAAAGTACTGGAGTGGCCATTACAAAGCCTCGACCTGAATCCTATAGAAAATTTGTGGACTGAACTGAAAAAGCGTGTCCAAGCAAGGAGGCTCACAAACCTGACTGAGTTACACCAGTTCTCTCAGGAGGAATGGGCAAAAATTCCAGCAAAGTATTGTGAGAAGCTTGTGGAAGGCTACCCCAAGCGTTTGATCTAAGTTAAGCAATTAAAAGGCAATGCCACCAAATATTAACAAAGTGTATGTAAACTTTTGACCCACTGAAAATCCAATATAGTACATAAAAGCTGAAATAAATCTGTCTATTTGCTGTTATTTTGAAACAGCAAAGATACCCTAATTGACTTAACACAGGAAATGTATGGTAACATGTAAGGTGTGGAGTTGTGAAAAATTGAGTTTGAAGAATTGAGTTTGTCTTTAGCCTAGGTGTATGTAAACTTTTGGCCTCAACTGTATCCTCCCCACAGCCAACACTGAATTTAGGAATGGTAAATATATTGGCCTATCATCTTTTAATTTTTCCTACTACTGATATCTTTACTTTTTTACCATGACAACAAACTTATATTTTATTTGGAATGGTGCTTTCCTGTTTTTTCTCCCCATATTCTGCCATATAATTTTCTCCCAGTTTGTGAAAGCTATATTTGTTGGGACACGTAGTGCTGCTGCAAAGCTAAACCTTAATTTGGATAAGAAGTCTGCTCTGGTTTGTTGGAGCAGACATGATTTCATTACATGGTTTTGTATTAAATGCTATTTATCATATATTTTGATTTATATTTAATAATTAAAGCCATTGTGACCTATTATTAAATCACAATAACTGCTGTCTTTTGTGTGATTGTGTTGGTATGCCTTCATACTCCTAGCACGTTTCCAGTCCACCTGGATTATTTTTCAAGTGACAGTGCTTGTGTGTGTGTGCACATGCATGCATGTATGTGTGTTTGTCACACAGTCTGTGTATGCCCTATGCTAGCAGAGTTGCTACTACTACTGTACTACTGCTACTGCTGCTGGTCCTGTACCTACTCCCATCAGCACTGTAATCAGTCCCTGTGCTGTCCTGCCTGTGATTCCTCCCTGTGCTGCCCTGCCTGTGATTCCTCCTTGTGCTGCCCTGTCTGTGATCACTCCCTGTGCTGTCCTGCCTGCTTCAGCTGATCCTCTGACTTACGCCCTTCTTCTTGAAAATATTCATTTCGGTTGCCCACAGAGACAAGGCACAGCATCTTGCTGGCAGACCAGAAGACGATTGCATCTACACTGTGAGAATAGCAGATGCTGCGAAGTGACCTGAAGCTGTGGTACAAACCACCTGATCTACAACCAAGCTCCCACACCACAGCACTTTTTCAACAACAGACTCCTGGTGTGGATGCCCTACCACCAGAGGAAGGTCAGGTTACTCAATCCAGTGTGTGCCTAGTGGCTGCCTGGGTGTGGTATTCATAAGAGGGTGTGGCAGGTCCTGGACATCTTCCAATACTAGCTTATGTTTACCCTCAGGTGCACTGGCTGCAGAGTAACCCACCTGTCATTCAGTAAGACCATGACTGTAAATTCATGCAGAAAATGTGAGCAATTCAAAACTGAGGCAACAGGGTGCAGCCAGTACAAAGGCACAATATACTGCCCAAAGACCATGTCAAAGTGGCTGGAGGACATTAAAAAAAAATGTAAAAAATCTCACTTGTTTGTACCCTTTTGTAAGTAATACTTGTACATGGTTATTTTATATTATTTTGTATTAAATCTTTTGTATATAACATTTTCCTGAGCCTTGGAACCTTGGGATTCGATCTCAGGCCATGAAGGTTCTCATTGGCAAGCACATTACCAGCAAGCCATCAACAAAGTTGTGAAGTTGTTTGTTGTCTGTCTGTTGACATGATTCAGATGGTACAGAGATGAATGTTTTTAAGGGCTGAGAGTCTGTGGTCATTGTGGTTATTTCTGAAGGAAACACTGCAAAGTGCCAAACTGTCTGTACTTTATAGGTATGGGGCTTACTGGCCCACCAAGCCGTAACTTGACGGGATGGCATACCTGTGCCCTTTACATTGCCCTTTAGCCGTGTCTATATTCACAATATAGCACAGCCTCTCATGCAGGACTGCATTCAAGGTGTAAATAGAACAATGTATCTAACAATGCCCTTTAGCCGTGACTATATTCACAATATAGCACAGCCTCTCATGCAGGACTGCATTCAAGATGTAAATAGAAAGTGCTAGATGAATATGAGTGTGGACATAAACACTCAAATGATCTAGGAGTTGAACAGAATAAAAATGTATAATAAACTTTGTGTCTCCTTCCTCCACACTGTCTGATCCTTTGGTGGGTTTTCTCCTTCATCAACCTCCAGGAAGTATATTCACTATCACTTCTTCTTAGCCTTCTGTCCACTGTGTTGTGAAGATTCATGCCCGTAATCTGATTGAGTGCAGGAGCAAATTCCTTTCCATGACCCATGGCTTAATTTTATATTTTTCTTATGATCAACATAGAGTATCCTATGATATGACCAAAACTTACAATGAATTTATCCTGCCTACAAGTATTGCCATCTAGCCAACGGCAGATATAGTCAACATCATGGTATTCATAGAAGTCCATTTGTCGTCCAAATAAATATTCAAACAAGTCAAAGAGACTTACTGTAGCTTTGGTCAGCATAATTCATCATTGCGATGAACCTTATCTTTGTACTTTTTACTGAAACAACTTCATGACGTGACAGTGATTGCTTTTTCGACATGTGGAAAACAGTTCTGCAATGACATGCTCAAATTAATCCCCATCGAAATGAACATTTTGTTCCATTTTGAAGTAAATTTGGTAAAAACTATACTGGCCATGTTTTTTGTGATAATAGGCTGCTTTTTCTGAAACTTAAAATATGCCTTCCTGAACTGTTTAATCATTATAGTGCACAATTTGAATAAATGGCTTTTTGGTTGAGTGGTAGGCTAAATGGGGTAGGAGAATGTCAGACAGTATAGAGTTGGACAGAAGCATTGTAGCTTGGTCTTTCCATAGGATATGTTGACAATAAGAAAAATAAATTATGCCAGCATTATTCCTTTAAATTGCGTTGATCACCAAAGTTTTCAAATAGTGAAACAATTTTTGCCTCTTTCGTTTGTATCAAGAAGTAGTTATTATATTAATTCATTTACGTCACCACATCATTGGCATGTCTTTTGCAAAGCTACTATTTTTTCTACCAATGAAGAAGACCTGACCTGAACAGCAGCAAAACTGACCAGACTTCACATTTTCATACATTTTTATATTTGCACATTGTGACATTTAAGGGAATGATGGCTGAATGATAGGTGAGTACTTCAAGATTACAAATCTGCACTTATCTTATTTCTGTCCAAAATCACATCTGACAATGTTTTTAAGCATTCTGTAAAGTTGTAAACTGCATGATTTCCCCCTTTACCATTTGGAGTCATATTTGTAATTCAGTATGATGTGAGAATTGGTCACAGGTCTGAAAACTTTTGTAATACACTGTGTATATGAATTGAATATAAATGAATATGATTTAATAAAAAAAAGCCCTATGTATGATTGAGGCATGTTCAGTGTGTTTGTTTATGTATTTATCATGGGTGATATTATTTGTATTTATGCTGCTGCATTGTGTCCAATACAAATTTCCTCTTGGGGACAAAAGTAAATCTTAAATCTTGAAAATATACCAGTAATTTCCACTTTAGTCTCATTATGATTATGAGAATAAAACCAACAAAATGTATAAAGAAGCAAAAATAATGTATACTGGCATGTAATGACACATGTTAGCTGGTGTTAGCCAAGTTTAAGCTGTTTGATTAAAATGTGGAATCAAACACATTGAAGCTTGCTAGCTAGTAGGCAATGTAATTAACAATAGTACACATTTTTAGGGGTCCAAGCAGCGAAGCTGGTGGAACCCTATTGTATCTGTTAGGATTATTATTCTTATTTTTTTCCGCTAAAAGTGTCTGAGGCTCAGCAACCATACGTCCTGGAGCAACCAAATTTGGCAGGTGGGTTCCTATGGCCCCCCACTACTCAGGCACTAAAAATCAGCTAGATGTCAGCCAGATGGTGGCGCTATAACAAAGGGTAACGCGTAAAAGCCCATAACTCCCACACCATGAGTTAGATCAACACAAAACTTCATCGACCTATGCATCTCAACGTGCTCTACAACTTTGCCATTGGCCCCACCTTTGTCCGCCATATTGTTTGCCCTCCATTTAGACTTTTTAGTTGGGGCGTGGCAGTTTTCTCCGCTAAAATGTCTGAGGCTCAGCAACCATAAGTCCTAGAGCAACCAAATTTGGCAGGTGGGTTCCTATGGCCCCCCACTACTCTAAAAATCACCTATGTCGGCCAGATGGTGGCGCTATAACAAAGGATCATACTTTAAAAGGTCATACCTCCCACACCGTAAGTCAGATCAACGCAAAACTTCATCGACTGATGCATCTGAATGTGCTCTACAACTTTCCTTTTGGGAGCACCTATGTCCGCCATATGGTTTGCACACCATTTGGACTTTTTCATTAGGTGGGGTGCGGAAAAGCTGGAGCTCCAAATCTAAACGGTTACGACATCGAGTAAACTTCTTTACAGCAAGCGACAACCATGGCGACGCAAGTAATCCGACACCGTAGGTCTAGTTTTTATCAGTGAAAGGACGGTCTGACAGTGCCACCTAGAGTGCATGCTAGGATAGGCTACCAAAAGTTTTTCAGTAAAAGCTTTCTGAGAGGATGAATAATTACTTTTCTTTGGCATGGATCCATTTGAAGACAGTATCGGGTGAGTTCGTTAAGTCTTTAAATCTGTCATTATGGTGAGAAAAAGCTAAACCATTTTATTGGTAGGTTTTGAGTTTCTGTCCAAACGCGCGAAAACACGCTGGTATAATAAAACAATGACGGTAATACATATATAGTCCGCTTCGTTCCGTTGCTACCATAACATAACAGACTATCTTGTGTCTACAGCTGCAGTTTCTCGCTGCAATTTCTAACATTGAATATTCACAAAAGACGCAATTTATGCTGTACTCTGCCAGTGTCTAAATAAATAATACGCTGCGGTAAAGCTTTGAGAGGATGAATCATTACTTTTCTTTGACATGGATCCATTTGAAGACAATAACGGGTGAGTTCGTTTACTCTTTAAATCCGTCATTATGCTGAGAGAAATCGTATTCTCAATTTAATCTCTAAATTAACTGTAAGGTTAGGGTTGTAACTAGTTAGCTGTTTCGTAGGTGACTTAGTTAATGCACTCGTCTTAACTATTGCTTGTACTTTCGCATGGACTGCGTTGTTGCTGTACTTGTTTGTGTTAGTGTTAATCAGTTTAACCTACAGGGTCCAAGTTGGACTATGCGGTTGTTCCCTGCACTTGG
This sequence comes from Anguilla anguilla, assembly GCF_013347855.1. Lineage (NCBI taxonomy): Eukaryota > Metazoa > Chordata > Actinopteri > Anguilliformes > Anguillidae > Anguilla > Anguilla anguilla. Next base: position 25,675,262 of record NC_049205.1, on the reverse strand, counting down.
AACGGTAGGCTAGAGGCTAGAGGCCCTCTACTTGTTCCTGATTATGGTTATACATTTTGTTGTACGTCACTCTGGATAAGAGCGTCTGCTAAATGCCTGTAATGTAATGTAATGCAATATTCTGTAGCAACAAGATAAACCCGACATTAGCCCTAAAATATGCCAATACAGCAGTGACAACGCTGCTCACTGAATAACGACATAAACGAGACAATTCTTCTTTAATTATACCATGTAATTCTACAGTCAATATCTGGGACTAAACATTGAATAAATATACAATCTTACCATTGGTTTTACGCGTAGAGATGTCCCTTTTGCGACTGAGTGGTCATATATTGTCTTGGACAATCCGTTTGTGATTCCTGTTGCTTACGGCGTTGTCGCCGTTTTCGTACAATTTGGCTTCATTGACAGTTCATTTATTCAGTAGGTGAGAGTATAAGCTTTCTAACGATGTATAACATGTATGATTTTTCATTTGGAATAGCGTTTTATAGTTCAGCGCAACGGAATATTTTCTTATCGCATCACTTGCGCATTCACTGTGGCGTAACATAAAAGACGATTCACCTAACTAAACGTTGTCAACGATTTTCATAATTTCTTGTAGAGTACTATTATTATTGAGGACTTCAGGGCTTAGCTAAGCCATTTCTTTGCTGATAGACCTATGTGACATCGTTTTCTGACGCAAAACAGAAGCGGATAGGACTTTGTCATTGATTTTCTGTCTCTATACTAGGCTACTAAACACAGATAAAATGTCATGTTGCTATGTAAGTATTACTGCTCAAAATATTTCGGTTATATACGTTCTTTTCGTTATATACGTTCTTTTTGAAATTGGGTGTCTTTAAATAGGTTAGTGGTATTATATAATGTGGATTTTTCACACTGCAATGTAAGCGTTAGTGTAATAGTTTTTGTGACCCATGGAACAGTGATTACGAGAGTGTTGGAACGTTGCTAAAATGTGGTGGACGGTTGAAAATTATTTTCGTCCCATCTCCATCCGTCATTAGGCTATGCTGAGAAATAGCTAAACCATTTTTATTGATAGTAATTGAGTTTCTGTGCAAACGCGCGAAAACACGCTGGTATAATAAAACAATGACGGTAAATATAGCCTATATATGTAGTCCGCCTCATTCCGTTGTTACCATAATATAACAAACTTTCTTGTGTCTACAGCTGCAGTTTCTCGCTGCAGTTACAGACGCAAATGCTGTAGTCTGCCAATGTCTAAATAAATAATAAGGTATTCTTCGGGCAGCACGCATGCTAGCAGGAATGTCCAGTTGATTTTTCGTTTCGTTTTTTTTAATGTCGTATTTATTAGGCTATATGAAATATGTATTATTATCCTATCTGTCTCTGAGGCGCTCTGAAATGTGCATTCTCTGCTAAGCTGAGCAATGGATTGGTATATGTGTCTGACGTAGTGTTGCACAGTACACCGACACTTCAGCACTTTTTCGGTACTTAAAAAAAAAAAAAAAAAAAAAAAAGAAACGGTTCGGTATTAGAATTTTCCGACGTTCGGTAGTTTTGCGTCAAATGTAAAAGCCAGGGACATGTGTCTCCCGCATTACCGATTGAGAGGATGAAAAGTTATGATTTGTCAGAATCTTCGCTAGATGGCAGTAGCAACTAAGGTTGGCAAGTGAGGTGACCTGCGCTTGTGCATTTTTTCGTGGTTGATACAGCGCAAGCTTAGACTCAGTTCACTTCAGTAGCAATAGCTGTTCTAATTTGTAAATATTTTATTATAGGAAGATGCTGTATTGTTATTGAAATGTGCTGTTTTTAGATATAAGACCTGTTTACAGATAATTTACTTTACAATTGTTTAATTTTTGAAATATATTTAATATAGTTTTCTATGGTTTAGTTCTGTAACGCTATAGTCATATGCTTATTGATATGTTGAACAGGCTTCAACTTAAAGGTTGTTAATAAACCGGGTTTTTAATAAACCGTGAATTCGAAAATGAGGTCATCCCTTGTGGACATTATGTTTCTGATCTATTAAGGTAATTTCAGTATCGTTAGGTACCGAGTATTGAATCAGTATCGTTTCAGTATCAATTATCGTGATACTACACCTGGTATCGGTATCAAAGTCAAAATTTTGGTATCGTGACAACACTAGTGTGACGCCTTTTTTAGTTGCGGCGCAGAAACACTGCAGCTGTGCATACACGGCGGACCATCTAAGTGTTACGACATGCCATCTAAGTGTTACGACATAGTAAAGGCCTTTACGGGAAGTGGCCAGGACACATCCATGGCGACGTAACTAAGTCATCCGACAGCGTCTCTTAGCACAAAATTGGCCATAAGTCGTCAATATTTTATACGATCATCATGATATTCAGTAGATATGTTGGGTGAAGGCATATGATCATGAGGACAGAGCCATTTTAAAATCGTTCCATAGGGGGCGCGATGGTGCCAATGCTTGGACCCCTCCCAACGCCGCTTGCGGCTTTAATTGTTATTATTTTTGGTTGATGTCCATCTATCTAGCGTTGGGTTTGGCTGACATTTTCCAGTGAACAGTGCTGCTGCCCTTCAATGTCACCCACACTGCTGAAGTGCTCCTAAATCAATATGGTGCCATTTATTGAGAGTGATATTATAGAATAATGTGGATAGTATATGTGTTTTGATATTCCCGTACATTTAATTGAATAAGAATGACTGCGTGATGTTCTGGTGAACGGATGCTTCCAGGCCTGGTGTCTCCTGCCACCTGTGTGTGGAAATGAGAATAGCAATGTTTGTCGTTTGATGTCTCTTATAGATACCACATGGTTACTGAGCCTTAGACAGCTGCAGGATACAGCATTCAGCTGTCTTCTCATACACTAAATACATGCCATTCTGTGTGTAAATGGAGTGTCCCTGCTACATGCATATTTGAGCTGAGTTACATTTATTGTTAGTTGCATTGTTTCTGCTATATTGAAAAAGTATAATGAATTTTGGGAATCTTGGTTAAAGATGAACAATCTGATGAATGGAAAGATTAAAGCATTTGTATCCTGGTGGGGACTGAAGGGAAAAACCTCACACTAGGGAGTGGAAATGATCCTACTGATATACATCTAAAGGCTCTGTCACTGTAACCCAAGACTTGTAACATGTAAGCCTTTATGAACTATTCTGAGATTATTTTCCCAGGGAGGAGGGGGATGCATTTCCCTGTGCATAAGGCCCAACCAAAGAAATTATTCTCTTTAATGACTGCTTCCTAAAGGCTTGTGAAACAGTCTGCTTACCCTGTTACCTCCCCCTTCATTTTTACAATGCTCTGGCTGTCTTTGAAAATAGGTAGTGTCTAGTGGTTTGTTATGAGAGGGCTTTGGGTGTGGCTTTATGAATGGTATTGGGGCATGGAGTGGGGATTGGACAGAGGGTGAATCAGTAGGGCCCTCCTTTTGTGACCTTGGAACTACCAGAGGGCAGGGCCAGATTCCTGCAGTGACACATGGCTCAGAGTGACAGTGCCAGCTGTTGCTGTGTTGGTGTGGAGACTGGTGGATGGAATTCCTGCAGTCAGGGTGTGGAGAGAGCAGCCATTCTGGAAAGCTAGTGCTTTGGGGACATGCTTTTATCCTGTGCCGTTTGAAGATTCATCGCAAGCCCCGTACACTGTTTTCAGGGACTTTTCTGCGCTCTTACCCAACTTTCCCCCAAAACTGCAAGGAGACTAAATGTTGACTATAAATTGCCTCAGACTGAAAGACCTGGTTTCTCGTTAGTCTGTTTGAGCTTAAAACAGACATTGGGTTTGTGAAGGCTGCTCAGCACCGTATATTTCCCTCTGTCACATTTGAGTGGATGAATACGTTTATGTGGCTCTTCATAGCAGAGATGGGCCAGGACCAAACTAAGCAGCAGATTGAAAAAGGTTTACGCCTGTACCAGTCTAACCAGACAGAGCAGGCCTTGCATGTGTGGGTGAGGGTGCTGGAGAAGACATCGGACCCTGGAGGGAAGTTCCGGGTGCTGGGCTGTCTCATCACTGCCCACTCAGAAATGGGAAAATATAAAGAGATGCTGAAGGTAAGAACCGCAATGAAGATAAACAAAAGGTAAAGAGACAGTTTTCTGCCATTGCTCATGTTTTTAGACCGAGTGCTGTTAAACAGAAATACACTTCACAATACACTTCACATTGTATAGTTTTACTGTATCCATTCTCAGTTTTCTATGGCTAATGTGGTTATTTTTATAATGTCATATCTGAAAGATCAACCAGCAGAGATTAATATTGAGTTATTATTTTCTCTTTAAAAATCCCTCTTAAAAAAGAACCAAATGATACAAAAGATACAAAATAAGGAAAATATTTCCAAAGCCTCATTGTTATTTTAAATGGAATTTGATTGGCCTGTCTTTTTGCGATTTTATAGCATCTGAAGGCAAAGTCGTATATTTCATTTCTTTATTCTTCTTTCACATGCTATTTTTGCTTTTTTTTACTTTTTATTCCATCATATAAAAAAAAGATAATGTGGAAGCTTTTCAGGTAAATTGATCTAAAGGGCAAGTTATATGCATGGAGGAATGCAAGTTTTGCTTCAGAAATTTGCTATCAAAATAAGTGAGACTAGGATGTTTACTCATTTGAAAATACTATCAATTATGCCTCCAAATAAAACTGGTCTGTCCTTCCAAGATCAAAGGTTTTATTGAAAGAAAGGAAAACTTTTTTTGTGGGAACTGAAGCCCAGAGTTCCATGTGCTGACACAAAGCCCCCAAAATGACTAGCAACTTTATCTTAATAAAGGGTTTTACAGTACAAAGTAAGGGGCTAGGGAGTTATCGGAACAAAATCAGTTGTATTTCTTAGTGTTAAAAAATAGCCTAAATGAGCTCTAAAATACACATACTGCTAGTGTGTTTGGGCTGATAACATCTGATACTGAGTGATGGTTCATCCTAGTTACCTAGTTATTGACAAGAAACAATATTGGCTCAAACAGCATGTTTAATTTGAGTGAGCTAAGATAGCGGATATTGTTTCTTGATATCAATACTTTTGATTTTGGCAGTTTAAATTAATGACTTATAGACAGTGCCTTGTATGTGCGAGTAACTAGCCATTTTTGTACATTGAAAGCATGTTTTTAATCAGAAACATATTTATAACATCTGGAGGCATAATGTCACTGTGTAGCCTGCTTTTGTGTTAGGTGAAGTGCAATTTCTTGCCTTGTTATTTGCCATTGTGAAGGCAGAACATTGTCAGAAATAAAAAATATCTACTATATCCTTCATTTAAAATATAACTAAAAAGAAACTGTCTGGGCCAACTGAAAATATACACTGAATTAACAGTTTCTAAAAAGTATAGGTCAGTTTATGTCTGATTTTCAGCCCTTAAATTGAATTTGATTTTTAGTCCGAAGTGTGAATACAATTGGCAACCCTTGTAGTGAACTGGATCTATAGCCCTAAGTGTGAATCAGATTTTTTTTTAAACCTTGAATTAAATTAATTTTTGGCAACCTGCAAGTTTGGGTTCTAGCTCTTTCAGAGGTGTAAATAAAATTCACTCAAACTACAAACTACAAACCCCCTCTGATGCAGTAAAGACTATACATTGGTCCTGGATTGGTTTAAGCCCATACAGTGACATAGGCACAGGCAATTTCTCGGCCCTTCCAACTGACCTCACCATAACCAGACACGCATGCCTGGACACGCACACACACAACTGCTTTTTTTGCTTACGTGGCTAAGCTTAGCCTAGCCTGAGCTCTCAAAAATGTGCTCATATTCAAGCAAATTAGATATACAGTGAGCTCCATCACATTTGGGAGAAAGACATATTTTTTTCTTAATTTGGCTCTGTACTCCACAATTTTAGATTCATGTGGTTAAAGTGCACAATCTCAGCTTTTATTGAAGTGTATTTTTTATACATTTTGCTTTCACCATAGAGAAATTACAGCACTTTCTATACACAAACCTTCCATTTCAGGGGACCATAATGGTGGGGACAAATGGCTTCATAGGTGTTTTTGATTAGCCAGGTGTGTTCCGTTGCTTCCTTAGTGCAGTTATAAGATTATAAGACAGCTTTCAGTATCTAGTCTTGATTCTAGGCTTTTGATTGCCTTTGGAATCTGTAATTGGCATTTGTCAACATGAGGACCACAATTGTGCCAATGAAAGCCAAGGAAACTATTATGAGGCTGAGAAATATGAAAAACAAAACAGTCAGAGACATAACCTTAGACCGAACAAAATCAACTTTTTGGAACATCATTAAGAAGAAAGACAGCACCGATGAGCTCAGTAATCACAAAGGGCCTGGTAGGCTTAGGAAGACCTCTACAGTTGATGACCAAAGAATTCTCACCATAATTAAGAAAAACCCTGCATCATCTGTCCAACAGATCATAACAACTCTGGAGGAGGCCATGGAAGAGCCACGATATTTAAGCAGTTTCCTAAACCAAGAATAGGATCTTGCTCTGCAGGTTGCACTGCTGAATTGCCTGAAATGTTGCCTGTGTCTGTTAGGGATGCTTCATCCTGACTCAATTCTTTTTATAATGTTATATGTAGATATATTGTTTTCTTTATGAGTTGGGGGGAGGGGGTGCAATTGCAATTGCACCCCCCTCATCTGATAGATCATCTGATTCTGGATAAATTTTGGTCGTATTTTGTCCTGAAATATAGCTAAATATAATATTAGATAGTAAAAGGGTTTCTTCAGTTATTGCTATTTAGTAATAGCTAGCTAAGGTAGTTGATTATAATCCCATTGCTTCCACACCTGGTAGTTCTTTTTTGTGTAATTCATTTAATTCTTAGATAGTTTCAACTGCCTTATTTTTTTTCTCTCCAGTTTCTGCTGCTAGTTGTCCGGAGCCACCAGCGTATATTTAAGTTGTGGTCTTGGTATCTCCATCTTGGCAGTAACTTACTCAGCTTAATGAGAGATAAGGCGATAGTTAAGGGGTAAAAACATAGCAAATGTGGTTGCAGGATGATTGCGCTTATAGAAAGTGATTTCCAGGGGGAGTTCATCTGTTGCCAACTGGTTAAGCACCTCGAGAGCAAGATTCTTGATCTTGAGAGCCAGAGCTTGCTGGACTCCACAGTTCACAATTGGTAGAGTAGCATGTCCTTTAAGGAATTTATTTAATTTAATAGTTTAAACCAGGGACATAGGAGTGATTTTGAGTGACACCTAAATGCTTAGCTTTTTAACAGAAAGCACTGGATGCCTGGAGTGTGTGGGTTGGCTGTGGCTGGGCTGTCGTGGTGGATTGCCATACATAACCTGGCGGGAGCACCTCCCTTTCTTCCTTCACCCTCAGCAGTAGCATGTGCAGGGTAATGCAGAGGGGTATGGGGTACTAGTGCCAGTGGTGTCCATAGTCCTCACAGCTGCCACGCCGGTTAAGTTTCTGATCTGGGCACACCAACCAGAGGGCCACTCCAACTGCAGCCTAGGCCTCTTCATCTCCTGGTGCTTGGAGGTCCCTGGGTTTCTGTCCTGTTTGCTCCATAATGTACACATAACATAACATAACATAACATAAGACGAGAACAGGCAATTCAGCCCAACACTGCTCGTCAATTCCTACCACTAAACGGTAGGCTACTTAATGCTTAGTTTACCTACAAGCTAAATAGTATCTAACACTGTATCAAGCCGGGCCTTGAATACCCCCAGTGTTTCTGCCTCCACTACATGTCCAGGCAAGCTATTCCAACCATTGACCACTCTCTGTGTGAAAAAATATTTCCTAACGCCTGTGTGAAATTTACCCTTTGCCAGTTTCCATTTATGCCCCCTCGTTCTGCTAACTGAACTCAACTTGAATAATTTCCTGTAGTTCACTTTGTTAATCCCTTTAATGAATTTAAAAGTCTCAATTAAATCACCCCTAAGTCTCCTTTTACTAAGCTTGAAAAGTCCAAGCATCTCAAGCCTTTCCTCATAACACTTATCTTTTATACCCAGAATCAATCTGGTTGCCCGTTTTTGGACCTTTTCCAGCGCCTCTATATCTTTCTTGTAGTACAGTCCCCAGAACTGCACACAATATTTTAAGTGTGGTCTGACAAGGGTATTGTATAGGGTGAGTATGATTTCCTTAGATTTATACTCAATACTTGGCTATGTATCCCAGCATCCTGTTGACTTTTTTTTACTGCTACAGCACATTGACCAGACCCTGATATGCTTTGATTAACTATTACTCCCAAGTATTTTTCTACATGTGCACATTCTAATTTTGTACCACCCATAAAGTAATCCTGCCCTATGTTTTTATTCCCCACATGTAGAACTTTACATTTACATATATTGAATTTCATTTGCCAGGTTTCTGCCCACTTCTGGATTCTGTTTAAATCTTCTTAGATTACTTTAGTGGATTCCAAACTGCTGGCTAAACCTCCCAGGTTTGTATCATCTGCAAATTTAACCAGTGTACTTTCAATGTCCGTGTCAAGGTCATTTATGTAAATGAGGAAGAGCAGTGGACCCAGCACCGATCCCTGTGGAACTCCACTTCCCACAATACCCTGCTCAGATAATATCCCTCCTACTACCCTTTGTGTTCTATCCTGTAACCAGTTCCGAACCCACTATGAAATGCCTCCTGTAATTCCTACTGTCCTCATTTTGATAATGAGTTTGTTATGTGGCACCTTATCAAATGCCCTTTGGAAATCTAAGTATATAATATCATAAGCCTTGCTCCCATCCAGACACTTGGTAGCTTCCTTAAAGAATGTCAGAAGGTTTGTCAGGCATGACCTTTCCTTGCAGAAACCATGTTGGCTATCCCTTAGGATGTTATTATTTTCAAGAAATAATTCTAGTTTGTCTCTAATGATAGATTCAAGTATTTTACATGTGATTCAAGTTAAACTGACAGGCCTGTAGTTTCCTGGATCAGTATGGTCCCCTTTTTTTTATATATTGGTATTACAATACCCTGTTTCCAGTCATTCGGTATTTCTCCAGTTTATAAAGACTGTATAAAAATACTTGCCAGTGGTTTAAAAATGATCTCCCTTAACTCCTTTAGTACCCTTGGGTATATGCCATCAGGGCCTGCTGCTTTATTTGTCTTTAGTTTATGTAATTTATCTAATACTTTTATATCCCCCCCTCAATATCTGCCAAGGCATTCTGAGTATTGAATACGCCTTCCAGGCCTATTAGTAATCTCTTCTCTGGTAAAACTCTCAACAAAGTAGCCATTTAGGGCACCCGCAATATCCTTATTTTTATAAATAAGTGCTCCGTCATTATTTTTAATGCCCTTAACTTCCTCTTTAACTTTCCTTTTCCTATTGCAGTATTGAAAGAAACGTTTAGGATTACTTTTAACATCATTTGCAATTTGATTTTCATAGAGCCTTTTGGCTACCCTTAGGTATTTTTTAACCTTAGAACGCATATTACAATATTCAGCCTTATTACTCCCAGTACTGTCATTTTTATATATCTTAAACAGTTTATTCTTTTCCCTCAAACTCTTCCGTATAGCTTTATTCATCCACTGTGGAGACTGCTTTTTCAACTTACTTTTCTGCACCTTTGGAATGAATTTACACTGAGCATCAAGTACAACCCTTTTGAACCTGCCCCACTTTTCATTCACAGTCCTGCAATCAAGAAGTTGCACCCAGTCTACCTTACTTGATTCCGATCGCATCTTTTTAAAGTTGGCCTGCCTAAAATTTAAAATCCTGGAGTTAGATGGGGCCCTCTTAGTTTGCCAAAATACATCAAACTTAATTGTGGAATGATCACTTGTCCCAAGTGGTATCATTACCTCTATACTACAAATTCTGTCAGAGTTATTACATAACACCAGATCTGGAATTGATTTTCCTCTTGTAGGCTGTCTGACATACTGTGCTAAAGACAGGTTATTTATTACATTACATTACATTCATTTAGCAGACGCTTTTATCCAAAGCGACGTACAAAAAGTGCATTTTCATGATCGTAGACAACTGCTGAACACGGGTTCAGTAAGGTACAATTACTTATTTCTATCTAATAAGGGTCTAAGGTGGGTTTTTTTGAGTAGTGGGGTAACACGAGCCATCTTAAAAACAGAGGGAACATGACCAGAGGAGAGAGAGGAATTAACAATGGAAGACAGATAGGGAAGGAGCTCGCTGGAGATAGATTGGAGAACTTTAGATGGGATGGGGTCAAGTGGACAGGTGGTTGCGCGATGAGAGGTGATGAGTTGTAATACATCGGAGTCCTCCAGCATTTCAAAGGAGGTCAGTGTGGCTGTGGGGTTGTCCTGGGGGGTTGGGGGGCTCACTGGATGGGTGAAGGATTGTAGCCACCTTTCCTTCAAAGGCGGCCAGAAAGTCATCTGCGGAGAGGGAAGAGGGAGGTGGGGGTGGAGGAGGAATGAGGAGGGAAGAGAAGGTGGAGAATAGTTTACGTGGATTAGAGACACGCGCTGATCTTGGATTGGAAAAAAGAGGCTTTTGCAGACGTGAGGGCAGATGTAAAAGTCGCCAGCAGGGTATGGTATGCGGTCAGGTCATCAGAGGATCGGGATTTTCTCCACTTCCTCTCTGCAACCTGCAGTGATGTTCTGCTGGAGCGTAGTGAGCAGATTTTATAACATCTAAAATTTCCTCCTCCCTTTCCTTGTCCTGTCACCAATTCCCAATTAATACTGGGGTAATTGAAGTTGCCCATAATAATAGTCTCACCTCCTCTGCATGCCTGTTTTATATTTTCAAAGAGCATTGTATTCACACTACTATCTGAAGCGGGCGGTCGGTAACACACTCCTATGTTAAGCCCCTTCTCATCTTCCCCTATGAGCTTAATCCAGATATCCTCACTAGGCATGAGCTGGTCAATTTCTGGAATTTCTTGCACATTCAGATTATCTTTTACATATAGAGCCACACCCCCACCTCTCATACTGGATCTATCTTTCCTAATAATTTTATACCCTTCTATATTATATTCATCCCCATCCTCTTCCCCCAGCCATGTCTCTGTAATCCCTACTATGTCATAGCCCTTACCATTAATAGCCTCAATTTCCAAATATTTGTTTTTTATACTTCTAGCATTTAAACAAAGACATTTCAGACTATAGTTTCTACACATCCTCTCCTGTTCCCTCACTCCCCACCGTCCCAAGCCACCCTTACTAAAACCCTAACCCTACCCATTACACTCTCTATCCTCCCTGCCCCCCAAGTCCCTAATTTAAATAATCCTGTGTTACCCTGAGCATATGCTGGTCCAATTTCAAAGGTACCCCTCCAGTTCAGGTGCAGCTCATCATGTTTATACAGCTCACTCCTGTCCCAAAAGGAATCCCAGTGCCCCATAAACCTGTACCTCTCTTTCCTACAAAAGGATTGTAGCCACGTGTTCAACCTCCAGATAAAGTTCTGCTTCCCTCTGATTGCACGTGGTACAGGTAGAATTCCAGAGAAGACTACCATGGAGGTTTTGCTCCTAATCTTCTCTGCTAATTCCTCAAATTTGTCCTGCAGGACCTCAAACCTGCCCTTTCCTATGTCATTGGTCCATATGTGAACCATGACAACTGGATCCCTTTTTTCTCTGGCCAGGAGCTTGTCCACGTGCTCAAGGAGGTCTTCTACCTGGGCACCAGGCAGGCAACACACCGTGCGAGACTCCTTGTCACGCGAACAGTCTATGCTGCCTACCTCTCTAATAATTGAGTCCCCCACTATTAATAACTCCCTTTTCCTGGAGGATGTGGCCATCTGGGTGCCCTGAGGCTCATCAGTCCCCCCACTCTCAGGGTCAAGGGCCAGGTCCAATTCCTGCAAGGGCAGGAATCGGCTGGACACCACAACCTCTGGAGATGCCGCCCCTATGTGGTGTGCAAGCCCTTTCCTGCGTTTACGCCCTACTGTCACCCAACTGCCTCTCCCTGCCTGCTCTGAAGACTCCCCCCCGCCTCCCCCCCCTGGCCTAGGCATGCACACCAGGTCTTTAAAGGACGTGCTATTAAGTTCTGGGAACTCTTCCAATTGCAAACTATGTGAAGGTTCAGCCAGTTGGCTCTCGAGAACACAAATCTTGCTCTCAAGATGCTCAATAAACTGACAGCAGTGACAGATGAACAGCCAAAGGAAATCGCTTTCCAGCAGAGCAATCATTCTACACCCCTCACATAGTTTTGGCCACATTTTAACCCCTAACTATCTTCCTATCTCTCCCTGAGTTAAGATAAATTTACTGCCGAGACGGAATCAGCAACACCGCTCTTAAAAAACACGCTAGGTGGCTCCGGACAGCAAGCAGTAGAAACTGGAGAGGAAAAAAGCCTCTTTTAGCTAACTTCCCAGGTAATGTAAGCTAAGCTTTTAGTTAATACACAAAAGAACGACCAGCTGTGAAATCAATCTGATTTTTAATCAGCTAACTTAGCTTTTGCTAAATGCCAGTAACTCAATGAAAAGAAACCCTTGTACTTAGCAAGCTAGGTAATATTTTGTCACAGGCTAAAATATACCCAAAGTTTATCTGCAATCCGCTTATAATACTAGACTAACCACTATATTTAACGTTAGTACTTAACAATGGAGGCAAACTATTTTGCTAACGATATGTAACAGAGACAAAAACACCAATCTGCGGCTTAAAAACACAGGAGATGGCTCTGGACAGCTAACGGTAGAAACCGGAGAGGCGAAAAGCCTCTTAACTTTCTAACGTAAAGCGCTTAGTTTATAATATACTACAGTTAACGTTAGCACTAGATTAACACTGGGGCAGCTAGGATTTGCTTCTAAAAGGGCGAAACAACCCCCTCAAAAAAACCTTGTTAGCTCAAGTATGCTAACCAGCTTACTAGCCGAGTGCTAACAAAGGGGAAAAAAAGCGGGTAAAAGTCCCTCTCTGTTCCTTTAACGGCAAAAATTTTGCTTATAATAATGAGTTTTAAGAACGTGAACTAATATTAGAACTCCAAACTCCACAGAAAAACTCCACTCCAGGCTCCAGAGAACTCCAACCCCAATCCAAACAAGGAAACACCCAAAAGCAAATTAATCAAATACACAGCACCCAGCAAACAATTTGCTAGCACCACTCGTTCGTCTTGCTCCAACTCCAATCCAAACAAACACCAAAAAACAAATAAATCAAATAAATCGAATACACAATCGAATACACAATACCCAATAAACACTTAGCTTGCACCACTCGTTTGTCTCGGTCCCACAAAAGGAAGTGCATATCCGGTTCGTAAGCAGTAATGCCAGTCAACTGAGTACCAACAGTAACTGAGTAACAGTAACTACTGTTACACCACCTGGTCCAGTCTATGGGGGGGTTCTGCCAAGAGATATTGTCAAGGATGTGAGGATTAAGTGAAAATATGTTTATTTTCTGAATCCAGTGGTTCCAACAGTCACTGCCCGTGCTAAAATATTCAGCACTCTGAATACTTAACACAAGTGGTATTGCGTGCTAGAACACCTTACTTAACGCACATATAAAAATTATCAATTAAATCGCCAAAGTTGTTGACAGTTCAGTCTACAGAGACCTGATGGCATAAGTGACACTTTCATAAGTGCCCCTCACAAACGAGGGTAGGCATCAAGGCGATAGGGAGCATAAAAAGCAGCATGTGTGCGGAATGCACGTTGGTCTGCTCCAACAAATCAGAATTTACGGATTGAAATTCACAAAGAATTAATTATTACCAATAATATATCACCACCACTTCAAAGAATATCATTTAACAGTTGGGCACAGTGAGCTATTTTGAACCGCCAAATTTACATGACTTGCATTACAAATAATTTAGGTTGGTGTTATCAGTATACTTTAAGCATTGAAATTTGCGATGACCATGATAATTGTCTTTTGAAAAGGTATGACATCGCAATCAAATTTCATTTAAATATGGCTAGCTCTGCCCTGCTTTAATAACTCTGGCCATAACCCCTTAGCGCACATGCTAAATCTTGCCAATCTTTGCCCATGGTGAAAGGATGGTGAAACTCTGACCTCAACTGGGAATATTGTCGGAAGGTGGAAGGAACACTTTGAGGACCTCATGAATCTGACAGACACACCCCCCTTTCAGAAGTCTATCTCCGTGGCAGAAGTCACTGGGGTGGTCAAGAAATGTTGAAGGCTCTGGATGTTGTTAGTGTCGTGGCTGACATGAATCTTCAATGTCGCATGTAAGTAAACGGTAACTTTGGAATAGCAGACCAGGGTGGTGGTCCCCATTTTTAATAAAGGGGACTAGAGGGTATGCTCCAATCATCCGGGAATCACACTCCTCAGCCTCCCTGGGAATGTCTATGCCAAGGTGCTGGAAAGGAGGAACAATGCAAGTTTCATCCAAGCCGCCGAACAGACCAACTTTTTACCCTCTCAGATATTTTATGGGGCATGGGAGTTTTCCTATCCAGTCTACATGTGTTTTGTGGATTTGGAGAATGCATATGCCCCAGGGTGTCATGTGGATGGTGCTGCAGGAGTATGGTGTGCCACGGTCGCTATTGAAAGCCATTCGGTCCCTGTACACAGAGCGAGAGCTATGTTTGCATTCTTGGCATTAAGACAAGTTCCTTGAAGTGGGTGTCAGACTCTGTCAAGGCTGCGCTTTGTCTCCTCTCCTTTTTGTGGTACTCATAGACAGGATTTAAAGACGCAGCCGAGGTACAGAGTGTGTCCAGTTTGAGGACATAAGAGTGGTATCTCTGCTGTTTGTGGATGATGTCGTCCTCTTGGCCTCATCATACTGTGACCTTCAATGTGCACTCCAATGGATTTGCAGCTGAGTGAGAAGCAGTCGGGATGAGGATCAGCACCTCAACTCTGTGGCTATGGTCCACTCCTGAAAAATATGTCTTCAAGTAAGGGGGCAGCAACTACCCCACGTGGAGGACTTTAAGTATCTTGGGGTCTTATTCATGAGTGAGGGAAAAAGGGATTTGGAGATTGATCGCTGTCTAGGTGCAGCAGCCGCAGTAATGCACGCATTGAATTGGACAATGGTGGTGAAGAAGGGCTGAGCCAAAAGGAAAAGCTCTCGATTCACCAGTCGATTGTCCCTACACTCACCTACTGTATGGTCATGTGAAGTGACCGAAAGAGTGAAATCGCGAATACAAGCGGTCGAAATGGAGTTCCTCCATAGGGTGGCAGGGCTTACACTCCTTGACAGAGTGAGCAGCTCAGTTATCCGGGAGGACCTCAAAGTAGAGCAGCTGCCCCTTTTCATTGAAAGGAATCAGTTGAGGTGGTTCAGGCATCTGACAAGGATGCTTCCTGAGCACCTCTCTCCGAAGGTGTTCTGGACATAGCCACCAGGCCGGAGACCCAGGGTCAGACCTAGGACATGTTGGAGGGATTATATCCACCGGCTGGCCTGGGATCACCTTGGGATCACTGGGATAGGTTGGCAGAAGTTGCTGGGGAGAGGGATGTCTAGGCTGTTCTGCTTGCTCTGTTGCCATCACAACCCTGATCTGGATCAAGCGGTTAGAAAATAGATGGATATATAGAAAGAGGAAGATTTGTTGCAACATGTCAGTTCAGTGAATGCCGACCTTTGGTTCAGCTTGGAATCCAGCAAAAATGTAATACATTTCCTAGTCCTTAAGATCACAAAAGGGGACAATGCCCAATTTTACATGTAAATTTACAGAAAACACACTGATCAGAGTTCTATCCTGCGAGCTGTTTGATGAAAGATGGCTTTCATCCCAATATGATCACTAGATTTGAGGAAAGGGGTTACAAGCTAAGTCTACTTAACTCACCCATCAAAGAGGTTAAAGTCAGGACTTGCATGAACCGAAACCCAGAGCCCCTAAAATTAACCAAGTTTTTTTGTTACACAATTATGGCACAGTGGTGCATTGGGCAGCACTGTTGCCTCACAGCAAGAAGGTCCTTAGTTCAAGTCCTGGCTGGAGCCTTTCTGTTTGGAGTTTTCATGTTCTCCCCGTGTCCGTGTGGGTTTCCTCCGAGTATTCTAGTTTCCTCCCACAGACCAAAGACATGCAGATTAGGTTAACTGGGTCTAAATTGCCTCTTAGTTTGAGTGTGAGTGAATGGCGTGTGTGCCCTGTGATGGACTGGTGGACTGTCCAGGATCTATTCCCACCTCTTGAGGAAGCTATTTGCCCAATGCATGCTGATAACCTCCAGCACCTCCCACGACCCTGACCAAATGTAGCATTATTGAAAATGATCCAGCCATAAAAAGTGTTTTCCCTGAGCCACTTATATTTTTGTTCGCCGATCTTCCAAGACAAATTGGTTCATAGCCAATTAACTCCACTAGTTAAAGCCTACCTGGCTTTCCAGCTCAGGTCATTTCCATGTGGACATTGCAACAACAGTATGAACATTGCCAGAACAAACAATCTTGTTTGATGTTCATGGAAAGACTACCTACCAAATGCAATCCTTTTCAAACTGTAGCACCACTTCCTTCATTCACAGATTAGAATGCCCATGCTGCTGTTTTTATATAGGCCTACAAAAGGCCTACCAAAGGAGGCTCAAAGACTGAATCGCTGTGAATGGTAATAGCCTTATCCTATGGCCTTACATTACAGAAATGCTGGTCAGCAAAACCCAGAATTTGTTAAAGTTAGTTTGGTGAAAGTAGTGTCTGGTAGCCAGAGGAGTAGTGACAAGGTGCAATGTCTCTTGTCGTGGGAGACTTTTTGAATTTTTAAGTTGATAGCCACTGTCTTCCCTGTATGGATTAGCTGTTGTTTACCTGGAATTAACTTATTCAGTGTTGCTTGATTTTGACAAAACTACCTTGAACAAATTGTACTTTCCCTTAATATTTTGGTAATAAGGATTTTGTACTGTATATTAAAGGCATACAATGAAAGATTTATTTCCATGCTTCGCTCCTGTGTTTGCAATCAAAAATATCTCCTCCTCCTATAATCTCAACTTTGCCTACACCCCCAAGATGATGAAGCTCATGCACCTACAACACAACTTGATATTTTGCTCTGGCTAGCTATATCATTAGCTTTTTAACATCGTATTGCAGACTGTTGGAATCATGTCTTTTTCAAAAATACAGCAATAGCTGCATTCATACCAGTCAGGCAGTCACAAGTATGCCAACATGGTGACATATCCGATAGTAGAATCTCCCATGTTGCTGTCATATGAAGCAAAGTTACGGGGTAGTCAGCTTCAGCTTAGTGGTGATGGAACGGACCAATGCTAGCCACCGCTAGCACAGCACCAGTGGGTTTTAGGCTGTTCTAGACTGCCTGGAAGTAAGGCAAAAATCAGTAATGTTCACAAACATATTAATACATTGTCACTTTTATTTTTAACCTTTTTGTATCTTTACACAGTGTAGCTTCATTTATCTTTTGCAGCAGAGTTGTATGCCTCTCCCACTGTGTAGCTTGATGAGAATTCCCCTTCAGCAGATCAGGGATGTAGCCTGGAAGAGCTCCAGGCTGCAGCCTATCAGCCAACCCCCGTGGCAAAAAAGGCAGACGAGTACACATTCACATAAGATATGAATTTAGCAAAAAATGCAATGTGTCTCTCCAACCCACAAATATTAGTCTGTAGCAGTTTAACTGCAGTCATATCCGGAAAAAGTACAGAACTTTTACAGAATAGTAGGACCTTCCAACTGGTGGGCTCACCCTTATTACCTAGCTAATGATAGTTAGCTAGCTAGCCCATATGAGAATGGGATTGGAATCTTATTCTCTAGCCTTAAGTTGTTACTTTGTAAAATACCAGACCCACAGAAAATTCTCAGACCATCATGCCCAGCCAACTAACATTGCCAAACATAATTGGAAAGTAATAATGGCAGCTACCTAACATTACCAAATGGTGACCAGCCACTCAGTTAGCGTTAGGTTAGCCACCAATGCAACCCAATCTCTCCAGCACTTACCCATCTAAAAAGCACCACCGCAGCCAATCCATGCACATTTCCTCATCTTCTTCAATTGGCCACATGCTTTCCAGATACAGCCCACAAAGAAAGAAGGGTCATACCCAGAATATGTGCTGAACACTGCTTAGAATAACAAACACAGAGAAACAGAGAAGCAAGGACTGGGCAGAAGTGATCACAGATTGTCATGGCATCTCAGTAATGACTGAGCATGTTTGTTTTATATTTTCAAGGTGAAAATCCTACATAGTATGCCTTAATAAACTTTGTGTAAATTTACTTAATCATGTCATTCATTTCAAAATATTTTATTTTTAAAATGCCTTGTTAACATATCTCATTTTCAATTCTTTAACTAGAAAACTGAATTGTAATTTTCCAACATGTTATTATGTTTCAATCTAGTCTGGCCATTCATTAAGTAGTTGCGAAAAGCACTTTCATATATGGACCCACATTTACACAAGAGAGGTCGGGGTGTAGCTCTCTATGTAAAATACAATTTGCAGAAAATTCCATAAATTGACAAGCTCATGCCTAGTGAGGATATCTGGATAAAGCTAATAGGGGAACATGAAAAGGGTCATACAGTAGATGTGTGTTACCGGCCGCCAGCTTCAGACAGTAGTGGGAACATAAAACAAGCTTGTCAGGAATGTGAGATTATTATTATGGGTGACATCAGTTACCCTGATATTAATTGGGAATTGATGACAGGACAAGGAAAAGTGAGGAATAATTTATAGATGTTGTAAATTACCTGTTTTGGCACAGCATGTCAATCAGCCTACAAGAAGGAAATCAATTCTGAACCCAGTGCTATGTAATGATCCCGACAGAATGTGTAGCATAGAGGTAATTGAGCCACTTGGGACTAGCGATCATTCTGCAGTTAGTTTTCATGTGTTTTGGAAAATGAACAAGGCTTCCTCTATGGCCAGAATTTTTCATTTTAGACAAGCAAATTTCAACAAGATGTGAGAAAAATTAAGTAATATTGACCAGGTGCAACTTCTTAACTGCAAGACTGTGTATGTAAAGTGGGATAGGTTAAAAAGGTTTATTCTTGAGGCACAATGTACATTTATTGTAAAGATAAGGAAAAGTAAGTTTAAGAAGCGGTCTGAATATTGTAATATACGTGCCAAGGTGAAAAAAGAAATATGGGAAGCCAAGAGGCTCTTTGAAAGGCAAATTGCCCAAGATGCAAAAAGTAATCCTAAACGTTTCTTTCAATACTGTAGTAGGAAAAGGAAAGTCGTGGAAGATACCAGGTGCCTCAACAATGAAGGAGCATTGCTTTCTAAAAATAAAGATATTGCTGGTGCCATAAATAGTTATTTTGTTTTAGTTTTACTAGAGAAGAGGTTACTAATAGACTGGAAGGCATATTCAGTATTCAGAATGTCTTATCAGATATTGAGATAAAGGATAAAGAAGTACATTACATTACATTACAGGCATTTACCAGACGCTCTTATCCAGAGCGACGTACAACAAGTGCATTAGTTCAAGGTGCAGAGGTGCAAAAGAAACACACTAGAGTGAAGTAAAGATCGTAGTGCCAGAAGTGACCACATAGATCAGGACTCCAACCCTGTAGAGTAACCTGTTCAGCGAACAACAATCCTACCAAGTACAAACTAGCACTGGAATCACATTTGCCTAATCAGACAAAAACAATCCTGCCAAAGAAAAACTAACGTAATCGTATTAGCCTAACTAGGTACATTGAGCTAAACTATAGGCTAGGGAGGGGTGGGGAGAGGTGCAGCCTGAAGAGATGAGTCTTTAGTCTGCGTTTGAAGGTAGTCAGATTATCTGCTGTTCTGACCACCACGGGGAGGTCATTCTACCAGCGAGGGGCCAGGACAGACAGCAGACGGGAGCGGGAAGTACAGACGCGAAGACGGGGAGGTGCCAAGCGTCCAGAGGTGGCAGAACGGAGAGGTCTGGCTGGTGTGTAGGGTCTGATGATCCTCTGGATGTACCCTGGTGCTGACCCCTTAGCTGCCTGGTATGCAAGCACCAAGGTCTTAAATTTGATGCGAGTACTGGATGAATTGCTTAAACTAAAGGCAAATAAGTCAGCAGGATCGGATTGCATATACCCAAGGGTACTTGTGATCATCTTTAAACCACTTCCAGGTATTTTTAGATTTTTAGTCCTTAGAAACTGGAGAAAAACCAGATGACTGGAAACAAGGTAATATAATACTAATACAGACCTGCCAACCTTAGGAAAATATTTTGAGTACCACAATAGTCAGTGTAACGCTTAGTTCACATGCTTTCGCACCACTTCGCTTTGCACACACACACAAGCCTTTCTTCATAATTCTAGTTTTGACTGTTAAAGTGATCAGGCAAAATTGTATAATTTGACCTGATTCTAAAATATCACTTGCACTGCACTGGGCTATATCATGATATACTTACAAGTCAAAAGTTTGATTACACCTGCTTAAAACAATTTTTTCATGATTAATATTTCATTATATGATATGTGTGCTTATACAAACTGATAACCATAAGTGAATTGGATTCACTTATTTAATAAAAATGGATTTAATTTATTTTGTATATTGTAACATATGTTTTCAACTATTTACAGAAACTTATGTTGTAATGTAAAAAAAAAGCTTATGTTGCGATGTAAAACACTGTCAATTATGAATAAAACCAAGTTTCTGTTCATGATTTCCATTTTTATTTAATAATTAAATAATTGAATCAGCGTATATAGGCACACATCATATACGCCTAATGAAAAAATAGTATTCAATTGAAAAATTATCTAGGAATGTAGGCTTTTGTAACTAGAGGTTTAGCCAAATTATTACCTGAAGCTCCTTGGTGGCTAATGTCAAAATCATAATTGCACAATGTGCAAAATGCATGGGCGGAAGCATGGCCATTGCTCAGATATTTTGCGAGGAACTTCTGAGGGGCATGGACTCGCTTCTTTTTAGTAGGTCTGCTGCTCTCTCTCTCTCTCCTTGTTAGTATCCTCGTCATCTGACGTCATGATTATTTTCTAACTGCAAGGCTGGTCGGGTGACTGGCTGCAATAATAGTAATTATTTGCTACGTTAGCAGTCTATAGTCAAACACCTTTGCAATGGTCACTTTGCTCCAACAGAGCGTGCACGATTCAAAGTTTGAACAGGGAGTCTCCGTAGCGTTTGAGTTACTGCAGCTAAATTACTCCATCAGTTATTCACACGTCTCGTAATGAGGCTAAATCGCATACGAGCTACTAATACGGCTAACTATATACACAAATTTATCTCATTAGTATATACCCCTTGAAATGCATCATCTCGTAAAGTTACCGAACATGTTTTACCGTTTTATATGTTAACATTACGGTCACATTTTTGTGCTTGATTATTACTCCCCACTTCCCATTTTACCTCAGCAATGCAGCGTTACGCCTCGGTGGATAATAAAGTACCGCTGCGTATCAGTGGATGTTGAGTGGGTCGGGGAGGGGTTACAGAACTACAACCACAAGGTCGTAGGATCTGGTTCAATCCGAGAGATGTAGTTTAAATACCGAATAAATGTACGGTATTGTTTTGTATTAATTGGTTGTTTTCCGTAATTAAATTACAATAATATATATTTATTAAAAAAAATTTTTTTTTTGAGTAGTTTCAGCCGACATTTCGTACCTGCGTATTTTGACCAAGAATTGCGTGGTTGGCACACAAAATGCGTGCAGGTTGGCCGTTCTGCTAATATATAAGAAAGGGGACCGTACTGATCCAGGAAACTACATGCCTCTCAGTTTAACTTGCATCACATGTAAAATACTGGAATCTATCACTGGAGACGAGTTGGAAGTGTTCCTTTAAAATAGCAACATCCTAAGGGATAGCCAGCATGGTTTTCGCAAGGGAAGGTCATGTCTGACAAACCTTCCGGTATTCTATTCTATGAAACACAAGAAGTGTTTTGATTACAACAAGGCTTGTGATATTATATTCTTCGATTTCCAAAAGGCATTTGATAAGTTACCACATGAGAGACTTGTTAGTAAAATGCAGACAGTAGGAATTAGAGGACCTATTTCAGAGTTGACTCAGAACTGACTACAGAGTAGAACACAAAGAGTAGTTGTAGGCGGGGCATTATCAGAGCAGGGAACTGTTGGATGTGGAGTCCCACAAGGAATAGTGCTGGGACAACTGCTCTTTCTCATCTATATCAATGACCTTGACAGGGACATAGAAAGTACATTAGTCAAATTTGATTTGATACAACTCTGGGAGGCCCAGCCAACAGTTTGAAGTCTACTAAAGTAATCCAAGAAGCTTTAAATAAAATCCAGAAGTGAGCAGAAACATGGTAAATGAAATAAAAACTTTAGGCAGGATTACTTTATGGGAGGAACAAAATTGGAATGCAATCAATCCGAAAAATACTTGGGAGTAATGGTTGATCAAAGTCCTTCAGGTTCTAGGCACTGTTTTGTTGCATTAAAAAAGGCCAACAGGATCCTGGGATATATAGACAAAAGTATTGAATATAAATCAAATTGAATTTGTTATACTTAAAGTTATACTTATCTTATGCAATACATTTGTTAGACCACACTTGGAGTATTGTGCACAGTTCTGGGGACCATAATACAAGAAAGATATAGAGGCTCTAGGAAAAGGTTCAAAGAAGAACAACTAAATTGATTCCTGGTATGAAAGAGAAAAGCTATAAGGAAAGACTTATGATGCTTATTCTCTTCAAGCTTAGTAAAAGGAGACTCAGAGGTGATTTGATTGAGGCTTTTAAATTCATAAAGAGGATAAAGAAAGTGAACAACAAGAGATTTTTCAGGTTGAGTTCTGTTAGAACGAGGGGACATAAATGGAAATTAGCAAAAGGTAAATTCCGTACAGACATTAGGAAGATTTTTTCACACAGAGAGTTGTCATTGTGTGGAATAGCCTGCCAGGTCACATAGTACAGGAAGAAATGCTGGGGATTTTCAAGACTAGGCCTGATACGGTGTTACATACTATGTTGTCTGTAGGTAATCAGAGCACCAATTTAATCAGGAAAATGGCAAGCATTGTTGGGCTAAATGCCCTGTTCTCGTCATTATGCTATGTTATGTTGAGTTCACTGGGCCTCATTCACAAAACTTTCCTTAAATTATTCTCACTTTTGTTGTTAAAAAATGTTCCTATGAAAAACCAATATGGCAATCATGACACATGTGCAGACCTTTGTTTTTGTGTATATCCCAGGTGTATGAGATGATGATTGCTGACTGTTAGTAAATTTTGTACACAATCCTGTTCATGTGATTAGCATAGGGAAACAGCCATGAACAAATACAGATAAGAAAAAAAAATTATGAACGCTTAAATGTTCGTGGAAATGGTCCTATACAGTTTACGATCAAATGTGATCATACGTATGTTTTGTGAATGAGGCCCAATGAGAGGGGCTTTGCTATACCAGAGTCTTAGGGTTTCCAGAAACTCAAATCTACATTGTCAGGATTTTTTTTTCCTTAACCTCACTTTTTTGAAGATAATTTGACTAACTTGGGAAGCCAAACCTAAAAGTTTAAGATTTAGTGACTAAGCAACTCTCATTTGACAGATGATGTATCATGCAATTTACCAGGCTGTTCTCCTGCATAAGAAGATTCAATAAAAGTAACTAGATAGAGACTGGAATACAAAAATATAAAGTGGTATTTATTGACAGTTTCTGTAGAAGCTCCCAAAGCAGGAACCATGAGATTTGTGCAAACAGAGGTATTACAGGCGGGCTCAAATAAAACTGTAAATCAAATACTAAATCAGGACTATAAAGGGAAAGGATATAACAAACCACACCATGCTCAAAATTGTGATTAGCCAATATAAATGAATAAATAAGTAAATAAATTAAATATATACAGACACAAACCAAACAAATAGGTGAAGGTGCATTGCCTTACAACTGTCCTATTCACCCAAAGTAGTAATACTGATGACACTTATCAAGGCTCATCAAAACCTATGCTAACTATGACTAACTGGGGTGTTGACTATCAGGTTGAGGCTTAGAGCCCTACAACACACATTTGTTTTTAAACAAATAGGTGGAAAACTGGTCAAGGATACTGAGGAACAGCAGATGGGTCAAAATAAAAGGAGGGTCGATTCACTGCCATTTCATTATCCTATATAAATGTTCAAGATTAGATCGCAACCACTTTAATTAAGTTTTTTAACATGATGGTGTGAACACACAAATTTAAGCTGGCTAAAGCTTGTTCTACATCCATAAATACACTATATGAGCAAAAGTATCTGGACACTCCTTAGTCTGGGGCTGTTTTTCATGGTTTGGGCTAGGTCCCTAAGTTCAAGTGAAGACCAAACTTAATGCTACAGCATAGTGTTCCCCAACAGTCTGGGGAAGGCCCTTTCCTGTTTCAGTATGACAGTGCCCCTGGGCACACAGCAAGGTCCATATAGAAACAGTTTTGTCAAGAATGGTGTGGAAGAACTTGACTTGTTATAGGTTGTTCTCTCTTTATATGCTCCCCCTGGGACAAGTTATTCCCAAACATGGCATTAATTTCCACTGCTATGCAGATGACACCCAGTTGTATCTATCAGTTAAGCCTGATGAAGTTGTCCAGCTGTCAAAGATCAAAGCCTGTCTTATAGACATAAAGGAATGGATGACCCAAAATTTTCTCTTGCTAAACTCCGATAAGACCGAGATAATGGTAGTGGAGCCCAAGTCCCTGAGATGCAAACTATCTGACTATATGCTTAATATTGATGGAATCTCTATTACTTCAAGTGCTGTAATCAAAGATCTTGGCGTTACCTTTGATCCAGATCTTGCATTTGATATACATATTAAAAACATTTCTAGGGTTGCTTTTTATCACTAGAGAAATATCTATACACTTCTGAAAATACTGTCCTTACATGATGCAGAAAAGCTAGTTCATGCTTTTGTTACTTCAAGATTAGATTACTGCAATGCTCTTTTGTCTGGATGTGCAAATTCCTCTCTGAAAGGGCTCCAGCTAATTCAAAATGCAGCAGCTCGTATTCTCACTAGAACAAGAAGATTTGAGCACATTAGGCCAATGTTAGAATCGCTTCACTGGTTGCCAGTTAAATTCCGAATAGGCTATAAGATACTACTTCTTACCTTTAAAGCCTTACATGGGCTTGCCCCTTTCTACTTAAATGATTTACTTCTTCCTTATACTCCCTCACAAACGCTCCGTTCACAGGGTGCAGGCCTCCTTTTTATTTCTAGAATAGCTAAAAGTACCATAGGTGGTAGAGCCTTCTATCGTGCTCCCCTCCTGTGGAACAAGTTGCCTGCCCATGTTTTGGGGCGCAGACACTATCACCTTATTTAAAGCTAGGCTCAAAATGTATCTTTTTAGTCTCTCCTATATTTGAGGGGCAGGAGTGGGTGGTGGGCATAGCTATAGAGTCTCTGGTGGGTTGAGCGGTTAGTGCTGTCACTGGATCATCATTGGTAGTGCTGTGTTAAACTGAACCGGTCATGGTCTGGTGATGACTGTCTCAAGCCTGCCCTCATGGCTGTGTTGGCCCCTGCCTCTGTTTCCCTTAGCTATGCTGCCATAGCCTTATTCTGCCGGGGTTTTCCTTATTGCACGCAGGCACCTCTGTCTCTTCTGCTCTGCTTGCTAATCTACCTTTTGAACCCCCTAACAATGTATTTTTTCTCTTTTTCCTTGGCACTGGGCAAACTTCGGCTCTAGCCCAAGTTTGCTGAGCACCCCAACCCCCGCTCAACCAATCAAAAATCTGAAGAAAAAAAAACTCAGGAGGAACGGTCATTTATATAGACAGACACAGAAAGAAAAATATCGTTGATTGTTTGTAAGTGGACGCGGTAGGTAATTTTATTAACATGTAATTTCATCTATGCAACATTTTAAAGAGAGATGAATAAACAGCCCCCACGAACGCCGGCTATTATTAACGGCAACTTTGATTGCTTGAGCAAAATCAGCAGGTTGCTGGTCAACAGCTAAGCTAGGATTGAATATTTCCCACATACATAATGTTTTATTCAGCGGCGACTGGTGACTGGTGAGCTGAAAATTGGTGGGGCGCAAAACTTTCCTTTAAACTAATCATTGATCTCAACCTGTTTTCATTAGTAATTTTCCTTTATTATCAAATGTGCCAACGATTGGACTAATCAAATACCAAGTAGCCTAACACACAGCGCCTTCATACCGTGTTAGGGGTATTAAATCATAAATTAAATTTATCCGTTAAAAATCTGTTCTAATCACCAAGTAGTCTACATTTAACAAACAAGATCAGTCTGTTATCTACCATGTTAGCTTTCAGAATAACCAGCAAAAACAAAACCTGCACTTCAATTTTGTTTACAATCTACGCATTGCAGATATTTGACATGAATAGGCCTACGAGTGCGGAGAAAGAAGTTCATTTATCCGCAAACAATGTTGATTAAAAATGTGAACAATTTCGTACTGCAAATGAAAATGTAGGCTATAAGGCCTAGGCTATTTGCTAAAACTGCCTATTTGGAGAGAGCTGGCTATATATGATAGTATTGAGTAGCCTATTTTGTGGATTAATTGTATTGATACTCAATGAAAATCGGCGGAAGATTCCACCACTGCTTAGTGATTAAAATTGATTTTTCTAAATCGCATTTATAATGTAATCTCCCTAACACAATGCGAAGAAGCTGTGTCCCTTTCCAATTGATTTTTTCAATAGATGTTTGCATGCTTGTTAATCACTGAAAATTAATTGAAACAGTTTGAGATCAATGCTTAGTTTCAAGGAAAGTTTTGCACCTCACCAGTTTAAGAAAGATGGATAAAGGAGGAAGAAAGTGAGGACAAGAGGCGGATGACCGATTATTTTCATGGGTGAAAAAAATTCTCAGCATTAATGACACTCAATGAACTTGAAATATATTATGTAAAAGCTTGCATCAATAGTATACATTCTTTTTAAAACATTGCTTTCCTTAATTACAATTATGTGCAAATACATTAAAGATACAACTATTCTGAGCTGAGACATTCATTCGTTTGTACCTTTTTTCATCCACCTCCCACGGGATCTCAGGGTCCACCCACCTCCCAAATCCCAATTTAACCCCTGTGTATATATATATATATATATATATATATATATATATATATATATATATATATATATATATATATATATACCTCAGACTGCTTTGCTTTGACTGAATGAAATAGCTTATTGAACATATGTGAGGTAAAAATTGAAATGAAATAATGATTTTATATATATATATATATATATATATATATATACTGCAAGAATTTACCTCAGACTGCTTTGTTTTGAATTTGTTTTTTTGTTTTTTTGCGCTATTACTTAATATATTGAACTAAAAATTTGAAAGCTTGAACACTGTCTTTGTCTCTTTTGTCCCGGGCTTGAATGTGCCCCGCTGACAAAACAACTGGCCCCAGCCAGCCCCCCCCCCCCCAGTAAAATTGGTCTAGAACCGCCACTGTAAACTATATTAAAATTACAAAAGGTTGCAGCTCATGTTGTGTAAATGGTGAACTCATACAGCTGTCAACCCTTGTCACTGCAATCCGTTTCACGTTTGCTAGATGACTAGCTAGCTACCCGGTAAATCGAAGCCCATTATAAAATGATAGAAGATAATAGATGATAGAAGCCCATCTCCTACTGTAAATAACCTCCACACTGTGTGTGTAGCCAGCCAGCCAAGTAGAACATGGCAGAAAAAAGAAAAAAGACGGACATCAGAGCATTTTTCAGTACACCAAAACGCAAAGTAAGAACCCTAGTAGCCTAATATCTCAAAGACTAGTTGATAAAATGTTCATAAGAAAGAAGTGAAATGCTAATGTAAATGTTTCATAATGATGTCATTAGGCAGAGCAGGCAACAGATGGCACACAGACAGCAGAGCTGGGGACAGATAGGCAGGGACAGCCTGGCAGAGACAGGGAGTCTCAGGTACGTTTGTTGAGTTTTTGTTTGTTTATGAACATTATGAAAGGTTCTCTCTTTTTTAGACTTGTAAAATAGGGACATAATTGGACAATGCCATGGATAACCCCAATCTCAACTTAAACTGGTGACTGAACCAAGATTTGTTTAAGGCAATGGTATTGCTGTTGTGATTATTTGTGTAGTTTTGGGTACCGGCAGTTAGGAGTATGGCAAACACCTTATTTCTTTTCTAGGAGACAGACTGTGAGTCAGTGAGGGTGGTGAAAGGGAAACAGCCAGGGAGAGAGACTTCAGATGACACAGCCACGACAGGACCAGAGGATTTAGGAACTGGAGAAAAGCCATTGTAAAATTCACAGCACATCAAAACTTCCAACCCACCGCCACTTTGTAACTGTAACAGCACACCAGCTAAATCCAATCAGTGCCCAGTTATCCAGCGCGTGGGGTAAACAGCAGGAGGATGCAAGGATGAAAATTTTTAGTTCGGTGCAGCATGTAGCAAGACAGGGACAAGCCTTTAGAGGCCACACGGATGACAGTGGGAATTTATACCAGCTTTTGAAACTTAGGGCAGAAGAGGATGATCCCATTTTACTGAAGTGGTTAACAGAGCGTACCACAATGTACACAGGCCCCAAAGCACAGAATGAAATTCTGAACATCATGGCCAATACAGTCATTCGAGGCATTGCAGCTGAGATTAGGTCTCTTCCGATTATACAATTTTCAGTAATTGCTGATGGTACTCAGGATGTCTCTGGTGCTGAACAGGAGAGTGTCTGTCTGCGTTATGTTGACCATGACCTTGTCCCTCACAAGGAGTTTATTGGGCTATACAGGGCGTCGGAGACAACAGCCGAGGGCATTGCGAAAGTGGCAACTGATGTGTTGTTGAGGCTCAATTTGCCCATGTCTGGCTGACGTTTTGCAAAAGTTGGAAAGAGCGTTTCTCACGGGGGAGTTGGATGAGTCTCTAGATCAGTACCCTGAGCTGAACATAGATTCTCTTTCAGTGCAGTTGCCCCTCTTTCACAACAAATACCCCTGTACCAGCAGTGGAGAGACAGCAGAGGTCCTCAGGAGGCTTCCAGTGGAGGTACGGGGGTTGTTTGACCAAGTTGAGGTGCTGATCAGAATTTTGTTTGTGGTGCCTTCATGTGAGGCTGAGAGGAATTTCAGTGCACTCCGCAGGTTCAAGACTTGGCTACGGGCTAGCATGGGCCAAGAGAGACTGAACAGCGTAGTAGTCTGTAATGTACATAAAGACAGGCTGGACAGTCTCAAGAGGGAAAATGTCTGCCAGCAATTTGTTGGATCCATTGAAACCTGTAAACATATGTTCGGTTCTTTTGTCCATTAGTTCAGTAGTGTGTATAGCAGTGGTTCTCAACCTTTTTTGGGTACTGGAACCCCTGCATATTTTGAGGCAAGGCAGGCAAGGTTTTGAGCGGTCCTCAGGGACCCCCACCCCCTCTATATTATACCTAAGGTTACTGGAAACCTTGTGGTACTGTAAACACATTACACTTTTTTATTTCACAGACCCCTTGCAATTACACCAGGGACCCCTGTTTGAGAACCCCGGGTGTATAGTATGATATTTGTTCTTTTGTTTAGTAGTTTTCAGTTTTTAGTACATGACAGTACACTTACTAATTATTTATTTAATGTTATTTTATTATTTATTTGCATACTTTGTGTGACATACTTGTCCAAAGCTATTGTTTGAAGAGTTGAGACACTGACTGAACAATAAATAAGTATTTTGTATTTTGGTTGATTTATTTGGGTTATTCATTGAAGTAGTTCTTTCGCTTTCAGAATTGTACTTATTTTGAGCTTTTTTGTTCTTGTAAAGCTACTGTAGTAGACGCAGGCCAGTGGCACATATTTAATGACTATATAAATGTATCAGAAAAAGTCAAATAAAAAGGTCAGTTCAATACTGAGACCAACTTTGTGATGGTTCTCAATGGAGATTCTTTTAGATGAGATCGTACCATGCTCATTGTATATGAAAACTGCACCCATACAGTGTACAGTACCATTGCCACCTACTGGCCTTTCTTGGTATTGCTGGTTGTAAATACAAATACTTGCATACATACTGGACTAATAAGGAACACTGCTATAGACGCTTTCAACAGTAACAACATAAACAAACGTTACTGCGCCTGTGTTGTTCTGGCCCAAACTTAAACAGAGACCATTTGGGCCAAAGTACCAGATTTTAATCAAGTGCAATTCTCCAAAGTAATAACAATGCTTTCTCTTGAGGTGATTAAAAAGGTTCGTCGTGTTGCCATCCGATGTGCGAACATTTTCTTTGGGAACTTTGCAAATAACGGTGTTTTGCGCCGTCTTGGTTTTGGAAAACCCAAACCAGTTCCATATCACAGACGTCAAATTTTTTTAGGGACCAACTCCTCCGTAGTGTCAGCTATGCTGCTATGTTGTCAAGTAAACAAGCACGAAACCGTCCAGACCCACGGCGCACCTGTATTAACTATATAGCTAGCTAGAGTGAGAGCACCTATTATCGACCACACGAGGGGGGGGGGGGGGGGCATGTAGGCTATCGACCACCTTAACCGGTAGTGTATTTACTTCATATCTATTAGGGAGAACTGGACATCGTTACCTATTAAAATGTAAGTCCTGTAAAAAATACACATAATAAACTGTCTAAATGTAAAA
Source organism: Anguilla anguilla (assembly GCF_013347855.1). Classification (NCBI taxonomy): domain Eukaryota; kingdom Metazoa; phylum Chordata; class Actinopteri; order Anguilliformes; family Anguillidae; genus Anguilla; species Anguilla anguilla. Next base: position 25,644,600 of record NC_049205.1, on the reverse strand, counting down.
AACCAACTTAATATAGCCTACATGTAGTTATATTAATACAGTCTTATGTAGGCCTACAGTATCAACTTTAAGACAAGCAACATGCTCGGAATTTTCTCATCGCGACCCATTAAAAGTAATGGCGCAGACGTTGCTTAATAATGTCAAACTGCTTTCCTAACAGCTATTTTGCGTCTTGTATTTTGCCTCAGTAACTCTTTGTTGAGTGGTTAATTGAAAAAAAGAAAAATAAGTGTACTGCATCAGGCACTGTCAAAAACATAGAGGAACAGAAAAATAAAGAAAAAATGATAATACATTTTTCGAAAAAAGTTGTGTAAAATTGATCTTTGGTGATGAAAAGTCGGGAGGCGGGGGCCCACACCAATATTCTTTCAGGGGGCCCAGAATTCCTAGCAACGGCCCTGGATGGAATACAGATTTTTTGTGGTAAAAGAATGTTTTCATGTATTCCCAGATAGACACTGACTCACTTGTTCACTCATTCACTATTCCCTATATAGTGGAAAATACACAGTACACTACATACGGAGTGAGCGGCAGAACTAACCGTCGCACAATAACTGACGTTGTGTTCATTATTGATGTTGTGACAAAGTGGCGTCGTCTTCGGTCCCTGATAAAATATTTTTTGAACTTAATCTGTACACGTGTATATGAAATTATTGGTTAAACATTCATTAATCTTGGCATCAACCAAATGTATTGCAATATACCGTTCAAAAAATCTTTTATCAGGGACCGAAGATTACGTTTTTCTTGAGTTGCGCTGCTACAGAGATTAGCTAGCTTCTTAGCTAGCAAGCAATTTCTCCGGAGAAAAACCATTAATGTTTGCCACACGAAAAATGCAAATATAATTCTTGATTTGACATAACTATGGACAACTTGCATTTATACAAGCAGTTACCACTTGGCCCACTTGTTCCAACTGCTATCTTTGTTGAAACAAAACCGTAAAGCCCTACCGCAGTGTATTGTGGGATTTTGGGCTTCCCGGATAATGCACAGAGCTTGTACCCTACATTTTGCAGTGCATTGTGGGGCGGATGTAGTTCACTATATAGTGTGCTACAATTTTGTTTCTCAGATGGGACACACTACAAAATGGCTGGTACCAATGGCTGATGAGAGTTCAGGGTGGGAGTGCTTGGTAAATGGACGACCAGCACGACAATAGTGGCGCTGCGAAACTTCATATTCGGCATAGTTGTCCTGAAACGTCTACTAATAAAGATAAAACACAGAGTTTGTGTTTTCAACTCATAATTTGGTTGCAGGAGCGCAGAATGATTGCTCAATGAGTTGAGCAATCTCAGGATGCCGGCGTGTGGTGTTTACGCCAATAAGTTAATGTACAAGGTAAAGAACGCAGTAACATTTGGTAAGTTCACTCTGCTGAAATTCGGATGGCAGGTATTCCATCCCACCAAGTTACCCCTTGGCAGGTTGGCATGCCACATACCTATACAGCACCAAGAATTTGGCACTTTTCAGGGTTCCCTACAGAAATAACAGCAATGACCACAGGCTCTCAGCCCTTAAAAACATTCATTTCTGTACCTTCTGACCCCCTTCTGACCCTACAAGCTTAGGGTTTTTTGCGTTTTCTCCATCTTCTTCTTATTTTTCCTGCCTGATTACAACATCAATGCTCCAAGCCCACAAATGTCTCCCTATTGGACATTTAATGTACATCACCCAATAAAATATTCGGATGAACAGGCAAAATCGAATATATAGACGTGCACTCGTTTAAAACTGCTAAAATTTTGGTTCTCTAATAGCTTGTTTCCTGGTGGCCCACCACATAGTGCGACCCTCTGACTGATGAACGCTGCCTTACTGGGTAACAAAAAATACAACATTTAAACTACTGCTTTTGCATCTGTATAATCTTTGTGGGAAACTCATTTCTATTTCTGAAATACTAATAAATTACACAAACACTTTAAACAGTTCCGCTTTTGGCATTTTACCCGAGTTTAACGTTAGCTACCTTGCTAACAACATGACATACCGACTGTATTAGTAGCAGAGCGACTCAAAGCGAGAGGCTCAACTAACCCAGATATCCAGAGTCCAGTTTTAGACAGTAATTTAGACAGAGGATCTGTCTATTTTTCCTCATTGCATTGCATTAGAGAGAACCGGATGGAGCCCATATTATTAGTATTTGCTTATAACTGAATAGGGATCGAATGTTTGGAAAGCAATACAGTGAAAACGAACATTCTAGTCACACTCTATTTTCACAAAAAGGCAAGTTTGTTGTTTGGACTACATATCCCATCAGGAGTACTGCATCAGGCTTCTATGTTTGGTTTTCATATGAATAAGTTGTACCAGAGAGACTCAGACCTGGTTGTAGCTACATATTCATGATTTCAAGGCTTCCGTAGCTAGAGCTAGTTTTGTCAAAAACTAGATAATTGTGAATGTTAGCTATGCTAGCTTTGCTACTCAAGCTTTCATATTGTATGTGAAACTAGCTATCCTAAATTAATGTAACGTTATACCAGCGACGTTTAGTGTACAGTAAGATTATCACAACTACTCTCTTGCTACTACTATAAGCTAGCTCACAGCTGTGTTATTACAGCAAATAGTGGTAAGTTAGCTATAGACTAACTTAGCTATAGCTTATAGCATACAGCAGTTTTGACGAGGGTTAGCTAGGAAGCCAGGCAGCCAAGCTCTTGCTTTAGATAAGCGGTAGCGATATTTTACAATTTGTTTTTCTTCTTATCTATGTCTTGTAACTGTTATATCTTTGAACGTGTAAAATAAACTATTTTAATGTAACATTAAGTGTGTCGCCTTTCATTGTGTTGTACGAGGACACGTTCTTTTGAATATTCACATATTCACATTTTCAAGGGCAAAAAAAAAGCTACGTCTGCGCATGTAACTACATTGGACTACAATCAGACTCGTCATAAGCAGTGTCACGTGGTCCGGGTGTCTGAAAACTGGACTGAGCTTTTCTATAAAGTCCACCATCTACGTGTATAAATATCTTTGTTAGCAGTGCAGACTGCTGTGAAATTCATGAGCACTAAAATCAGCGTTGCACTTCGGTCCGGGTAGCTAACATTACTGCTCGTATAGAAACTGGTGCAAGATAATGACTTCTTCATGGCATGTATGTCACAGGGGTTCAAGGGTGGTAGTGTAACCACAAAAATAAGAAGAAAAAAGAACATTGGACAGTGCCTGCATGCAATGTTATTATACGTTCCACACGTTACATGTCTGTTTATCTCATGAAAAACATGTATTCAACAAACAAAAATGCCAAGTTACTCACACATACAAAGCACTGTCTATAAGTCATTACTTCATATCTAGGCCTGCCATTAACCTCTTAGCGCAAAGGCCCTAGTGGTCGGCATGCTGGCGTGCCGAGATTTCTGAACTCAGACATTCAGTGCTACTGCAACCAAAGTACGAGTTAAAAACAGAAACGTTTTGTTTTAGTTTCATTAGTAGACGATACACAACAACTATGCCGAATACGGACTTTCGCAGCGCTACCATTGTCGCTCTGGTCGTTCATTTAACACGCACCCCCTCCCTGCAGTCTCATCTGCAACTACACCCCCCACCCATGACATAACGGACAATATTGTCTATCTGGGCAGAATAAAAATATTCTTTCACCACTCAAAAATCGTATTCCAACACAGCAACAAGATAAAGCAATAGCCCTAAGATAAGCCAAAACAGCAGTGAAAACGCTGCTCACTGAATAACGAAATAAACCAGACAAAGTTTTAATAAAATGAGACCATGTCATTCTACAGTCAATATCTGGGACTAATATTGAATAAATATACAATCTTACCGTTGGTTTTACGAGTAGAGATGTCCCTTTTGAGGCTGAGTGGTCATATATTGACTTGGGACAATCCGTTTAGCATGTGTGATGCCTGGGTACCTTCCAAAATAGCTGTGCGTAATACCACACATGTTGTTTACGATGTTGTCACCCTTTATAGTACAGCCTGGCTTGATTGACAATTCAGTTATTCAGTAGGCGAGAGTATAAGCTTTCTAACGATGTATAACATGTCTAATTTTGCTTTTGGAATAGCGTTTTATAGGTCAGCGTAGGCCTGGGCAATAAATGGTAAATGGATAGCGCTTTTATCCAAAGCGCTTTACAATTGATGCCTCTCATTCGCCAGAGCAGATTAGGGGTTAGGTGTCTTGCTCAAGGACACTTCGACACACCCAGGGCGGGGTTTGAACCAGCAACCCTCCGACTGCCAGACAATTGGTCTTACCTCCTGAGCTATGTCGCCCCCACAATAGCGATATGTACCGCGGTAGACACATCATCAATAGCAATAAGAAAATTGTTCGATAGAATGTTCGATAGTTTCACTTAAATGCATTAAATGCAAACCACCAGGAAAGCACATAACAAATACGCAGAGTTCGTTTGCATGAACAAACCCCAAGCATGTTCCCTCCCTGGCTCATAAACAGCCTATCATATCCCTTGATAATGGAGCGTGCTATGAGTGACACGCAAACAGCCAGTCATTTAACAGGTGTATGTTCGGTTGCACCATCGACATGTGACACAACAACAGAAAAAGCGTGGAGTGAGAAATTGAGTGAAGATGGTGAGGAAATTGTTGATAAAAAAGGACAGGTCAGCTCGCCAGTATGGCAGTTTTTTTTTTTTTTTTTTAAGTGGCAATCTCAAAGATTTCCGTTTCGTTCTCTTTGGCGGTACCAATGGCGAGAAGCGGCAATTGCAGGTGTGTTTTTTCTCACTTCCCAACTTCCAAACAGTGTCGCCTGTGTGTGACGTCAGTCAGCTGGCACCTGGGTCACGGTAACTATAACACTTAGGCTGTGTCCCAAACCGCAAACTTCCATGCTCCACACAACCGTGCTCCGGAATATGCACTCCAGGCAATGCTTGGGACTACGCACTCCGAACCATGGAAGTGCAGTAGCACGGAGAAACAGTTAAATAAGTGGGATGCACTTCGTGACAACATCTGATCCATAACCTTTAACCTTTGCTGTAACTATCGGTAAAATTCTGGTAATAAACCTGAGGGGAATAACGTGAGAGTGAGAGGGCATATTATCGACCATCTGAAATGCTACCGTTTTTATTTCATATTTATTCAAGCGGACTGGACGCCATTACCTAGCCTATTTAAATGCAAGTCCTGCTAGCACTGGGCGACATATTTGCCGGCACCGCAAAAAATCGCGAAAGTACTGAAAAAATTACCTCCGGAGGATAACTTATCCGGAGGATAATTACCTCTGGAGGATGTTTTTTTCTACATAACTAGGTACATGTTGTTGCCTATATTTCGCCTATTCAACTATAGTTGCAAATCTGTTTACGTTTTCCTGTCTACCAAACGAACCCGGTTGATAAATAGAGATGGAGGCATGCTCGCTATGTGCACTCGGAGCATGGAAGTATGCGGTTTGGGACACAGCCTTACTATTTACTGAATAAAAATGGTTGTTATAAAAGTAACGTTATGTACATACTCATCTGTTATCTAACATTAGGCTAACTTAAGCTGTCTTTACACTGCGGAGCCGGCTTAAAATGCTGTAGCAGACCTGGGGTAGAATCAGTGATGATCAATTTCCACAGATTTATCCACCTTTTGCCCGGTATGAACATCTTTACACTGCAAAGAATCCGCGGGATTCGCTGTGGCTCGTGCAGTTATATATCTTGTGCACAATAAACATCGTCTTTCTCATGAATGATTGTTGTGTGATATTTTTGAAACAACTGCCTTGCAGAACGTTACCCCTGGTGTTTCTGGTGTTGCTAGCTAAACTGTTCGAGAATAAAGCTGAGCTGGGTGTTAAATTAGCAATGAGAACAAGAAGAATAAAACAAAAACAAAGGAGATTTCATCAAAAAAGGGCATCAAGGCTGAAGGAGCATATGAGGAAGCGTAATAAAATAATAACAACGCTAATCCATACTGCCGTGTTTTTTTATTTAGTTTTCTCCGGCTTGACATCTTTACACAGAAATCAGACCCGGCTCTGCTCCACCTATACCCCTGGGTTAATGCTCTGTGTAAAGACAGCTTTATTTTGATCATGATGAACTTGATGGCAGTCTAAATAACGGTAACGTTAAGGCCAGTTCAGATCAATGATTTGCAATGAGACGAAACGGTTTTAGAATGTTGCAGAGAAAACTGCAGCGGTGTGAACTGGTTAGTAGCCTAGCAGAGCCGTTGCCTGCCCTGGGGTCTCAAAAGCCCCACCTTGTCAAATCGCCAAGTGCAGTTTTAGAACGTTTAGAATCAGACGTCTTGGAATTTTGCAAGTTGCATCCAGTCTTGTTGCAAATCATTGATCTGAACTGACCTTTAGTTAGCTACATTGCAACGTTGCAACAAGATTGCGTTGCATTCGAGAGACGGTTTGCGAGGTCGGTAAAGGTCGGTAGCATTAGCTAGCATTTTTTCTAATTGTTAGCTGTCATTATATTATGTTAATTACATTAGCTAGCTAGCTAACGCAGCGTTACCTGATATGAGAGATGGCTACTGACTGTGCACAATGTTGTCTAAACTAATGTTGCCTTTTTTTTTGACATGGTCCGGTAGCTAGCGTTAGCTGTGCAAATAACTGTAATTTAGTAACATTACATTGTCATCAAATGTAATACGAAATCTACATCAACAAATAATATGGCCTCTCATGTTACACAAAAACTTTTTAGGGTTCCATAACGCTAGCAGACACCGGAAAAAAACAGTACGCCGCTCACACTCACAAGTGAGTTGAAGAGCAAGCCTGTTGCGTTAGCTCCGCCTACCTTACCCTCTCTGGCGGACCCACCATGGATGGGTGATGGAAAACACGTCACTAACTGTGCGCCGCTTGTGGTTTTTTCCCGGGAATGTCACCACAGACACCCAGTTCTTTAATCATAAATAATAATAATAATAACAATATAAATTTATAGAATAATAGGCTCAATCACCATTGTGTTACCTAATTCAGCGATATATAGTGACTTAACAGACATTTATTTTAATAAAAATCTTTGAGATTGCCACTTTAAGTAACCAATATAGTTTCATAGTTTAATTAATTAAAGTTTGACACGGCAGGCTACAGCAGCATAAAAACACAGTTTTTAAACAGTGAATCCTGACATGCGTCAAACATAACAGCGATCAATATCATAAGCAACATATCAGAACACCGTTGTGTGTAAACTGTACAGGAAAACCGTCCCGACCAAGAGCGGGAATACAACAAACTTCTTTTATCACCTTAGCCGCTTCCACCCTTTGGAGAACATGGTCATAAAATTTTTCCCGACCGTGAAAACTGCCTGACTTGTTTACATTTTGGACAGATGTGGCTAGTGGGTAATTCTATCGCTGTTTCCGTCGCAGCACTTTCGACACAAGCAATATCGGAAGCGCTACCCTAAAATTTATTCTTACCGTGAAGAGTACCTGACCCGCAACCGTTGAAATGTGTTGACACGGTGGCACAATTATATTGAGAAATACCATCTTTGGGGAAAAAACGCTATATTCTGTAAATTAATTTAGATCAAACGTACCATGAATAAAAACATAAAAATGCTCATCAGTCACCCACTTTATCTATTTATAATGTCATAATAGCGCGGAGTGTTTAAAACCATAAAACCACCCCTTACCATTAAATTAAAACTGTAGGCTACACGTTAACATTAAATATAGACCCACCAGTCTGACTTTGACAACTTTGGGACTAAACTGGCTCTTGTTTTATTTCATAACACTAAAAGTAAAATTATTACCTGTGTGCCTTGATAAATAAAGTGGTTAAATTCAAAGTAAGGTGGTTAAATTCAACCTTTTTTCTCCTGGTCTTTATTAAAAATAGTTAATTTAAAATGATCAGTAATTATCGATATCAACTGAAATTAAACATTTTATTGTGATAAATGTTTCAGCTATATCGCCCAGCCCTAGGTCAGCGTAACCAAAAATTTTCTTTTCATTGCATTCACTTATGCATTCACTCTGTGGTAGCAGTAAAAGACGCTGCACCTAACGAAACGTTGTCACCGATTTTTCCTAATTTCTTGGAAAATACTATTATTATTCAATTTAATTCAATACTTTATTGCCATGTCAACACAGTTGATAGGAATTTGCCTCAGTGCAGCTTTTAAAAACAGACAAAAACACAGACATTAGTTGATAAAGTAAATAAAACAAGAACAGCAAAAACAGTTATCACATTTATACATTCAAACATAATATCATAATTCCCTGCTACATTCGTTTTAAAGTGCTTGTTGCTTTGTGCTGCTACCTACCTACTTTTTAAAGGACTTCTGGGCATAGCTAAGCCATATGTTTGCTGACATCGTTTTCTGGAGCACAGCAGAAGCGGATAGAACTGTCATTGATTTACTGTCTCTGTCTCTATCTACTGAACACAGATAATATTTCATCATTGCTATTGTAACGGGTGTGCCTGGCCTGCAACAGTCTTATATCTGGCTGGATGCACATCCGTTAACTTCTGCGTGATCTGCGTTGTGTTCTATGTGTTACGCTGGTTGAAGGAAGGACCCAAACCACAAACAGCTACTGGTTGTTCTTTTAATGAAGACTGGATGGTGGTTGTGTCTGTACAAGTCAATAATAAAAAAAAGAAATGCTCTGTAACATGCAATCTCTTCCACACACACGGGTCATCAATCCCCTGTTAGCAGATTAACACACAGAAAACCCTGTATATTACATTACATTACATTACAGGCATTTGGCTGACGGTCTTATCCAGAGGGACGCACAACTAAGTGTATAACTATAACCAGGAACAAGTGTGTTGAAAACCCTAGAGGGAAGTACAGTACTAAGTGCAGGGAACGACCGCATAGTTTAACTTGGACCCTGTAGGTTAATCTGATCAACACAAACAAAAGCTGCAACAACGCAGTCTATGCAAATAATACAAGCAATAATTAAGTAGGCACGAGTGCAATAACTAAGTCAACTAAGATAAACAGCTTACCTAGTTACAACCCTAAGCTAACATAGTAAATTAGGGACTACAGGGAGGTAGGGAGGGATGGGGAGAGATGCAGCCTGAAGAGGTTAGTCTTCAGTCGTCGCTGGAAGGTGGTCAGGGTCTCAGCTGTTCTGACTTCCACGGGAAGGTCATTCCACCATCGTGGAGCCAGAACAGACAGGAGACGTGACCGGAAAGCTCAAGTGCGAAGAGGGGGAGGTGCCAGGTGTCCTGAGGTAGCGGAACGGAGGGGGTCTGGCTGGCATATAGGGTTTGAAGATCTTGTGGAGGTATGCTGGGCTGATCCCTTGACTGCCTGGTATGCTAGGACCAATATTTTGAATTTGATGCGAGCCATAACAGGCAGCCAGTGGAGGGTAGTGAGCAGGGGAGTGACGTGGGAGTGTCTGGGGAGGTTAAAGACCAGACGAGCTGCAACATTCTGGATGAGTTGTAGGGGTCTGATGGCAGATGCCGGTAGGCCAGCCAGAAGAGAGTTGCAGTAGTCCAGGTGGGATAGTACCATTGCTTGGACCAGGAGCTGGGTTGAGTAGGTGGTGAGAAAGGGGCGGATTCTCCGGATGTTGTACACAAAGAATCTGCATGCCCGACTTACCGCTGCAATGTTCTTGGAAAGGGACAGCCTGTTGTCCATCACCACTCCAAGATTCTTGGCACAGGGTGATGACGTCACTAAGGTGTCCCCTAGGGAAATGGAAAAATCAAGGAGGGGAGAGGTTAGAGCAGGAATGAAGATTAGCTCCGTCTTACCCGGGTTGAGCTTCAGGCGGTGATTGTCCATCCAGCTGTGGATGTCCCTCAAGCAAGCGGAGATGCGGGCAGGGACCTGTGTGTCTGATGGGGAGAAGGAGAGAAAGAGTTGTATGTTGTCAGCATAGCACTTGGAAACACGTGTCTACAAAAATGTTAGGCCTACAAATCTACTACTGTACATATCATCATCCTTAAGTTTCAAACATGTTGAATTAAAAAAATCATCTGGCTAAAAACGTTTCATATCCATTTTTCTTGAAAGACAGACTTCTGTGTTATGGTTAATATGCTGATTATGATCTGACTATAAGCCTATGCATATAATAGCTTAAGAACCACCACACAACTCAGTCATGTTGATCGTTTGTTTTCATGAATGGCCGAATGGTGCATCGCTTTAAATGTTGCTGCCGCAAGGAATTGTGGGACGGCATTATCTCCTTTCCTTTCGTAAAGGTCTAGTGTGCCCTGTGGTAAAGGAGATAAGAAAGGAAGCATTGAAGCACCTTTCCTTAGCATTCAGAGAATTCGACCAGCTCTTATCATAGCTGCCACTTAGATAATTCCAAATCATTTCACTCAGTTAGGAATCTTCCTAAGCAAAAAAGACTATTCTGACACAGCCCTAGGTCCACATAGTCAACTTAGAAGTTACCTCACGTACAAGGTTCAGGGAAGAAAGAGGTTGATCACGTCTCAGAATTCCCCTAGCTTAATGTGACACCTGGTACGCCACACAACACTTGGCCCTAGAAAAACTTCCAACATGTATTAAAGCTCAAAACTTGACCCTTAAAAAGCTTGTCCGTTAATAATAATAGAAATAATAATAATAATACATGTAAACACTTTAAAGATAAACACTTTAAACATGCATTAAAGCTCAACTCTCAAAACCAGCCAGGAGAGATTGAGAACGGCTACCAAATAAAATGTCTGGACCCTTCAGAAATGGTTTCTGAACCACAGATTCTACCAGTCTGTTCACTGATTTCCCTAATCTTCCTGCACGCGTTCTAACATGGCTATCCGCCTCAGTGTGTGCGTGTGAGTCAGTGTGAACTGAGGTGTCAGCATGAGTGTGATCTGTGTGTGGTGCAGCTGAGATGGATGGGTAGTCAGCAATGGCACCAGCAGGACTGAGTACTGGACTAGACTGGACTAGCTCTTCTGAATCAGCTAACTCAGATTTGGGTGAGTCTCTAGGTGATGAGACTGCAGGCTCCTCTCCAAAGTCGTTTCATCACCACAGTCACAGTCTTCCTGAACGGACTCCTCACTGGTCAATGACTGACCAGTTGCATGGGCATCCTCACCCTGATCCATCCCAGGGAGTGGCAAGAACTTGACTTCCAGTAAGAGATTCCTGTGCACAACTCTCGTGTGTCCCACTGCATCTTGTATTTTGTAGACATGGATACTGGGATTCACACCAACAACTGTACAACACCTCCCATTTGTCAGCTAACTTTCTCTTTCCTCGTTCTCCCTTATTTGCTACCAAAACACATTTGCTAATCTCCCACGATCTCCCCTTGACACGTCTGTTGCATTGCCGGGCCTGGTGCTGCTGCTCAGTGGAAGAATGTTTCTGGGCGATCTCCATAGCACTTTTCAAGCAGGAAAGCATAGACTTAGCATATGAGTCATAGTCAGCAACTCCAGGGTCATTCAAAACCTGCTTGAACATAACGTCCACCGGCAGTCTAGGGACACGCACAAACACAAGGAAGATGGGTGCATAACCCGTAGTCTCATGAACGGTGGCGTTATAAGCAAACGTGAGGGTCTGTTGTGGCCACTGGTGTTTTTCCTTAAGGGGAAGGGTTCGGAGCATACTACCTAAAGTGCAATTAAATTGCTCTGTTCCCCCATTTCCCATTGGCTGTCGTGTGGGATTTCGTTACACCAGCCAAACGGAGGAGCTCTGCAATCAAGTTTCTCTCGAAATTGGTGCCCTGATCGGAATGTATCCTCTCCGGGAAACCATAAACACAGAACACATTATCCCAGAGCTTCTTGACGACCTGCTTTGCTGTCTGATTAGCGCAAGGGAATGCATGAGCAAGTTTAGTGAAGTGGTCGGTGACCACCAGGACGTCCACAGACCGCTGTTTGCTGTCCTCTGCCGACCAAAAATCCATGCATACTAACTGCATTGGGGCGGAGCTCTTGATAATTTCCAGGGGTGCACGAGCAGCAGGTTCCGGCAACTTTCCAAACACACATCTCTGACAGCATCTGACATGTGCCCTTACATCCCTCTCCATATCAGGCCAATAAATATGCTGCTTTGCAAGCGAGAGAGTACGGTCCTGACCCTGATGACCTGCCAGATCGTGGACGCCTGACAACGCTTTGTCCTTTAGATTCTGAGGCAACACGTATTGGGATCTTCTCTGCTTGGACACAGGATCTCTCGTCACCCTATACAAAACACCATCATGGACTTCCAGCTTGTCCCATTGCTTGAACAACCTGAGGACCTTTGAGTCAGCACCATGCTTTTCTCGCCTAGATGGTCGCTTCCTGGCGGCAACGAAGGGCAACACCTTAGAGATGTCGGGGTCTTGCTTTTGACTCAGCTGGAGCTCCTGGGCAGAGAACATGGGCAATGCATCCTGACCACCTGATAGTTGTTGGATGTGTTGAGCTAAACAGTGTTCTGGACTCCGCTGCGTCAATCCAGTCACAGTGGGCCTGACAAAGAGCCTTGCTCTCGGCTGTATCACACACAACCTTGGGTAGTGGATGGTTCACTGATCTGTGGGTTTGAGACTGACAGCTGACCCTGAAAACATCCTGCACACAATCCTCTTCCGCCCCTTTGGCTGACTGAATCAGAGTAGAATATGGCTCCTTCAGCAGCCTTTGGCTAATGGGTTTGGCAAAGGGGTCGTGACTCAAGGCATCTGCCACCACATTTATTTTCCCAGGCAGGTGTTTGAGATCAAAGGAGTAAGATACAAGCTTAGACACCCAGCGGATTTCACATGTGTCAAGCTTCAGCTTTGTTAGAAGGTAAGTAAGCAGATTATTATCCATCCAGACGGTGAAGCTATGACCCCTCAGCCAGTGGCTGAACTTTTCACATAAACTCCACTTCAGAGCTATGAACTCCAGTCTATGAGCTGGATATTTCCGCTGTGATGAGAGTCTTGCTCGCGAAAGCAATAGATCTGGCCTTGGATTCTCCTCGGGGCACTTGAGAGAGCACCACACCAAGTCTGTTCAAGGATGCATCAACTGACAGGATAATAGGCTCATCAAAGTCTGGATGGGCAAGCAAGACACACTCCAGTAGCATGGTCTTCAACTGGTCAAAATCATTCCCACATTCCACCGTCCAATCTGCTGGAGTAAGTTTAAAATACACACCTTGGGAATTCCTATCCTTAGCGGACTTTCCCCGTTGCTTTTGTCCAGTTGTAAGTGCAAACAAGGGCTTCGCAATGGAGGAACAGTTTGGAATGAAGTGTTGGTAATAAAACACCATGACAAGGAATGATTTGATTCTTCGAACAGAAGGTGTGCACCCATCGTCCTCCATGAGGTCTTGTACCTTCATGTTGGTGATGACCTCCACCTTGGCAGGATTGAGAGACACAACCCCACCATTGATGACATGGCCACGGAATCTGATTTGTTTTTGTAGCAGATGGCACTTCTTAGGAGCCAGTTTCAAGCAGTTCTCTCGCAACCTCTGAAACACTGTATGGAGTCTGGACAGGGCCTCATCCTCTGACGGCGCAAAGACAAGAAGATCGTCAAGGTGTTTTGTGAAGTTCATGTCCCCAAAGATTCCAGTCATCATCCTCATAAAGGACGCTGGACTATTACACAGAGCCTGTGGCATGAGATTATATTCATGCAGTCCAGGGGGAGTCGTGAACGTTGTGTACTTCTTGTCGTCTTTGTGCATTGGGATGTTGAAAAAGCCAGAGGTGAGGTCCATTGTGCTAAAGAGGCAGTTGCCACCAAGAGCAGCCAAACAGGCAAGGGATGGGCATAATTCAAGGTTTGGGCATTCAACCACCTGAAGTCAGTGCAAATCCGCAACCCACCGTCTTTCTTCCACACCATCACCAGAGGCGAAGCATACTCACTTGAGGACTTCCTGATAATCCCTTTTTTCTCCATATCAGTCAGAACCTGCCCCAATTTCTGATAATAGGCTGGGGGGACTCTCTTGTACGGTAAGCGATCATCAGTGAGAGGAATGCGATGCGTGTCTCTCTTGACCTCACCACAGTCCAGCGGGTGCTTGGAGAAGATGTCTTGATATTCAGTTAGCAGCTGTGTAAGCCGAGACTTACAGGCTTCACTAACCTGTCATGAGCCGATTTCGATGTCACTTAGGCCCAACTCTGACTTTTGGCCAACTGAGCAGCAGGACAGGCAGTGGATGAGGCGTCAGGTTGCTGTTTCTCTGTGTCAGGTTCCTGTTTTTCTGCATGAGATTGCTGTTTCTCTGTCAGGTTCCAGTTTCTCTGCGTGAGAGTGCTGTTTCTCTGTGTCAGGTTCCTGTTTCTCTGCGCCCGGTTGCTGTTTCTCTGAAGCTACATGTAGACCCTGGAAAGCATCTAGATCCTCAATTGCCAAGCATGGAAACACATCAGCTAATTTGCAATTTCTTTTCAGTGTGATGGTTTTGTTAAATGGATTGACAACTGTCATGGGCACCCACCTATCGCCCCAGAGAGGTATGACAAGACAACACACTAGAACACCTCATGGCATGGCTTTGGAGTTGGTTGGCTCCACAACAACGGTGCTGCCAGGTGACATATGCGCGTTAGCAGGGAGTCTGCCCCAGACTAGGTGCTTGTGCCTGGGTAGGAGCATCACTGCTTGGGTGAGCTTGACAGTGCCTATTTTGTCAGGAACCACACTTCCTCTCCAGCGCTTGACATTGGTGAACATCCACAAGAAATGCTCGATATCAGGATCAGACTGATGTTCATGTCTAGATGCAATGTCCCAGTAGTCGCTACCACTCTTCAGGACATGAATCACGTGTTTGATGACATTTGAGCCCAAGATGAGATTGTCATGCTGACCGGGCACCACTAAAGTGGGTACAACACAACAAACGCCATAAAGCTGCTTCTCCAAGTCATAAAAGCCTGCAGGCCGAGTCTGCAGACCACCACAGCAAATTAAGACAATGTTCTCTTCAGGGTGCTGCTTCTCAGGCAAAACACCAGCAGAGCTGAGTTTCTTTACTGCATTTTCGCTGATGCTACATGCCATAGAGCTGCACGCTGTGATTGACAAGGACAGGAGCATAGAACAGCTCACTGAAAGCTTGGATCTTCTGAGTGGCTTGAATGACTATTCGGGACCCCTTAGGTGCTTTGGCGCAGCTGTCCTCATATATACATTGGGCTCCAGAATTATTGGCACCCTTGATAAATATGCCCAAAAATGATTTAAAAAATGGCTAAACTAAAAAATAATACAGTTATTGACATAACCTTTATTTTCCAACATGTGTAAACTAGTGTGCTTGATTAATGATTCATTGGAATCAACCAAAGTCTTACATTTTTTAATTAAAAAAAAAATTCCCCAAAAAACAGGTTCCACAATTATTGGCACCCCTGGTTTAATGCTTTGTGAAAATACCCCTGGCAAAGATGACAGCCATGAGACCTATAATTTGTGATAAGTTTAGAGAACACATTTGGAGGGATTTTTGACCATTGCTCCGTGTAGAACTTTTCAGAATCATTGATATCTTTAGGTTTGCGCTTATGGACACCCCCCACCCCCTTCATTTCAGACCACAGGTTTTTGATGGAATTTAAGTCTGGAGACTGAGATGGCCATTGGAAAACATGGATGTTGATTTCACTTAAGCATTTCTGTTTTGTTTTGATGTATGCTTGGAGTCATTGTCCTGCTGGACAATCTACCTATGACTAAGTCCTAGCTTCTTAGCAGAGACAGCCACATTTTCTGCCAGAATTTCCTGGTGCTTTGTTGAATTCATTGTGCCACTGATCTAAAATAGTGCCCCGGGAACACTGCCAGCAAAACATCTCCAAAATATCAATGACCCACTTCCATATTTGACCGTAGGTATGAGGTGCTTCTCCTGTATGCATTCCTCTTTTGCCGCCAAACATGTAGATGGTGTGTATGGCCAAAACGTACAATTTTGGTCTCATCTGACAATAGCACTCTCTTCCAGTCATAATTCCAATGAGGTTTGGCAAGCTCCAGATTCTTGATTTTGTTTATTGTGCTCAGTAAGGGCAGTCTTTGTGCCACCCTTCCAAAGAGTTAGTTGGTATGGAGGTGCCATTTTATGTTTTTTTTAGACTTGTTGACCGCAAGAAACAAACCAATCTCTGCAATTCTTAAACAGTGATCCTTGGGTTATTAATGGCCTCCCTCACCATCTTCCTCACTGTCCATGGGGACACCATGCACTTGCTTCCTCTTCCTGGCAAATTTGCAACCATTCCATATGTTTTACACCTTTTTATTATTGCCCTTACAGTGCTAGGTGGTATGTTTAACCGTGTATGTCTTTTTTTGTACCCATTACCAGACTTCTGACGGTAAATTACCATCGGTCTCTTCTGAATTGACAGTTATTTGGCTTTTCTATGCTGATGGATGACGAAGGGATTTTGTATGCTTGTTACCTCATTTTTATTCTCTAGTGAAACTGGAAGTGATGGAATGACACAATATAGTTCCTTTAGACTGAGATGAACTAAATGAAGTAAAATTGTATTGCCAATTTAATTGTGTTTGATTTTGTTAGGGGTGCCAATAATTATGGCACCTATGGTTTTCAGAAAAAATTAGATTACTTAATAAAAAAAACATTGAAGCATGAGAGTGAATGTATTGAAATAAAAGTATATAGTTTTCCCATACGTTTGAACATAACATATAGATTATTATCTGTGTCAGTTATTATATGCAGCCTTTTTTCTTCATTTTTATTAAGGGTGCCAATAATTCTGGAGCCCACTGTATGAGCTAGGTTACAGACTTCAGAGAGGGATTCTGTGAGGGACCAAACAGTTAGGCACAAGGAGTCATAGGTAGAGTGCTCAAATTAGGGGTTTATTTTCCCAAAAAATATAAATACATGGGAACAAAAACCAGACAAAAAAATGCTTCAATAAAAATAACGACAGTTACAAAAAAATGATAAAGAGCTGTTCATGGGCCCAGCAGAACTCGGGTCAACTAAACAGAACAAAACTCAAAATACATGGCAAAAGTATGGCCAAAACAAGACAGAGACATGGGGGAAGACAACTAATAAACTATAAATTACATTAATCTTTTTACATATAATTTACAGTTACACAGTTAAAATACTTCCCTACCAATACAAAATGACAATAAATAAATCATCATTAAACAAACATCCGTTTCAAGTTATCTTTAATTAATGGGTCGAACTTCGCCACTCTTCTCAGGGAGTTGGTATCTCCCACCACCCTTCTTCCTGTATTTTAGTTCAGCCCATTCAGTTTGCTAGCCCTTTGCCGGTCAAAAAGGAAGTGCATGCAAGACCTCTCCAAAGCAGCAAACAAACATGTAAGACAAAGAAAATGGAGAAAGAACACAAATCCAAACTAATGATGCAAGATAAGTGAGCAATTATAATGTCGGTGGTTACCGACATTAGAACTGATGTGCGGCAAGTGGTGCGGCCATCACAGATTCATCCACGTAACAAAGGAGCTTTGTCACAAACCAGCTTTACAGAGAACCGCCCCCCAAAGAGTAAGCCTAGGGCAACAGTGGCAAGGAAAAACTCCCTGACTGATAGCAGAAAGAAACCTTGAGCAAAACCGGACTCAGAGGGGGAACCCATCTGCCGCGGGCAGGCACCGGTTTGTTATGGAAAGTCAATAGTGGCAGGAGGCGGGGGTGCCCAGCTGGTCTAGCTGGCCTGGGGCTGGAGCTGGAGATCTGGGCCGGGGGGGTGGTGCTCAGCAAACTTGGGCTAGAGCTCCAGGCAGGTGCCCAGAGCCGAGGAAAATGAGAAAAAAACATTGTTAGGGGGTTCAAAAGGTAGATTAGCAAGCACAGCAGAAGAGACAGAGGTGCCAGCGTGCGATAAGGAAAACCCCGGCAGAATAAGGCTATGGCAGCATAGCTAAGGGAAACAGAGGCAGGGGCCAACGCAGCCATGAGGGCAGGCTTGAGACAGTCATCACCAGACCATGACCGGTTCAGCTTAACACAGCACTACCAATGATGATCCAGTGACAGCACTAACCGCTCAGTCCACCAGAGACTCTATAGCTATGCCTGCCACCCACTCCTGCCCCTCAAATATAGGAGAGACTAAAAAGATATGTTTTGAGCCTAGCTTTAAATAAGGTGATAGTGTCTGCGCCCCAAACATGGCCAGGCAACCTGTTCCACAGGAGGGGAGCACGGCAGGAGAAGGCTGTACCACCTATGGTACTTTTAGCTATTCTAGGAATAACAAGGAGGCCTGCACCCTGTGAACGGAGTGTTCGTGAGGGAATATAAGGAAGAAGTAAATCATTTAAGTAGAAAGGGGCAAGCCCATGTAAGGCTTTAAAGGTAAGAAGTAGTATCGTATAGTCTATTCGGAATTTAACTGGCAACCAGTGAAGCGATGCTGACACTGGCCTGATGTGCTCGAATCTCCTTGTTCTAGTGAGAATACGAGCTGCTGCATTTTGAATTAGCTGGAGCCCTTTCAGAGAGGAATTTGCACATCCAGACAAAAGAGCATTGCAGTAATCTAATCTTGAAGTAACAAAAGCATGAACTAGCTTTTCTGCATCATGTAAGAACAGTATTTTCCAAATTTTTGAGATATTTCTCAAGTGATAAAAAGCAACCCTAGAGATGTTTTTATTATGTATATCAAATGCAAGATGTGGAATAGCACTAAGATGTTTGATTATAGCACTTGAAGTAATGGAGATTTCATCAATGTTATGCATATAGTCAGATAGTTTGCATCTCAGAGACTTGGGCCCCACTATCATTATCTTTTATCGGAGTTTAGCAAGAGAACATTTTGGGTGATCCATTCCTTTATGTATATAAGACAGGCTTTGATCTTTGACAGCTGGATAACGTCATCAGGTTTAACTGATAGATACAACTGGGTGTCATCTGCATAGCAGTAGAAATTAATGCCATGTTTGTGAATAACTTGTCCCAGGGGGAGCATATAAAGAGAGAAGAGCAAAGGTCCAAGCACAGATCCTTGTGGTACTCCATATCTAACCCTGGATTGGTAAGAGGAATCATTATTAAAATGCACAAATTGATATCGGTCTGATAGGTATGATCTGAACCAAGAGAGTGCCTGTCCACGGAGGCCGACAAGATTTTCAAGTCTATCCAGAAGGATGAGGTGATCAACTGTGTCAAATGCTGCACTTAAGTCTAAAAGCACAAGTACAGAAATGCAGCCATTGTCTGAAGCGAGGAGTAGGTCATTGAGTACTTTCACCAGGGCTGTTTCAGTGCTGTGAGAGGGTCTAAAACCAGATTGAAAAACTTCCAATATATGACTGGAGTGCAAAAATGAACCAAGTTGTTTTGAAATGGCCTTTTCTAGTATTTTAGAAAGGAACGGGAGGTTCGAGATAGGCCTGTAGTCAGATAGGTAATTCACATCCAAGTTTGGCTTCTTAAGAAGGGGTTTGATGACTGCAAGTTTAAGAGTTTGTGGTATGTGTTCAGATGCTAAAGACGCATTGACAACATGTAACATTGGTGTTCCGATCACTGGTAGTAGCTCCTTGAAAAGCTTCATAGGGATAGGGTCTAGAAGACAAGTAGAAGATTTTGAGGAATTAACTATGGCATTAAACTCCATGAGATCTATTGGAGCAAAAGAGTTCAGATAGGCCGCCCGTCTTTCTGAAGATTCTTCTGAAGATTCTGCATCCATGCGTTGAGTGGATGGAAGGGCAGACCCTATGAGGGGTGATAGGAGAACTTTGAATCTTGTCCCTGATTTTTATAATTTTGTCATCAAAGAAATTCATAAAGTCATTGCTACTAAATGATATTGAGACACATGGATCAACTTGATTCTTAGTCAGTCTGGCAACAGTGTTAAACAGGTGCCTAGGATTGTTTCTATGTTCATCTATTAAAGTAGAGAAGTATGAGGAACGTGCTGTGGAGAGGGCATGTTTATAAGTTTGTAGTCTTTCCAGTCCTGGAGGAATACCTGCAATTTAGTAGAACGCCATTTGCGCTCAAGTTGGCGTGAAGCTTGTTTGAGAGCATGAGTATGGTCATTGTACCAGGGTGCTAATTTCTTATAGCAGACTTTCCTCTTCTTAAGAGGTACGATAGTATCCAGGGTTCTGGAAAGTACGTAATTTATGTTGTCTGTCAGCTGATCAATTGAGCTAATGCTTGCATTTTTGTATGTGTTTGGGTGGGAGCCAAGAAAATCCCCACAGTGCACAAATGAGCCTGGGAGCTCATTAATGAAAGCATTTGCATTCCTGGAGGAAAGCTTACGGCTAAGGTAGAATGAAGGATCTGGTGACACATGACAGACTTGTGAAAGTTGAAAAGTAATAAAATAATGGTCAGATAGCACAGGGTTATTAGGCATAACTGTTATATTTGCTATTTCTGTATCATAAGTTAAGACCAGATCAAGGGTATGGTTATGAGAATGTGTGGACTGATGTATATGTTGATCAAAGCCAATAGATTCAATGATAGACAAGAATGCTTATCTGAGAGGATCGCCTTCACTATCCATGTGAATACTGAAGTCCCCTACAATTACTACTTCATCTGAATTAACAACCAGGCTGGAAAGGAAATCAGCAAACTCAAGTAAAAAGCCACTGTATGGCCCTGGTGGCCTGTATACAATTGCAAGGATAAAACTGACTGCTTTTTTGTCCGGATGTGCAAAACTGAGAACAAGCACTTCACAAAAGTTACATTTGAAGCCGGATTTCAAAGTAGCAAAAAGATTAGAATTATATACAGCAGCGACACCACCGCCATGACCCGTCAGACAGGGAACGTGAGTATAGCTGTAGCCAGGAGGGGTGGATTTATTTAAGGCAATATATTCATCAGTTTTAAACCAAGTTTCAGTTACACATAAGATTTCCACTTGGTGATCAGTAATTAATTCATTTACAAGAGTTGCCTTAGGGGCTAGTGATCTGATATTAATTAATCCAATTTTTAGCTGAGTTTTTAGCTGAGTTTGGTCAGCCGCATTATTAGTAGAATAACAAGGTCAGATTTTTTGCAGATTAGCCGTACAAACACCCCTAATGGGCTTCTTAGCAAGGCTTAATTTTGGTCGAGGGACAGACACTATCTCAATAGCATGTACCCTGGGCAGCAGTTTTTGGGAACAAGCAGAAAACTGTGTAAGACAGTAGGTCTGCTGCCTGGCCTTGGTTCTGGTGTGTCAGGAAATGGAATTTCTAAGACTATACGATAAATTACTAGAGATAAGAGCGGCACCCTCCCACGAGGGGTGAATACCATCTCTTTTCAAAAGACCAGGCCTCCCCCAGAAAGTATTCCAGTGGTCTATAAAGCCAACACCATTTGCAGGGCACCAAACAGACAAC